>NW_028270144.1:126006856-126323523 GCF_037043375.1 Chiloscyllium plagiosum | reverse complement strand
ATTATGACTGGTAAGAGCAGACTTTGAAGAGGGTGAAGAACAATAGAAAGCTCATCTGATTGGAAAGAAGCCATAAAAGAACTTGGGCAGTGAATCCTGCAGTTTCTTGGCCCAATTCCTTCACCTGCAACAAATGGAGCAGAGACTGCCATGCCAGAGGGGACTCCTGAACCAAACCAGTTATCTAGATAGAAACCCTACATTCTCACTGGCTGTGCGAAGTTGTTAAACTGTAACACATTGCATGAAGTTGTTAAAGTGCTGCCATTCTGGAGTAGAGTGGTGCTGGAAAAGCACAGCAGTTCAGGCAGCATCCGAGGAGCAGAACCTGTTCTTAAAGATAACCATTTAAAGCAAAGTATTTGGAATATAATTTACAATACTGCTTTCCATATTATAAGAAGGATGTGGGAATACTGGAGACTAAAATAGAGACATCAGAATTGTGAGATTATAAACCACCACTGACATACTGCCAAGAAAACTGTACAAGATGAAGCATCGGCAGACTTTTGAGCCAAAGATCTACCTTCAGGCAGAGCGCATGCAAATGGATAAATCCATCAGGAATGGATGAATCGATTGGGTCTTTTTTTTTTTTTGAAAGTTGAAGGTGTCCTAAGAGGAGCCATTACAATTATGCAATAGAGTCATGGAGATGTACAGCACGGAAACAAACCCTTGAATCCAACTCGTCCAGGCCGACCAGATATTCCAACCCAATCTAGTCCCACCTGCTAGCACCCGGCCCATATCCCTTCAAACCCTTCCTATCCATGTACCCATCCAAATGCCTCTTAAATGTTGCAATTGTACCAGCCTCCACCACTTCCTCTGGCAGCTCATTCCATACCCGTACCACCCTCTGCGTGAAAAAGTTACCCCTTAGGTCTCTTTTATATCTTTCCCCTCTCACCCTAAACCTATGCCCTCTAGTTCTGGACTCCCTGACACCAGGGAAAAGACTTTGCCTATTTACCCTATATGTCCCTCATAATTTTGTAAACCTCTATAAGGTCACCCCTCAGCCTCCGACGTTCCAGGAAAAACAGCCCCAGCCTGTTCAGCCTCTCCGTATAGCTCAAATTCTCCAACCCTGGCAACATCCCTGTAAATCTTTTCTGAACCCTTTAAAGTTTCACGACATCTTTCCAATAGGAAGGAGACCAGAATTGCACACAATATTCCAATGTCCTGTACCGCTGCGACATGACCTCCCAACTCTTGTATTCCATAGTCTGACCAATAAAGGAAAGCATACCAAACGTCGTCTTCACTATCCTATCTACCTGCAACTCCACTTTCAAGGAGCTATGAACCTGCACTCCAAGGTCTCTTTGTTCAGCAACACTCCCTAGGACCTTACTATTAAGTGTAAAAGTCCTGCTAAGATTTGCTTTCCCAAAATGCAGCACCTCGCACTTATCTGAATTAACGAGGTAAAAACAATGACTGCAGATGCTGGAAACGAGATTCTGGATTAGTGGTGCTGGAAGAGCACAGTAGTTCAGGCAGCATCCAAGGAGCTTCGAAATCGACGTTTCGGGCAAAAGCCCTTCATCAGGAATAAAGGGAGTGAGCCTGAAGTGTGGAGAGATAAGCTAGAGGAGAGTGGGGGTGGGGAGAAAGTAGCATAGAGTACAATGGGTGAGTGGGGGAGGGGATGAAGGTGATAGGTCAGGGAGGAGAGGGTGGAGTGGATAGGTGGAAAAGGGGATAGGCAGGTAGGACAAGTCCGGACAAGTCATGGGGACAGTGCTGAGCTGGAAGTTTAGAACTAGGGTGAGGTGGGGGTAGGGGAAGTGAGGAAACTGTTGAAGTCCACATTGATGCCCTGGGGTTGAAGTGTTCCGAGGCGGAAGATGAGGCGTTCTTCCTCCAGGCGTCTGGTGGTGAGGGAGCAGCGGTGAAGGAGGCCCAGGACCTCCATGTCCTCGGCAGAGTGGGAGGGGGAGTTGAAATGTTGGGCCACGGGGCAGTGTGGTTGATTGGTGCGGGAGTCCCGGAGATGTTCCCTAAAGCGCTCTGCTAGGAGGCGCCCAGTCTCCCCAATGTAGAGGAGACCGCATCGGGAGCAACGGGTACAATAAATGATATTAGTGGATGTGCAAGTAAAACTTTGGATGTGGAAGGCTCCTTTAGGGCCTTGGATAGAGGTGAGGGAGGAGGTGTGGGCGCAGGTTTTACAGTTCCTGCGGTGGCAGGGGAAAGTGCCAGGATGGGAGGGTGGGTTGTAGGGGGGCGTGGACCTGACCAGGTAGTCACAGAGGGAACGGTCTTTGCGGAAGGCGGAAAGGGGTGGGGAGGGAAATATATCCCTGGTGGTGGGGTCTGTTTGGAGGTAGCGGAAATGTCGGCGGATGATTTGGTTTATGTGAAGGTTGGTAGGGTGGGAGGTGAGCACCAGGGGCGTTCTGTCCTTGTTACGGTTGGAGGGGTGGGAACTGAGGGCGGAGGTGTGGGATGTAGACGAGATGCGTTGGAGGGCATCTTTAACCACGTGGGAAGGCAAATGTCAACTCAAGGACACCTCTTCCTACTGCCCCCTCGACCTTGACCCCACCCCCCATCGCCAAACCATCATCTCCCAGACCATACAGAACCTCATCACCTCAGGAGATCTCCCACCCACAGCTTCCAACCACATAGTCTAGGAACCCGCACTGCCTGGTTCTACCTCCTTCCCAAGATCCACAAGCCTGACCACCCTGGCTGACCCATTGTCTCAGCATGCTCCTGCCCCACTGAACTCATCTCTACCTACCTCGACACTGTCCTATCCCCCCTAGTCCAGGAACTCCCCACATACGTTCAAGACACCACCCACACCCTCCACCTCCTCCAAGACTTCCGTTTCCCCGGCCCCCAACGCCTCATCTTCACCATGGATATCCAATCCCTCTACACCTCCATCCACCATGACCAGGGCCTCCAAGCCCTCCGTTTTTTCCTCTCCAGATGTCCCAACAGTACCCTTCCACCGACACACTCATTCGTTTGGCTGAACTGGTCCTCCACCTTAACAATTTCTCCTTTGAATCCTCCCACTTCCTCCAGACCAAAGGGGTAGCCATGGGCACACCTATGGGCCCCAGCTATGCCTTCTCTTTGTTGGCTACGTAGAGCGGTTGATCTTCTGTAATTACACCGGCACTACTCCCCATCTCTTCCTCTGCTACATTGATGACTGTATTGGCGCCACCTCGTGCTCCCGCGAGGAGGTTGAGCAATTCATCAACTTCACCAACACATTCCACCCTGACCTTAAATTTACCTGGACCATCTCTGACACCTCCCTCCCCTTCCTGGACCTCTCCATCTCCATTAACGACGACCGACTTGACACTGCCATTTTTTACAAACCCACCGACTCCCACAGCTACCTGGATTACACCTCTTCCCACCCTACTTCTTGCAAAAATGCCATCCCGTATTCCCAATTCCTCCGCCTCTGCCGTATCTGCTCCCAGGAGGACCAGTTCCACCACAGAACACACCAGATGGACTCCTTCCCTTCCCACGTGGTTAAAGATGCCCTCCAACGCATCTCGTCTACATCCCGCACCTCCGCCCTCAGACCCTACCCCTCCAACCGTAACAAGGACAGAACGCCCCTGGTGCTCATCTTCCACCCTACCAACCTTCGCATAAACCAAATCATCCGCCGACATTTCCGCTACCTCCAAACAGACCCCACCACCAGCGATATATTTCCCTCCCCACCCCTTTCTGCCTTCCGCAAAGGCCGTTCCCCGTGACTACCTGGTCAGGTCCACGCCCCCCTTCAACCCACCCTCCCATCCTGGCACTTTCCCCTGCCACCGCAGGAACTGTAAAACCTGCGCCCACACCTCCTCCCTCACCTCTAACCAAGGCCCTAAAGGAGCCTTCCACATCCATCAAAGTTTTACTTGCACATCCACTAATATCATGTATTGTATCCGTTGCTCCCGATGCGGTCTCCTCTACATTGGGAGATTGGGCGCCTCCTAGCAGGGCACTTTAGGAACATCTCTGGGACACCCACACCAATCAACCACACCGCCCCGTGGCCCAACACTTCAACTCCCATCCCACTCTGCCGAGGACATGGAGGTCCTGGGCCTCCTTCACCACTGCTCCCTCACCACCAGACGCCTGGAGGAAGAACGCCTCATCTTCTGCTTCGGAACACTTCAACCCCAGGGCATCAATGTGGACTTCAACAGTTTCCTCACTTCCCCTACCCCCACCTCACCCTAGTTCTAAACTTCCAGCTCAGCACTGTCCCCATGACTTGTCCGGACTTGTCCTACCTGCCTATCTCCTTTTCCACCTATCCACTCCACCCTCTCCTCCCTGACCTATCACCTTCATCCCCTCCCCCACTCACCCATTGTACTCTATGCTACTTTCTCCCCACCCCCACCCTCCTCTAGCTTATCTCTTCACGCTTCAGGCTCACTCCCATTATTCCTGATGAAGGGCTTTTGCCCGAAACGTCAATTTCGAAGCTCCTTGGATGCTGCCTGAACTGCTGTGCTCTTTCAGCACCACTAATAAGAATCCCTTATCTGAATTTGGCCCATCTGGTCCAGATCCTGTTGTAATCTGAGGTAACCCTCTTCGCTGTCCACTACACTTCCAATTTTGCTGTTGTCTGCAAACTTACTAACTGTACCTGTTATTCTTGCATCCAAATCATTTATGTAAATGACAAAACGTAGAGGACCCAGCACTGATCCTTGTGGCACTCCACTGGTCACAGGCTTGCAGTCTGAAAAGCAAACCTCCACCACCACCCTCTGTCTTCTACCTTTTGAGCCAGTTCTGTATCCAAATAGCTAGTTCTCCCTGTTTTCCATGAGATCTAGCCATGTTAATCAGTCTCCCATGGGGAACCTTGTCGAAAGCCTTACTGAAGTCCATATAGATCACATCTACTGCTCTGCCCTCATCAATCCTCTTTGTTACTTCTTCAAAAAACACAATCAAGTTTGTGAGACATGATTTCCCACGCACAACGCCATGTTGACTATCCCTAACCAGTCCTTGCCTTAATTGGTTTGTTTTGATTTCACAACCATCGAGGTATTCTTTGCACTTTTGGGAAAGCTATGAATCAAAGACAATGAAAATGCTCAAGGACCCTTCTGCAAGATCTCCTCAGGGACTGGTTCTGTGCCTAATCATCATCTGACGCTTCAACAATAACCTTACCTCCATCGTAATATCAAAAGTGGGAATGTTTGCTGATAATTGCATATGTTCAACACCATTCAAACTCTTCAGGTACTGACACAGTCCATGTTCAAATGCAGTGAGACCTGGATAATATCCAGGTTACAGCTGACCAGTGGCAAGTAACATTTGGGCACACAATTGCCAGACAATGACCATCTTTGACCATGGTTCTTTGACATTCTGTGACATTACCATTGTTGAATCCCCCACTCAGCATCCTGGGGACTGCAATTGACCAGAAATGGGGGTTAGAGGCTAAGAATCCTGCGGGAAGTAACCTGCCTCCAGATTCCTGTCCACCATCTACAAGACACAAGCGAGCAATGTTATTGTAGTGAATCCATGGAATCCTTTCACAGCAGAGAAGGGAGGGCTCTTGAGACTGGGTTGTTAATTACATTCAAAGTTGAAATAGATTTCTAATCAGTAATGGAATCAAATATACGGAGGTGAGGCAACAAAGTGGAGTTTTGCTTTATTAGATCAGCTGTAATCTCATTTGGATGGCAGAGCAGACTTGAGCGAACTGGCTATTTTGTTTCCTACATCTTATGGTACTGTGCAAGATGCACTGCAAAAATTCACTTAAACAATGCATCCAATCCCACGGCCCCTACCATATGGAAGGATAAGGGCAGCAGATTCATGAGAGCACTACCACCTGCAGTTCCCCTCCAAGACTTTCACCATCCTAACTTGGAAGTATGTCACTGTCTTTTCACTATTGCTGGGTTATATTAAGTAGATCTCTTCCTAATAGCATTGTAGGTTTATCCATACTTGGTTCAAAAAGGCAGCTTGCCACCACCTTCTGAAGGATAATCCGAGATGGCCAGCCAATGATGCCCACATTCTATGAATGAATAGAAAAATAACCATTTGCCAAAATTATAAGAGGAATTTAAAAGAAACCTCTTTACCCAGAGAGAGTTGACAATATGGAACTTGTTACCTTTTAAAAAAAACTGGTTGAGGTGCATAGTTTGGATGCATTTAAGTGGAGTTTACATAAGCGTAAGAGAGTGAGGAGAATAGAGGGTGATGCTGATAGTTAGAGTGGCAGCTGTTCACCCCATAAGATGACAGTTTGCACTCTTTTGGTCAACGCTGTTTTAAACATCGAGTGGCTCAGGACCCCAGTCTGGAATGGCCATCTCTACAGCAGCTAAAGATTGTCAAGGTTTTCTCTGGGCCCTCTCTTGAGTCAGATTAGTTTTTTGATCACTGACAACTGTCTCTCATGCCCGCAGTCTTCAAATCTCACTTGTAGTGGAGGTATGGCGCCCAGCTGGTCAGAACCCAGTGACCAGCTCAGTGCACTTTGGATCTGTGGATATATAATTGTTAATCTGATTATCATTGGTTTAACAATGAATGCATGCTAATGGAATTAGTACTTGCCAAGAACTCTGAATTGGCCAACTTGTCTTGCCAAGAGATGCTGAGGATATGAGTGAGACATCAAAGTTGGGAATTGTTCATTCTTTTTTCTCCACTTGGCGTTTGTTGTCTTGATCTCAACACTGCTGGGGCATGTGATGAAAATGCATGAAGTGGAACATGAACATTAGTCCTATCCACAGGGATCATGTACCTTATTTGTGCTGTATTCATTTATGAGATAGGGCTTAGAGAATGATCAGACCATCACTTTTTTTTGGATTGCTGAAGCAAAAAAGCTAGCACAAATATAAAAGGCCAGTTGGCCTGTACAGTAAACTTAGCGAGTTTTGAGAAGATTTGTAGCTCAGGTTGAGGTTCTGGATGTAGGTTTGCTGACTGAGCTGGAAGGTTCATTTCCAGACATTTCGTCACCATACTAGGGCCTCCAGGAGAAGCACTGTTGATAATTCCTGCTTTCTATTTGTGTTTGGGTTTCTTTGGGTTGGTGATATCATTTCCTGTGGTGATGGCATTTCCTGCTCTTTTTCTCTGGGTTAGTAGATGGGGTCTAATTCAATGTGTTTGTTGATAGAGTTCCGGTTGGAATGTCATGCTTTCTTGGAATTCTCATGCGTATCTGTGTTTGGCTTGTCCTAGGATGGATGTGTTGTCCCATTCGAAGTGGTGTCCTTCCTCATCTGTATGTAAGAATACCAGTGAGAGAGGGTCATATTGTTTTGTGGCTAGTTGGTGTTCATGTGTCCTGGTGGCTAGTTTTTTGCCTGTTTGTCCAATGTAGTGTCTGTTACAGTGCTTGCGTGATATTTTGTAAGTAACATTAGTTTTGCTTATTGTCTGTATAGGGTCTTTCAAGTTCATTAGCTGCTGTTTTAGTGTGTCGGTGGGCAACCCTAGGACAAGCCAAAAAGAGACACGCACAAGAATTCCTAGAAGCATAGCATTACAACCGGAACTCTATCAATAAACATATAGTTAGGTCCCATCTGCCACCCCCTGAGAAAAAGAAACTGGAAGTGACATCACCACATGAAATGATGTCGCCACAGGAAATGACATCACCAACCCAAACATATAAATAGAAAGTAGGAGTTATCAACAGTGCTTTGCCTGGAGGCCTACTGAAGATGTTACCTAGTAGGGTGACAAAATGCCTGGAAATGAACCTTCCAGCCCAGCGAGCAAACTTACATCCTGTACAGTAAACTGCTTAGGACTGTGCTTTGTAAGGCATTTATTTCTGTAATTTCTAAAATATTGTATCAGTAAAATAATCATCCTCAGGGTTATCCTTGTTCTACAATACACCAGTTGCCATTGTAAGATGCAGCCTACAATCTGGTTAGCATCATTTTCTTGTTACCAAATGTCTGTGTGATACAACCAGAGACTTTGCAGCATATGGTATATTCTGCCGACAGTGAAATTATCCATTCTAGTTCCTTCTTTCTGGTGCTTTCATGTATCTTTTGTCTGCTTCCCTTTGTACTGATGTTATGGTCTCTACCTCAGTAGCTATATTAGGTCATAACAGTTTGAAAAATTCCAAGTATCAACTTGACTCAGTGGTGGTACCCTCGATTCCCTGATTAAAAAGAAGCATGGCATCACTCCTTATTTTAGGATGAATTGTATAATTGAGGCAGACAATAGAGTACAGTCAGAAGATGAGCTCTTAAAGTTTCAGTCAAAAAGGCCTCGAAGTATCAATTATGAGTAACTTAAATGGAGGTCATCCATTTCTACTTGGAATGGATTGGAGTGAAATTGTAGAAGTGATAGTTTGATGGAACAAGCTCTGACCAATTGTGTTTGGATGCTTGGAAAACCCCTGTGTCTTGATAGCATTTCCTGCCAAGAATAGCAAAGATAAAAATGAGAGGGAACTTTCCTGGACCCCACCTTGATCAACAGTTCACAGCTAAGCAGGTCTCGTGCGAAAGCCAAAAGGCACTTGTAGCAGGAAATCTTGTCGAGGCCAGAGGTGAAAGAATTAAGCTACCACAAAAAAAAAATTCATATTAAGGTGCTGTTCCACGTGGACTAACAGCTTCAAGCGCACAACGATCACATGCAGACTTAGAGTTAAGTGCCCAAATTATTCAACTATGGAACATTTTGTAAATCTGCTGGACTCTATCTGTTACAGGGAAAATTAATTCACTTCGTAGGAAGCAGCGAAAACCTGGTTAAATTATTGCTTCCCTCCTCCTCCTGCCTCCAACACCACCCATGTGTTATTTCAACTGAACACCATAGCTATATTTGTGTCTGTTCATGAAAATATTTGTTTTGCTGGTTGTAGACTCTAGACTGTTGCTGCTACATAACTTGCACAGGGCGATGAACAATTTTAGCACTGTCATTACTATGTAATATTGGAAATTAATTTTCCTCTGAGTTCCATTCTTTGGTCCATATGTTACTTTACTAGCACATCAAAGTGTCATTCATAGGGAATTACTCATTATTCTGTGAGAATGAATGTTTATGGCTACTGTACTGTATGAAGCTTTTATCATGTAAGAATATCAGCTTCATTATTAGGTAAAATCTTTCCCAGTAGATCTGTAGGTAAATATGCTTTGCACAGTGTTTAAGTTTTCAGATCCAATTACACTGCCATTCAGTCATTGGCCAGTGCTAAGTTGCTAGGTGTTGAATTGGCCAGAATAGTTTGTTTCAGGATCCACTGACAATGGGTGGTGGGTGGTGTTGGAGGCAGGAGGAGGAGAGAAGCAATAATTTAAGCAGGTTTTCGCTGCTTCCTACGAAGTGAATTAATTTTCCCTGTAACAGATAGAATCCAGCAGATTTACAAAATGTTCCATAATAATTTGGGCACTTAACTCTAAGTCTGCATGTGATCGTTGTGTGCTTGAAGCTGTTAGTCCACATGGAACAGCACCTTAATATGACTTTTCTTTTGTGGTAGTGAGGTTAGAAAGTCTATCTTAAAAGACTTTGTGGTTCCAAGTGAGAAGAATATAAATTCAGACCCGAGCACATGATCTAGGCTGGCATATCAGCACAGAAATTATCATATGGTTGGAGGGATTGCATTTTTGGGGGAGATATCAAAGTAATACTCTGTTCATATACTTGTGAAAGAGTCTGTTTCACTTCAAAAGAAAAAGCTGGGAAATTATTTCATTGCCTTGGCCAAAATTTCTCTCTCAACAGCATCACCAAAGGAATAAAATTATTTAATTTCTCAATAAATATCTGGTTTGACAGGCAAAACACAAGTATTACAGTAATTAAAAATAAGCTGTAAGGCATTTACAAAATAAGTTTTTAAAAAATGAAAATGAACAACCTCAAAATATAGATAACTTAATGAGTAAAAGATAAATGTGTACGTTGATTGGGATGATCCAAGGTCCAAACCTGCATGACGGAAACCCCTAACTCAAATACACACAGCCAGACTAGTTTGAGCATGGTTGGCTCACTACATAGACTCTTGAGTTGAGAAATTGAGACAAAATACTTCTAAGTGCAAAATATTAACAGAGTTAATTGGAGAACACAATGGCCTGGATTATGCAGCAATAGTAGCAAAGTTCTGAGTATTTGCTGTCATTACCTATCCAAAACTTACACCAACCTCCAGAATTCTCACATGAGCAGTTAAATATGGAGACAAATCCCAAATCCCCAACTGGGGAAATCATCTTACCTGCATCGACCACATCTATCCAATTTAAAATATTTTGTCGATTTCAATCAGATCACTTCTTGTTCGCCTAAGATTACAGATCCAGTTTCCCCAATCTCTCTTCATTGGACAGTCCCGCCATCCCAGAAACAACTCTGGTGAACCTTCATTGCACTCCCTGTATGGCAACAATAGCTTTCCTGAGTCAAGGCGATCAAGACTGCACGCAGTACTGCAACCTACGATAACCGTTATTGAGCCAAATTTTCAATTTCAGGTTTATCAACTGAATTCAAATTCTGTCATTGGATTTGAATTTTTGTTCTCAGAATTATTGGTCCAGTGACATCACCACTACACTACTAGCTCCCCATAGCAATGTAATTAAGTGAATCTGTTTTGTTATTCACTTACCCAGAATTTAGGTATTTGCTGGAACTTTGTTATTATCTACTTTTAGAGAGAGCTAATGGCTGAGTGGTATTGTTGCTGGACTGTTATTCAGAGACCTAGGTAATGTTCTGGCTCCTGGGTTCCAAACCTGCCATGGCAGATGGTGGAATTTTAATTCAATTTTTAAAAAAATCTGGAATTAAGAGTCTAATGATGACCATAAATCCATTATTGATTGTCAAGAAAACCCCATCTGGTTCACTAATGCCCTTTAGTGAAGGAAACCGTCATCCTTACCCGGTCTGGCCTATATGTGACTTCAGTCGAGAATGTGGTGCTGGAAGAGCTTTTCCAGCACCATACTCTTGACTCTGATCTCCAGCATCTGCATTCCTCTCTGTGTACCACGTGTGAATTCAGACCTGCGGCAATGTGGTTGGCTTTTAACTACCCTCCGAGATGGGCGATAAATGACCAATGACCCCTCACCCCATGAATGAATGAATGAATTAAAAACAAGTCCAATAATTTGTACTCTATATCTAACTGGTGCTTGTTGTGTTGCATAATGATTGCAATCCTTCTGAATTCTCATTAATCCTCAATGGATGCAATGGCCAAGTAGTATTATTACTGGACTGCCTGGCACCCTGGATTAGTAATGTTCTAGGAACAAATGCTGCAGTGGCAGATGGTGGAATTAGAATTCAGTAACAAAAATGGAATTAAGAGTTCAATGAAATATTTGTTGATTGTCAGAAAATCCTATCTAGCTCACTAACCTATTTAGGAGAAGGAAACTGTTGTCCTTACCTTCTCTGCCTGGTATATGATTCCAGACCCACAGCAATGTGGTTGATTCTTAGCGCTGCCCACATCCCATGAATGAATTTTTTTTTAAACTTAGAACAATCCCAAAGCCTTTGTGGTCTGCAGTTGATTTGTGTAAACATCACGTCTGACACAGGAGGTAGCTTTTTAATTTAATCTGTAAATTTATTGGACTGTAAAAGAATCCTCAGAGTTTCCACTAATTATTTGCATAGGGAATGCAGGATTTTTAAACAAAAGAACACAATGTTCACACGTATGTTACATCTAAGTTAGTTTGACTTGTAGTCACTTGAAAATATCCAAAAGAAGTGTTGATAATTAATTAAAGTTAGCTTTTAATGTTCCTTATTCAGGAAATTTTGATAAGTTTAAAAATATTCTGTGCTTTTAATATGAACTGTAGAAATTGTGTAATTGAAGCACCTTTATTTCAGACTCCTGTACTTACACTCTTATCCACGCCTCCCCTGAAAAAAAGTAATATGTGTATTTCGAAGGAGCGCTTGGAGTTCTGGCAAATATGTGGTTTGTTACATTTGCAGATGCTGATTTTACCAGTATCTGACTGACAGTGGTGTTGATAATGAATTAAGGGCATGGCAGGACTTGTAGCAAACAACATTTACTTAAAAAATGCAAAACTGTAAAATATTCAACAGTCTACATTTTAAAAGTCTCCATTAAGTGCGCGTAGCAGAACTTGGGTGAGATACTGCACAAGACACTCTTTCCGTAGAAGCTGGACAATTTTTTGAAAATGCAGTGAATGCCAGACAGCTATATTATAGAAATGATATACATAAAATCAATCCCAGTTATTTGCAGCAATTTTATACTTTCGATTGATTGAGGAAATTAAACTATCATCTCCATTCTGTCCAGGGATGGTGGTCATAATTTTATTTTCTTTAAAGATAAGTAATCGGCACCTAAGCAGTAAAAAAAAAAGGAAATGTATTCCCACCTTTCTGAAAGGCTGCTGATTTCAGTTGTCCTGTAGTGCATATGGACCAAATGACTCGCACCTGTGCCACAATGCGCACAGTTCACAATGATTAGTGTCAGAGCCAAATCTGCCCCTGTTCTTGACTAACGTCAATTTTTTTTAAAAAAAATTGAATGATGCAGATTGAGGATTCACTACCACATGGATTGGCTTTGGTGAATAACATTGCATTTAAGGGGAAAGAATAAAAGGGTACGTTGATGGTGTGGGAGGAGGATTTTTGGAGTTTGCATGTTAACGTAGATCATTTGGGCCTGTTGCCTGTTTCAATGCTGTATAATTCTCTAGCAATTTCTGCTTTTGTTTGCCTGCAATCATTGTTCCAAATTGGTACTAAGATCAAAACTTTTGTCGTTGATGTGAAACTCTGTCTCCCTGCCTCTACCATGTAAGCTATTGTGAGAACCAACAATGATGAAACTTGACTTTAGTGCATCAGTAAAATAGAGGTCAGGAAGATCCCAGCTTTTTCTTCTCATCGCAGCAACAATTTGTCTCAAACTCTGGGTAGATTAGAGAGTAGAATAAACAGTCAACTTTGATTTTCATTTTATCATGGTCCAGTCTCTGTTGCTAGAAATGTGGCCATGTGCAGATATTTGATGAGTGACAAAACACTCCTTGGAAGTCTAATTAAACCCCCAGTAGAACCATAACTAGTAAGATAAATATGAACATAAAAACATAGCAACAGAGAAAATAGGAGCCGGAGTAGGACATTCGACCCTTTGAGTCTGCTCCTTCTTTCAATGTGATCAAGGCTGATCATCCAACTCTGTACACTATTCTTGCATTCTCCTCAAACATTTTGATCCCTTTTATCCTAAGAACTACATCCAGAGCCTTCTTGAAAGCATTCAGTGTTTTAGCCTCAACTGGTTTCTGTGGCAGAGAATTCCATGGGCTCACCATTGTCTGAACGAAGATGTTTCCACTCATTCCAGTCCTAAATGGCCTACTCCGTGTCCTTTTAACTGTGATCCCTAATTCTGGATTTCCCAGTCATCTTTTTAGTGCTGAAATGAAACCAAGAATGGTGATTGCTGAAGATCTGAAACAAAACTGAAATTGCTGCAATTCAACAGGTCTGGCAACATCTGTGTGGAGAAAGCAGAATTAGCCTTTCAAGTCTAGTAACTCTTCATCATAACATCAGTTTAGTCCTAAATGACCTACCCAGTATCCTTAGGCTGTGACTCTTGATTCTGGATTCTCCGGGTTATGGGAAACATCCTTCTTGTGGTGACCCCGCCTAGTCCTGTTAGAATTTTATAGCTTTCTATAGGTCTCCCTCCCCAGAAGATCAAACCTGTACACAGCACTCCAGGTATGGTCTAGCCAAGCTTCCTGTACTTGTATCCCTTGTCACAATACAATACATTACAGGATTAGGCCCTATGCTGATTCCAATCCTTGTTTCGACTCACTACTTATTTCCATGTGCAATTTCTATCCCTCTGTTTGTCTCCTGTTCACCTTAAACATTTGCTAAAGTGCCTGATTTCAAGACCTCCACTGCCACAGTGTTCCAGGCACCCACCACTGTATGAAAACTTTTCCCTGCACTTCTCCCCAAAACGTTCCCCCCTCACCTTAAACCTGTGCCCTCTTGTGGTTGACCTTTCCACCCTGGGGGGAAAAAAGCCTCTGACTATCTACCCTATGTATGTGCCTCATAAATTTGTAGACCTCTATCAGCCTCTGTGCCTTTCCAGTGAAAACAATCTAAATTTATTCAATCTCAAAGGTTAACCTTCCATTAACCTTCCTAATAACACCTGCGTGGGAACCAAGCACACCTAAGTACCTTCAGACATCAACAATTTCTCACTATTCAAGAAATTCTCTGCACCTTAGTTCCTCTTCACATTTATAGTCAATGATTTTTTTTTAACAGCACAGATGGTGGCCCTTCAGCACATTGTCTGCAGTAGCCATCAACACCCCTGTACTCTAATTTCATTTTCTAGCACTTGGCCTGTTGTCATGCATGCTATGGTATTACAAGTACCTTCTGAATGCTATTTAAATTTGGAGAAGGTCCCCAAATCTACCACCATTCTATGCACAGAGTTTTAGACAGCCATCACCTCTGGGTGAAAATATACTTCTTTAAATCCCCATTAAACTGTCTGTCCTTTACCTCAAACTTGGGCACCTCAGTCGTGTGCCCCCTCCAACTTAGAGTCATAGAGATGTACAGCACGGAAACAGACCCTTCGGTCCCATCGTCCATGCCGATCAGATATCCCAACCTAATCTAGTCCCACCTGCCAGCACCTGGCCCATATCCCTCCAAACCCTTCCTATTCATATACCCATCCAAATGCCTCTTAAACGTTGCAATTGTGTACAAGCCTCACCACTTCGTCTGGCAGCTCATTCCGTATGCGTACCACCCTTGGGTCTCGTTTATACCTCTCGCCCTAAACCTATTCCCTCTAATTCTGGACTCCCTGACCCCATGGAAAAGATTGTCTATTTATCTTATCCATGCCCCTCATAATTTTGTAAACCTCTATAAGGTAACCCCTCAGCCTCCGACGCTCCAGGGAAAACAGCCTCTCCCTATAGCTCACATCCTCCAACCCTGGCAACATCCTTGTAAATCTTTTCTGAACCCTTTCAAGTTTCACAACATCCTTCATAGGAAGGAGACCAGAATTGCATTCAATATTCCAAAAGTGGCCGAACCAATGTCCTATACAGCCGCAATATGACCTCCCAACTCCTGTACTCAATACTCTGACCAATAAAAGAAAACATACCAAATGCCGCCTTCACTATCCTATCTACCTGCGACTCCACTTTCAAGGAGCTATGAACCTGCACTCCAAGGTCTCTTTGTTCAGCAACACTCCTTAGGACCTTACCATTAAGTGTATAGGTCCTGCTAAGATTTGCTTTCCCAAAATGCAGCACCTCGCATTTATCTGAATTAAACTCCATCTGCCACTTCTCGGCTCATTGGCTCATCTGGTCCAGATCCTGTTGTAATCTGAGGTAAACCTCTTCGCTGTCCACTACACCTCCAAATTTGGTGTCATCTGCAAACTTACTAACTGTATCTCTTATGCTCGCATCCAAATCATTTATGTAAATGACAAAAAGTAGAGGGCCCAGCACCGATTTTTGTGGCACTCAACTGGTCACAGGCCTCGAGTCTGAAAAACAACCCTCTACCACCACCCTCTGTCCTCTACCTTTTGAGCCAGTTCTGTATCCAAATGGCTAGTTCTCCATTTATTCCGTGAGATCTAACCTTGTTAACTAGTCTCCCATAGGGAACCTTGTCGAACGCCTTGCGGAAGTCCATATAGATCACATTTACATCGCTGCCCTCATCAATCCTCTTTGTTACTTCTTTAAAAAACTCAAATCAAGTTTGTGAGACATGATTTCCCACGCACAAATCCAGGTTGACTATCCCTAATCAGTCCTTGTCTTTCCAAATACATGTACATCCTGTCCCTCAGGATTCCCTCCAACAACTTGCCCACCACTGACGTCAGGCTCACTGTTCTATAGTTCCCTGGCTTGTCCTTACCACCCTTCTTAAACAGTGGCACCACGTTAGCCAACCTCCAGTCTTCCGGCATCTCACCTGTGACTATCGATGATACAAATATCTCCGCAAGAGGCCCAGCAATCACTTCCCTAGCTTCCTACAGAGGTTTTAGGTACACCTGATCAGGTCCTGGGCATTTATCCACCTTTATGCATTTCAAGACATCCAGCACTTCCTCCTCTGTAATATGGACATTTTTCAAGGTGAAGAAGGCATTTGATACGCTTTCTTTTATTGGTCAGAGTATTGAGTACAGGAGGTGGGAGGTCATTGGTTAGGTTGGAATATTGTGTTCACTTCTGATGGTTTAGGGTGAGAGGGGAAAGATAAAAGAGACCTACGGGCAACTTTTTCACACAGGGTGGTATGTGTATGGAATGAGCTGCCAGAGGAAGTGGCGAAGGCTGGTACAATTGCAACATATAAAAGGCATTTGGATGGATATATGAATAGGAAGGATTTGGAGGGATTTGGGCCGAGTGCTGGCATGTGGGACTAGATTGGGTTGGGATATCTGGTCGGCATGGACAGTTTGGTCCGAAGGGTCTGTTTCCATGCTGTACATCTCTATGACTCTATAATTCTGTCCCTCCGAGTTTATCCAGTTGTTTCCTGACTAATGTGAGACTCATTGGCCTGTAGTTTTCAGGTTTGTTCCTATCATCCTTCTTGAAGAATACATTAGCACGTTAGTTTTCTCTGCCATCTCCTGTGGTCAGAAGATTTGAAAATGGTCGGCCCCTGCAATCACCTCCCTTGCCTTTCACAGCAGCCTTTGATACAACTCATCTGGGCCTGGGGATTTATCCACTTTTAAACTTACTGAAACCACTAATGCCTGCTCCATCGTGATATTAATTTGTTCTGTGTATCTCTGTCCCCTCCCTGTTTTTTATTATCTTACATTATCCTCTTGTGAAAAGTGATCATTTAAATTCTCACCACTGTCTTGGTTGCTCTATACATAGATTGCATATTTGGTCCCTACTTTTTCCCTGATCACCCTCCTTGCCTCAATGTAACATCCAAAAGCATTTTATCTTATGTAACCTTCCAGTGTTCTTTAATGCCCTTTCTTCACTGTCCTAATTTATTTTTAGGTAACCCTCTGTATTTTTTTATATTCCTCTGGAGCTTCTGTTTTCAGCCCTTTGTATCTTCCATAGCTTCCTTCTTTAATCTAATCCTTTCTAACCCACATCTAAACTGGCTTCTTTTTCTAAACTTAGACCCACCCTCTCTTGTAGTGCTATCCATTTGCTAGTTTGAAAAGCTCTCTTGGATACAGGTTAAGAATTCTACTCCCTCTGAGCCTTTCATACTTGTCTATTCCAGTTAATCTTTCAGTAGTTCAAATCCACTTTTGTTAATGTTGTGCCTCTGAGATTTATCTATATATCCAGCTCTCCTTGACTGTTTGGAGGTCTATAATATACTGCCAGTGATGTGATTGCTGTGTTTTTGCTTTTTGAATTCTACACACCTGGCATAGATCTTCCAACAGGATAATGGTTGTTACAGTCACACAGCTAGGAGTAGTACATTAGAGTTTGTGGGAAACCTAACACAGCTGATTCCTTGGGAATTGGCCTGGAAGTTGAAATTTTTGATAGACAATTAACTGGCATCTGAAAGCTTCAGAAAAAGTCCCAATTCTGACTTTGAAAGGCTCCAACTGACTTGACAGTTATTCAGGTAAGGTCAGATGGAATAAAACCAGCCTTAGCTCCTAGATAGCTACGAAGCTGACCACATCACACTTTCCACCTCAGTCCACAACACTGTACATATGTCACTCCCTCTATGTTTTAAGTTTTTGTTAAATTATTGAATTTCCATTTGCCACTTTACATCTCTCTGAATCTCCATTTTGAATCTGCACAACAACCAATTTTCATTCATGTGTTTACTATAACCTAAGGATACCCTGAAAATTTACATGATGTGGAGTTGCGGTCTTAGACTGAAATGGACAAAGTCAGAAGTCACACAACACCAGGTTAAAGTCCAACAGGTTTATTTGAAATCACAAGCTTTCAAACTGCTACTCCTTTGTCAGGGGAAGTGGAACCATTTACAAGCAAAGGTTAAAATTTTAAATCAGTACGTAACAGAGGAAGAAATGTTAGCTGAGGTATTAGGAAACTGCCCAACTCTTCCAATGAGGCCATGG
The DNA here is from genome assembly GCF_037043375.1 of Chiloscyllium plagiosum. Lineage (NCBI taxonomy): Eukaryota > Metazoa > Chordata > Chondrichthyes > Orectolobiformes > Hemiscylliidae > Chiloscyllium > Chiloscyllium plagiosum. The sequence continues at coordinate 126,305,264 of NW_028270144.1, read as the reverse complement.
GAAGTTGAGAGTAACTCTCTTGACCGGCTTGTGACTTGTACATGTATACACCCAGGCCTGCATCCCTTTCTGGAAGGTGTCGGCTCTTTGCTAATTCTGTTTTAGCTGTGTTTCATCTGTATGCTGTCAACGTCTATACGGATAGCGCTAGCTTAAATCTGGAGTCTATCTTCAGTTTAAACTGACGAGGAACTCTTCGTTCAGCTGTCGAATCAGTTCGGCTCGTCCCAAATCTTGCAAGTTTCCCCTTTCAAGTTATTTCCAAATCCCTTTTAATTTTTTTTTACAACGTGCACGAATCTTTATTCAAATTTCCACCACCAGGAAGAAAGGAAACACCCGAGTGGCCAGTGACAAGCAGTGCCCTTCACATCAAAGGGCGATGCTGTATGATCAAACAGTGAAGGGGAGGGCAGAGATTAAATCAAAATAGAATTGGAGGGGGAAATAATGCACTCCACTCCCTGCGGCGCCCATCTCTCCCTGAACAACTCCAGGGTGTTGGTGGAGACCACGTGCTCCTTCTCCAAGGACACCCAGGCTGTAACGTAACTGCGGAAGAGGGGCAGGCAGTTGGCCCTAACGACCCCCTCCACGGCCCGCTGCCTGGACCTGTTTATGGCCAGGCCCAGGAGCAGACCCACGAGGAGGTCTTCAGACCTGCCCTCCCTCCTCCGTACCGGGTGCCCGAAGATCAGGAGCGCGGGACTGAAGCGCAACCAAAAGCAGAGGAGGTTTTTAAGAAAATCAAAAGGAGTGCAGACGCCCACACCCAATATACACATGGTCCACGGACTCCACAGCACCACAGAACAAGCAGTTGGGCTGGGAGTCCGTGAACCACCGCAATCTGCGGTTGCAGGGGACTGCTGCGTGCAGCACCCTCCACCCCAGATCCCCGAGAGAAAGGGGGAGTACTCCCGCGTAGAGAGCCCTCCACTGGGGATCCCCACTGCCCGGTGGCAAATGGGCATGCCACGGCATGTCCGGATGGTGGATTTGGGAGAAGAGGTAGACGGTGTGTAGCAGCAGTCGATATAGGGCCCCTTTTTACGTCCTTACAAATCCCTTTTAATGCTGCCCATATGGCACCGTAAAGATGAAAATCACATGACACCAGATTATAGTCCAACAAGTTTAATTGAAAACTCAAGCTTTCGGAGCGCTGCTCCTTCGTTAAGTAACCGATGAGCCTGAGATCGCTGGGTTCTGCTTTGTGATTAGAGTTTGGAGCTCTTGGTTCCCTGCTAAAGAAGAGTTTTCCTCCAAATTAGCTTTTAAACAAAATTGTCAAATATTTAACAGTTTTGCTGAGTTGCATCTTTTCATGATGAAATGTAGTTATTTTGTTAACAGTTCGCAGGTGGGCCCTGGTGTGTTGAGAGCCGTTGATTAACTTGGTTCATTGATAGCTTTGCGAGTTTCCACTGGACTATCTTTATTTACAAAGGAATTGACCAACTCGTGGCACGTTCAAATGAACAAACTGCTGAGTATTTCGTTGTTGGTACTTAATTTTGAAAATCAAAACAAATCGGCAGTCTGTCCTCTTCACCAGCTTGTGTCGCCCGCATTTCTGTGTTCGGCTGTTGATGGTCCTAGTGATTCATGTTTTTAACGTGGGCGTTGTCCTTTCTCAAGACTACCTCTGTCGGGGGGTCGAGGTGGTGTGGCCCAGATTCAGTTCATGGCGCTGTGTATTTCTTTACAACATTCTGGATTAGTGGTGCTGGAAGAGCACAGCAGTTCAGACTGCGGGGTCTTTTTGTAAAAATTCCGGTGCAGATCTCAAAAATCTGTTACATTCCGCGTTCGTTTTAATAAACAGTTTCTTTCATGCCCCCCCCCCCCCCCCCCATAATTGTCGACACTCCAGCTTTTCCAGTCTGCTTTCTCCATTTTGGACTGGCGTTTCCTTTCTGTATCAAAACAATCTTTCTACACTGCATGGCACCAAGACGATTCAGTAATCGCAATCGTTGACTTAACCGGTTTTTATTTGTCTTAATTAATCGGGAGACGTCGATCCGAATTTTCTGGCGGCGGTTAAACGTCTATCTGGGTCAAATAATTTGGTATTCATTAGGTTTTACATGACAATCGGTACCGCGATATGTGTGGGTTGTGACCTGCCTCTTTCACATCCTGTTCGCCTGAGTTTGAATTTGAAACGCAGCACAGATGTATTGCAGTCTGTACCAGCTTTGCTTATTTTTGCCCCCGTTTATCCCGACTCTAAAGTAGAGGTGGCAGTGTTGCTTCTGTTTCACTTAAGTCGTCAGTTTGCACCAATGTCAGGAAAGGTCTTATTCATTATTTTAATGATTTTATGCGCGCAGCATTGTTACTACACTGTTTACAATTGAAACCACGTGGGCGACGGGGATACCGGAGAGACGCAATCGGTAGGTGCTTTCAGGGATATTTAGAAGGGGAGCTGTAGATTATTAAGAGCAGGGAGGTTATTTTGGCGATGTAGTAGACTTTGGTTAGGCTGGGTAAAAAACAAGGACTGCAGATGCTGGAAACCAGAGTCTCGATTAGAGTGGTGCTGGAAAAGCACAGCAGGTCAGGCAGCATCCGAGGAGCAGGAAAATCGACTTTTCGGGCAAAAGCCCTTCCTGGGATGCTGCCTGACTTGCTGTGCTTTTCCAGCACCACTCTAATCTAGACTTCGGTTAGGCTGTACAGTTCTGGTCACCTCATTAATGGGTAGGATGTGATCCTATTGGAGAGGATCCAGAGGAGATTCATCACAATGTTGCTTGGGATGCAGTTTTTCACCTGTGAAGGTGGCGGCGTTTAGACTGAAGACCGGATGGGGTTGGGGACAAAAGAGAAAGGAGTAGATGATCGATGGAGCCCAGAGAGAAAACATTAGCTAGGTAGACAAAGGTTTGGATAATGGTGATCCAGGGAGGGGAAAAATGTCTTTACCCACCTACTATCAGTTCTGAAGAAGGATCATTGGATCTGAAACATGCACTCTGCTGTCTCTGTTCCAAGACCTGCTGAGTTTCTCCAGTAATTTGTTTTTTTCAAATTTCCAGCATCCCTAGTTTTTGTTGTTTTGGTTTGGAAATTGTTTCCTTTTGTGGTGAGTCCAGAACTACAGAGCACTGCTTTAAAATTGGGAGTGCCCTATCAGGAGGAGAATAAGGGGCCTTTCTCTTTTTTTTTGAGGGTTGGGTGACTTTGGAACTCTGCCTCAGGAAGCAGTGGAGGCTTGGTCATTGAATATTCCAAAGGCAGAGGCTGACAGATTCTTGTTAGACAGCAGAATCAAAGGTTATCTTGGGTAGATGGGATTGTGGAATTCAAAACACAAGTCAGGCATGATCTTATTGAATGGCAGAGCAGGTTCAAGGGCTGAATGGTCTACTTAGAATCATGAATTCCTACAGTGCAGAAAGAGTCCATTCAGCCCATAGAGTCTGTGCTGCCCCTCCAAAACACATCCCACCCAGATCCTTTTGTATGCTCGTATAACACTGATTGAAAAGCATATTCATAAATGTGTGGATCAGAAATGGTGCATTGGTGGTGTCCCTTCCTTGGAGCCAGAAGCTCCCGGTTTGAATTCCAGTCCAGGATATGATTTTAGGAAGGACATTATTATGTTCGAGAGGGTTCAGAAGAGATTTACCAAGATGTTGCCGGACATGGAAAGGTTGGATAGGCTAGGACCTGTTTTACTGGAGCATAGGAGGTTGTGTTAGGTACTTTTTCTTGAGATTCTTCCACACTGTAATACGCCAACTTGTGTGAACAGCCAAACTTTATTCAGCAAGTACAAGCTTTGGAGGAACCCTTAACACTCTTTGCAATGCTTGCAAAGCCGTGTCAAGAGATCTCTCTGAACAAGGGAACAGTCCTCCCTTTCATATCACCATCAGTAATGATTAGATTAGATCAGATTCCCTACAGTGTGGAAACAGGCCTTTTGGCCTAACAACTCCACACCGACCCTCCAAAGAGTAACCCACCCAGACCCATTTCCCTCTGACTAATGCACCTAACGCAATGGGCAATTTATCATGGCCAATCCACCTGACCTGCACAGCTTTGGACTGTGGGAGGAAACATGCAGACACCGGGAGAATGTGCAAACTCCACACAGTCTGCCCAAGGCTGGAATCAAACCTGGGACCCTGGTGCTGTGAGGCAGCAGTGCTAACCACTGAGCCACCGTAATGCCCACAGGACAACCCCCAGCCACTCACCCATAGTCGCATGCCACTCGACACAGTGTAGTGATTTGATAATTTTCAGAAACAATGTTATTAGATCATTCCTTAATGGCAAGATATGGTGTAAATCATTTTTTTTAATTGCAGGGTGTGGTTAGATTCTTAACTGCAATGTTCTTATTGACTCTGAATAGCAGGCGATGTCAATCTAAAGTTTTACATTCTACCTGCAAGACAGAGAAACCTACCACCCTCCCCCAGGACAACAAATTTCTTACAGGTCAGCAGAACAAATTAACTCTTGAACATTTCATTCCCTCCTTATCGTTCTATAATAATCACCTAGATGGGAGATGAGAAAGGTGCTACCAGCTTATTCATAAGAATCTGACAGCCAGTATTCAAGCAAATTATTGACACACAACACACAATGATTGTAACAACAAAACTTACTAGCCCATGTAGGAGATAGGATCCCGAGGATCCTCTCACGTGGAAAAAAGGTGTTCGCGAGTAAAGTTGTTAAATTCACAATCCTTAGTGACTACTCCACCCCCTCCAAATTGAGTGGAAACGAGCCAGTTATCCAAAATCTCCTTCATTAAAATTCAATCCGAAAACAAAATCCAGACTGTCTTTATGCACCACTCCATGGAGAAATCTGAATTCTAGGATAAGGGCAGTTAAACACTTAACAAAACTGATAAAACTTCTATCTTTACGGAGATGCTTCAGATGGAGGATACCAGCGCATCTGAGCGTGAAGTGTGGCAGCTGCAGCTGCAGGCTAGGTGAACACAGCATTCTTTGCTGCTTCTGCTCTACTGTCAAATGTAACAAAGCCAACTGGCCGTTTTGATGTTAGCTTGATCAGTGAACCATCATATGTTCCTTAAATGATCGAAAGACAAGGTAAAGCTCACATGGTTTAATATGCAGGAAGAAGTGCCTATAACAAGGGAGCACACTTTTAAAGTGAAAGGCAGGAGGTTTAGAGGGGATTTGAGGAAAAAGAAATTGCCAGTTTGCTGGTGAGAATATGGATTAAAAGGCTGGGAGGGTAGTTAAGGTGCTTAACCTCAAACGTTTTAAAATGTATGTAGATGCTATAACATTCAAGGCTATCGATCTGGTGTGGCAAAGTGGGACTAGTGTACATGGAGTATTTTGGCAGTACAGGCTCAATGGACCAAAAGGCCTCTTCTACGCTGCATGATTCCATGATTATAAAACAGATTATTTAGAAAGCAGATGGTTAGTAAGCCTGATGTCATGCTGATGGTTTAAGAATAAAGTACTGGGCTTATGGCTAGTGGACGGAATTAATAATAGGAAATGTGCATTGCAAATGATACATTACAATCCATTTGAGGTAAGTTCATGGTAAACAGTGAACATTCATTTCAAACCCTAATTTCGTTGGGAAAGAATTTTGCCACTCTATCGCCGCCTCAATTCCCAACATAAAATACAAAAATTGCAAGAGATTGTTTAAAAAAGTGTTCATTAAATGTTTTTTCCAGCATTTATTGCAAATTTACAATGAAAGGTTGGCGATGGTGAGCTACCTTTTTTGAACTGCTGTAGTCCTTGGGATATGGGGACATCTATGGTATTATTAGGAAGGCAATTCCAGAATTTTAACTTAGCGGCAGTGTGGCCTACGGGGAACTTCGAGGTGGTGGTTTCCTATGATGGGGTTTGGGGTGGTGTTGGATGGGGTTGGGGGGGCCAGGTGGGCGGGGTGGTGTTGGATGGGTTTGTTGGGGGGGCAGAGCGGGGGCGGTGTTGGGGGCAGGGCCTCGCGCATGGTGTGCTGCAGTCTCCTGAACTGGGAGCAGTCTTAATAGAAAATTCTGACCCCCAGAGGAAAGACATTGATTATTTGGTTAATTGATTCAATTATCGGAATGAAATAGTGCCTGCCCATCTCGTTCGGATAATTGAGGTTCCTCTGTATACCGCTACTACTGACCATTGGTGATGGAGAGAGTGAATATTGAATGTAGTGGATAAAGTGCCAATTAGGTTTTGTTGTGAATGGTGTTGCACTTATTAGATGTTAGAGTTGCATCCATCCAGGCAAGAGGAGAGTACTCCCATCACATTCCTAATTGCGCCTTGTGGATGATGGGCATTGGGAAACAGCAAGTTACTTGTTGCAGAGTTCTCAATCTCTGATCTGTGGTTGTTGTCATAGTTGAGGTAGGGAAGGAATAAATAATTTATTGCTTTTATGAATCCTGTTCTAATCATCATTTTCCATGGGTTATGTTTTTCTGTTCTTTTGCGCCCACTGCAAATTGCTATGTCAACATTTCTCATCCGTCATCTAGTTTCAGGCTCTGGCCACTAATAGGTCTGTGGAGTGATTTTATTGAGGAAAACGTTTCCAAACTGCCATCATTTAGTGTAAATACAACTGGCTCTGGGTAAGGTCATTCACCCCCTTACAAATATCTTAGAGTATTAAAACTTTTAGGTGCGGTTGAGAGCATTGCACGTGGGCGGCACGGTGACACAGTGGTTAGCACTGCTGCCTCACAATGCCAGAGACCCGGGTTCATTTCCCACTTCAGGCGACTGTGTGGAGTTTGTACATTCTCCCCGTGTCTGCGTGGGTTTCCTCCGGGTGCTCCGGTTTCCTCCCACAGTCCAAAGATATGCAGGTCTGGTGAATTGGCCATGCTAAATTGCCCGTAGTGTTAGGTGAAGGGGTAAATGTAGGGGTATGGGTGGGTTGCACTTCAGCGGGTCGGTGTGGACTGGTTTGGCCGAAGGCCCTGTTTTCACACTGTAAGTAATCTAATCTAATCTAGATATATGAAAACAGGCAAGTGAGTAGCTAATGGGAAGAGGAGGCTCCACCAACAGCCTCTGCCCCAATGTTGCCAGAGCCCAACATGGTTTAAGATATACACAGATATATTTGACTGATGTGCTAAACAAGTGCAACAAAAACACAAATTGCTAAAAAAATCTCAGCAGGTCTGGCAGCATCAGTGGAGAGAAAGCAGAATTAACATTTCAGGTCCAATGACCTTTCTTCAGAACTGGACTTGAAATGTTAGCTTTACTTTCTCTCCACAGATGCTGCCAGACCTGCTGAGTTTTGTTTTAGCAATTTGTTTCTGATTTCCAGCATCTGCAGTTCTTTGGGGTTTTTTGCGCTTAAAAAAGTAGCCTTTTTTTAAAAACTACTTTGAGGCCCCCATTAACTCATGTTTACATGCAATTTGAGTCAACCTACGTGATATTAAACAAAAAAGCACAGGCCATTGCAAAGTATGAAACGGAGTCCTTGTCAACTTTCTAGCTGTAATGCCACAGACATATACTGGAACAAGTTTGGAGTTGATAGAAATCAGGCACATCTCTCTGGTTGGAGTTATGCCTGGTATATAGAAAGATGGATGTGGTTGATGGAGGTTATTAATCCTGACTCTAAGGCATCTCTTCAGGAGTTCCTCAGGGTGGTGTCCTAGGTCCAGCCATCTTCAGCTGCTTCATCACTGATTTTCCCTCCATCAGATAGTCAAGTGGGAATGTCCGATGATGGTGCAATGTTCTGCATCATTTGCAGCTCCTCGGATATTGAAGCAGTCTATGACCAAATGCAGCAAGACCTGAACAAGCAACATTTAATCCACTCAAATGTCAGTCAATGACTGTCTCCAATAAGAGAAAATGTAATCATTGTCTCTTGACATTCAGTGGCATAACTGTCACATCTGGGGATCCTGAGAGTTACCATTGACCAGATATTGAAATGGACTAGCCATATAAATACAGTGGCATCAAGAGACTAGGTATACTGCTTTGAGTACCTCCCCTCCTGACTGTCCGTAGTCTATCCACCATCTACAAGTCAAAAGTGGGGCGAGGATGAAATAATCTCCACTTACCTGGATAAGTGCAGTCCAACAACTCTCGAAGCTTGTCCATTCAGGTCAAAGCAGACACTCCACAACCATCCACTCCTTCCACCATTGATGCTCAGTAGCAACAGTATGTACATCTCCATGAAATTCACCAAGGTTCCTTTGACAACATCTCCAAACCCCTGACCATTTCAATCTTGAAGCATGACGGCATCTCTTGCAAATTCCCTGCCAACCCACTTACCATTCATACTTGGAAACATATTATTGTTCCTTCAGTGTCACTGTGTCAATTCCTGGAATTTCCTTTTTTTTTGCCATTGTGGATTTAGCAACAGTACATGGATTGCAGTGGTTCAAAAAGGTAGCTCACTACCACCTTCTCGAGCAGCTAAGGATGGGCAGTAAATGCTGGTCCAGCCAGTAACCATTATCTTGTGGATGATTTTTGAAAAAAATAGCATCTTTTGCTAAGGTGTTTCAGTACTAACATCTATAATACAAACATCTAACTGACATTGTGAAAAGTTGCCTAGGTATCTCCTATTCAAGAGGAAGAAATCCAGTGTTCCAAAGACGATCAATACTGGATTTGAAATGCTTAATTTTGTTTCTCTGTCCACAGATGCTGCAAGACCTGAGGAGTTTGTTCAGCACTTTTTAAAAAATTTAAGCTAGCCAATTGCCACATGATCAATGTTCTAATCAAGACTGAACGAGTGTGTTCTGCTTGAGTTGTACCACACCACAGATCAGAGTAAATTAATAATACTTCTACTTACCATGATGACCAATTAAATATCTTGTCTATGTCCAGTTTTAATCAGCAAGATCGATCAACTCGAGGTTTCTGAATAAACATGGTTCTTGATAATCAAAATAAATTGTATATAACATACATTCAATAATTTGTTAGCATACACTGTTAGTTGTACATAAATTCTTATCCCTCTGAATATCTCCAAAACATACGTGCAAACGCATTCCTGACGAAAAGATGAAAGGTTTTCTGCAGATTTCTGAAAATTTACTTTTTGGTTAATTATTCTTTGAAGTCAAAACAACAACAAATAAAATGTTTGAGTCTGGTCCTCTGATGTTCAGGCAGATGTAGTCATTTGTCATGCAGGGTTGACTCTTAAGTTTTGTAGGTACAACTTGCGCAAGAAATACTATCTGATATGTTTCTTTAGTCACTTGCAAAAGAACAAATAGATTTCACCCTGAACTTGAGGTTTCTCTTGTCAAAAGTGAGAGAGAGATCAACTGGCAGCTTATTCTTGGCAAACCTTCCTCCAATTCAGCTTGTTATTAGCTGGCTTCCCTCCAATTGACCTCAGGGTTTGGAGGGTGTGGAACAATCACTTCCCCAAACTAGTCGCTGTTCAAAATGGCCCCAGCAAAGCAACCAGTTATCACCAGTCAAATAAAAGCAAAATGTGGTTGCTGTAAATCTGAAACGCAAACAGAAAATGACGGCGAAACTTAGCATCTGTGGAGTGAGAAACAGATTTAATGTTTCTAGTCTGTTATGCCTTCCTCAGAACTCTAGTTTATTGATGGTTGAGAGGAGCCAGCAGAACTGTTGCATGTTCTTTGTCTGAGATATGGTAATATTTTGTAATTATTTTGTCTTTGTTTTATTCATTCATTTGATATGGACATCACTGGGGGCTGGGCCAGTACTTATTGTCCATCCCTAATTGGCTTTGAACTGAGTGGCTTGCTTGGCTATTTTAAGACCAGTTAAGAGTCACCATATTTCTGTGGATCTTGAGGCACATGTAAGCCAGACCAAGTCAGTATAGGCGATTTCCTTCTTTAAAGGACATGAATGAACCAGATGGTTATTCACAGCAATTGGCAATGGTAACCTGATTGGCATTAAACTAGTTTTTAATATCCGGTTTTTATTGAATTCAAATTTTGCCATCTATCATGTGATTCAGACACATAATTCCCAAACATTAGTCATGGACTCTGATTTGATTTTTGTTTTTATTGGCATGTGTACCCAAGTACAGGAATACAGTAAAAAGCGTATAATGTCACCACAGAAGGCTCTATCTTGGGTACAAGTACCTACTTACAGAATCTGAAGGACAAGGTAGAAAGGAAGAACAAAGTTAAACATTGTAGTAATTATAGTGTGGAAATAGATGAAAAAGTTTAAAAGTTAGACATTGCAGACCTCCTTTAGTTTAAGTAGAAAATAAAGAAGTAAAGGTGAAAGTTCAAACATTACAGCCTTTAAATGCTTTGCTACGGTGGGATCGCACTTCAAGGAATCCCCTCGAGACTGGAAGTCCACACTGGTCCAAGAGATCGCCACATACTGCTGAAAGACCAACATGACAGGCTGTGAGACTAATGCAGTGGCATTACCACTGTGACCACTTCCTAACATTACTGTGATACTGGGCTTCTCAGGATTTCTAACCTTGTTTACATTAAGATATTGCACAAAATCAAGCTTACTACTCCTCTATGTATACTGAAAGTGGTGAGGTATATGAAAATTCAAGAATATAACTTGTATATATTGTTTGGCATTTTTAAAATGGGTTCTGCAGACAACTTATCATTGGTTAGCCTTACAATTTCTACCCTGTATAAAGATGAGGTTAATTGCCTGCATCAACACATTTAAAAAGTAGTTGCCGATCAGGTAACCATTGCCAGTTGTCATAAATAACCACCTCGTTCACGAAAATTAGTGGTATAGTGAACAGTGAAAAATATTATCTAATGTTACAAAAAGGTCTTGATTAATTGGGTCAATGGGCTGAAGAGTGATAGATGGAGTTTAATTTGGATAACTGTGTGGTATTACATTTTGGTTAAAAACAAGGGCAGGACTTATACAATTAATGGTAGGGCTCTGGGTAGTGTTGTAGAACAGAGACAGAGGAGTTCAGGTACATAGTTCATTGAAATTTGCATCACATATAGACTGGGCAGTTAAGGTGTTTGGTCTACTGATGTTCACTGCTCAGATGTTTGAATATAGAAGTTGGGACATCATGCTGAAGTTTGCAGGATGTTGGTGAGGCCTGTTCTGGTGTACTGGTTGAGTTCTGGTCACCCTGCTATTGGAAGGATATTATTAAATTGGAGAGGGTTCAGAAAAGATTTACCAGGATGTTGATGGGAATGGAGGATTTGAATTTTAAAGTTAGGCTGGGACTTTTCCCTGGATCGTAGGAGTCTGAAGGGTGTTTATAAATCTCCAGGGGTCTAGAGGTTTATAAAATCATGAGGGGCACAGATAAGATGAAAAGCAAGAGTCTTTTCCCTAGACTAAGAGAGTTCAAAACTAGGGGGCATACTTGTAAGCTGAGAGGCGAAAGATTTAAAAGGGTCATGAGGAGCAAACACAGGGTGGTTTGGATGTGGAATGAACTGCCACAGGAAGAGTGATGCAAGTACAATTACAACATGTCTGAGGTAAGTACATGAATAAGAAATCTTAAGGGGGCTATGGATCAAATGCAGTCAATTGGAACTAGATTGGTTTGGAAACATGATCAGCACAGACGAGTTGCACCAAAGATTCTGTTTCCATGCTTATGACTCTTCCCGTTTCCTTATTTAAGCCACGTTTTGGATGTAGGTTTGCTTGCTGAGCTGCAAGGTTCATTTCCAGATGTTTTGTTATCTTTACTAGGTAACATCTTCAGTGGGCCTCAGGCGAAGCAATGCTGAAAATTTTGGCTTTCTATTTATATGATTGGGTTTCTTTGGCTTGGTGATGTCATTTCCTGTGGTGAAGTCACTTCCTGTTCCTTTTCTCAGGGGGTGGTAGATGGGGTGTAACTTGATGTGTTTGTTGATAGTGTTCCTGTTGGAATCCCATGCTTCTCAGAATTCTCGCGTGTGTCTTTGTTGGGCTTGTCCTAGGATGGGTGTGTTGTCCCAGTCGAAGTGGTGTCCTTCCTCATCCATATGCGAGGATACTAGTGAGACAGGGTCATGTCTTTTTGTGGCTAGTTGGTGTTCATGTATCCTGCTGGCTAGTTTTCTGCCTGTTTGTCCAATGTAGTGTTTGTTACAGTCTTTGCATGGTATTTTGTAAATGACATTAGTTTTGCTCGTTGTCTGTAAAGGGTCTGTCAAGTTCATTAGCTGCTGATTCAGTGCGTTGTTGGGTTTGTAGGCTACCATGATGCCAAGGGGTCTGAGTAATCTGGCAGTCATTTCAGAGATGTCTTTGATGTAGGGGAGAGTGGCTAGGGTTTCTGGACGTATTTTGTCTGCTTGTTGGGGTTTGTTGCTGAGAAATCGGCGGACTGTGTTCATTGGGTACCCGTTCTTTTTGAATACACAGTGTAGGTGATTTTTCTCTGCTCCGTGTAGTTCCTCTGTGCTGCAGTGTGTTAGTTCGTTGAAATAATGTTCTGAAGCAGCTTCATTGGTGGGTGTTGGGATTGCTTCTGTAGTTCAATATTTGGTCTGTATGTGTTGTTTTCCTGTAGACGCTGGTTTGAAGTTCGCCATTGGCTGTTTGCCATTCCTAGATGCCACAGTAGAGCAGTTTGTTATTTTCCTCCTCTTTAGTGAATGTAATGCAAGTAAGGATATTATTGATGGTCTTGAAGATTTCCTCTAATTTGTTTCGTTTAGTGATGACAAAGGTGTCATCCACGTAGCAGACCCAAATTTTTCCCATGGCTAATTCACCTAACTTACACATCTCTGGTCACTATGGACAATTTAGCATGGTCCAATTCACCTAACCTACACATCTTTAGACAGTGGGAGGACAACCGCACAGATGTGGGGAGAATGTCTGTATGGAGTTTGCACAGTTACCTGGGGTTGGAATTGAACCCAGGTCCCTGGCTCTGTGAGGCAGTAGTGCTAACCACTGAGCCACCTGTGGTTGATGACTTACATTGGCTCTCTGTTAAGCAGTGCTTTGATTTTTTTTAATAAAATGATCTTCCTCATTTTAAAATTCCTTCATCACACGTGCCATCGTACCTCTGTCAGCTCCTCCAGCTGCCTGTTATAACTAGGGGAACTTCACAATCGTAAGACAACAGTTTGCACTATGGTACTTAACTCTGCGATAATCATTACCTGGTGTGGTTCACGATCCCTACTTTGGCTTCAGAATTTGGCGCAGAGGAAGATCATAGGCTGAGAAGATGTAAAATTCATTTGCTTCTGTTTTCACTGGGCCCTCTTCATGACCAGCTGTGCTGCTTGTTTCTGCTTGTCTTTTCCAAAGAATCATCCTCTAAGAGTTTATGGCTGTCGACATATTGATACTGCAGCAAGTATGAGTGTCCAGGAGTTAGTGACCAATGGACATTCAATGTGCAAAAGATCTCTAGGTGTATAGCCATGGTCCATCTAATGAATGCAGTCAAACCAGTGCTGACACCATTGGCTTGGAAATGACTTTGTGCTGACAGAGTGTGTGCTCTAAGCCCTCTTGAGTTGTCACCTTGTTTTGCCAAGAAATGCCAGGTTACATCTGAGACTGAAAAGATTGAAATTGGTTGAGTCTTTTCTGCTTAACATGAGCTAGGTCCAGCCACTGTAGGGGAATAGCTGAGAATGAAGACTTGGACACGCAGTTGTTTTTTTCCCTGTTGGTTGCATTTGTTCCATGCTGTTAAGCTTATATGCAGCTGCAATTTTTGTGGTGCTTATGTTGATTTCAGCATCAAGATCATGAATTGTGATTGTGAAGTTATCAACAATCTTCAGTATCACACCGTCAATGTTAAGAGATTGCAGAATGGCCACATCCTGGAACCATGGCATTTATCTTCCTAGTTTTGATGGTCAAACCTCTAAGTGCATGAGAGAGTATTCATTTGCAGTTGAAAGTGTTCTGAGGTGCAAAATGCTTATGTTATCAGCAGAAAGCACCTGTCCAACAGAGACTTGACTCCAACAGAGTCTATGTATAGACCTCAGACAACACACAGCCACAGAATACCCTGGATATTTGTACAACTCCAATTCTGCCCTCCGGTGTGCTACATTTTAATTGATCCACCATTGGTGACCTTGATTTTAACTGTCAAGAAATACAGAATCCCCTCTCTAAACCTTATTGCCTGTCTCATTCCTTTCTACCTAACTCTGACCAGCTGCTGTCATGACGTAGTGTTAAATTTTGCTTTATAATGCTTCATGGTTCGTTTAATGTTATGAAAGTGCAAATCATTTTCTCTGTACAACTTGAAACTTGAATATAATATTGATTCACTTCATGTGGACCTGTAAAATTGTAAGTTCTCCATGTTTTAAATGAGCAGCAGTGCTAACCTTGACTTGAAAAGTTGACCTAAATCTTTTGAGCAATGCTGTGAGCATCCCAATAGTGTTGGTCTTTAAAAGAGAGATGTATGATTATGTTGGAAGGTGATTTCAAGGTCTTCATTGTAGCAAGCCATTCTCGTTCTTGACTGTATTAGTTTTTCCCTGCTGTGATTATGGGGCATCAAACAAAATCTATAATGTACTTTGTTACTGCTGTCTCAAGCAAATAAGTTAAGAATTTTTGTGTGACATTTTTGTTCTGTCATTTTACCTGATCAGTAGTGTGTTTGACCTAGTCTGTTGTTTGTAAAACCATAGGCAAAGGGTGGAAAGTTTTGCTCACATGCTTTAATTAATGTAGGTGCAAGATAGGGATGGTTTCATCTGAGGAGGTGTGGAGCACTTGAATATGCTGACATTTTTCTCTTTTTGCTTCTTGTCATATGGATGAGGCTGGCAAAGCCCAGCATTTATTGTCCATCCCTAATTGTCCTTGAGCAGGTGGTATTGAGTTCCGTACATTTGAATGGCTCGCTAAGTCTTGGCAGGGGCACTTAAGTGTTGAATCATATCCAATTTGATCTAAGATAAGGACGACTGATTTCTTCCCTGACAGATATTAGTGAATCAGATGGGGTAGTTATGTGAATCTGGTGGTTTCATTATCATTATTAATGAGCATTGTATTTTATTCCAGTTGTTTAATTTCTCAAATAAATTTAATCTGTTGAAGGTGCTGAGGTGAGATAGACAATAGGTGCAGGAGTAGGCCATTCTGCCCTTCGAGCCTGCACCACCATTCATTATGATCATGGCTGATCATCCTCAATCAGTATCCTGTTCCTGCCTTATCTCCATAACCCTTGATTCCACTATCCTTGAGAGCTTTATCCAACTCTTTCTTAAACGAATCCAGACACTGGGCCTCCACTGCCTTCTGGAGCAGAGCATTCCACACACCCACCACTCTCTGGGTGAAGAAGTTTCTCCTCATCTCTGTCCTAAATGGCCTACCCCTTATTTTTAAGCTGTGTCCTCTGGTTCGGGACTCGCCCATCAGCAGAAACATGTTTCCTGCCTCCAGAGTGTCCAATCCTTTAGTAATCTTATACGTCTCAATCAGATCCCCTCTCAGTCTTCTAAACTCAAGGGTATACAAGCCCAGTCGCTCCAATCTTTCAACATAAGATAGTCCCGCCATTCCAGGAATTGACCTCGTGAACCTACGCTGCACTCCCTCAATAGCCAGAATGTCTTTCCTCAAATTTGGAGACCAGAACTGCACACAATATTCCAGGTGCAGTCTCACCAGGGCCTGTATAGCTGCAGAAGAGCCTCTTTGCTTCTATACTCAATCCCTCTTGTTATGAAGGCCAGCATGCTATTAGCTTTCTTCACTACCTGCTGTACCTGCATGCTTACCTTCATTGACTGGTGTACAAGAACACCCAGATCTCTGTACTGCCCCTTTACCTAACTTGACTCCATTTAGGTAGTAATCTGCCTTCCTGTTCTTGCCACCAAAGTGGATAACCATACATTTATCCACATTAAACTGCATCTGCCATGCATCTGTCCACTCACCTAACCTGTCCAGGTCACCCTGTAATCTCCTAACATCCTCCTCACATTTCACCCTGCCACCCAGCTTTGTATCATCAGCAAATTTGCTAATGTTGCTATTAATACCATCTTCTATATCATTAATATATATTGTAAAAAGCTGCGGTCCCAGCACTGATCCCGCAGTACCCCACTGGTCACCGCCTGCCATTCCGAAAGGGAGCCATTTATCACTACTTTGTTTCCTGTCAGCCAACCAACTTTCAATCCAAGTCAGTACTTTGCCCCCAATACCTAATTGCCCTAATTTTGCTCACTAACCTCCTATGTGGGACTTTATCAAAGGCTTTCTGAAAGTCCAGGTACACTACATCCACTGGATCTCCCTTGTCCATCTTCAGAGTTACATCCTCAAAGAATTCCAGAAGATTAGTCAAACATGATTTCCCCTGGAGAAATCCATGCTGACTCTGACCTATCCTGTTACTGCTATCAAGTTGTGTCGTAATTTCATCCTTTATAATTGACTCCAGCATCTTTCCCACTACTGAGGTCAGACTAACTGATCTATAATTTCCTGCTTTCTCTCTTGCTTCTTTCTTAAAAAGTGGTACAACATTAGATATGAAGTTATGTCTTTCAAGTATTAATCTAGGCCTTTGGTTTACTGGTTCTGTAACATAACCATGATGCTACTGTCTCATGCTTAATCTTGATACTGATTCCCTAGTCGAGTACAAGAAACCCTTTAATTGCTAGCCCTTGAGCTTTTTACTATTATTGTTTTTCCTTGATATTTCACTTTTATCTAGTTTAGCATTTGGCTGTCTTGCCATAATGTATCATCAGATACTCTTCTGTGTCAAAGTTGATCTGCCATGAGTTTGACCATTCAATCCAACTATGTCTGTAGAATATTTAAAATTTTGTGCCTGCACATTTCCTGTCTGTACCGTTTGATCCATTCTTTTGTCAATCTTTATCTGTTATAAATTGAAATGTTCTTCTCTTTTTCAATGGGTTTGGCTTTTGTCAACTTGTAATGTAGCAATTATGTAATTTGGGCACCAGATGGTGGAGCACACAGTCTTTGAACTTTGCAGAAACTAATGTTAAGAGTCACCAACCATTATCTTAATTTTCAGACTGCTGCAAAACAGCCCACTGGGCAGTGCACTATATGAGAGATTACTTAGGTTTTCAATTTCTTCCTTAAGTCTTAAGTAGATTTCAAAATATTAAATTCAAATAAAAATTGTCTTTTCTTTCAGTATCTGTGTTGTATTGACATCAAGCTGCTATGCTTTCTTTTCCCATATTTGTCTTAACCTATTGTAGCTCTGTCTCTCTATTCAGCTGTATGGTAGTGCCACAACACCACCTGACTCCCTTTAGTTTTGCAGTTTAAAATCTTGTATTTCAAGATATTTGTTTCTCAGCACAAAAAAATCCATTGGGTTCTCATCACCTATGTTCTGATTCTTGCTCCTAACCTCGGGAGAAGGAATAAGCAGATGACAAAAGAGGTGGGCTCACATTTGGAGGAAAGGTAAGGTTGCGGGAACTGATAATGGTTCAAGACCATCTCCATCCATTGTTCCCGTGCACTTCCAAACAAAACACTCCCATCAAAACTTGCAATACTGCTCATGCCATTTTCAGCTTCTTAGGCCAACCTGCAGAGTAACAACACACGAGAACTTGTGAAAGATACGCTCCTGCTCCTTGAGTAATTTATTCATTGATCCTTGAGCATAGGTCATTGATTTATTAATTTTCCGCACCCTGCTGCTAGATTTATGTTGCTTCTTGCTACTCTTGTTCATTTAACTTGACGGAAGCACTTCTGCTGCTGGCTTGAATTTATTCGTTCAGTGATGATTACTGCCTTCAAAGATTTTAATTGACTAGTGCCTTGTTAGCTATGCATCAATTGTCACTGGTAAGTCTTCATTGTAACAAGCCATTCTCGTTCTTGACTTTGTGTTAGTTTTTCCAAGGAGAAAGTGAGGACTGCAGATGCTGGAGATTAGAGTCGAGAGTGAGGTGCTGGAAAAGCACAGCCAATCAGGCAGCATCTGAGGAGCAGGAGAATCAACGTTTTGGGCATTAGCCCTTCATCAGGATTGAGGCTTGTGGATCGGGGCTGATAGAAAAATGGGGGGGGATGGTAGCTGGGAAAGCGATAGGTGGATGAAGGTGCTGGAGAAGGTGAAATGTCAGAGGGGGCAGTGATGGATGGGTCCGGAGGGTGGTGCTAAATTGGAGGCTTGGGACTGGGATAGTGGGGGGGGAGGGGAAATGAGGAATCTGTTGAAATCCACATTGATTCCGTGTGGTTGCAGGGTCCCAAGACGGAATATGAGGCATTCCTCCTCCAGGCGTCGGTTGGTAACAGTGGAGGAAGCCCAAGACCTGCATGTCCTTGATGGAGTGGGAGGGAGAATTGAAGTGTTCAGCCACGGGGAGGTGGGGTTGGTGGGTGCGGGTGTCCCTGAGATGTTCTCTGAAACAATCTGCAAGAAGGCACCCTGTCTCCCCAATGTAGAGGAGACTGGGTGCAACAGGTGCAGCTTTTCCAAGTTGATTTTTCCTGCTGTGATCATGGGCATCAAACAAAATCTATAATGTACTTTGTTACTGCTTTATCTCTTATTATTATAGCATGTTGTATTGTGAACTTTAGTTGTCTGTTTAAGGGCATTGAGTCATCACAATGTATTGAAACTTGTCTGGACTGTTCTTTTGAATCTAGCAATTCAACATCATGGAAGATTTACTGTTGATCAGTGAAAATCTTGTGTATGTATCATTTGCTGTTTACTTTATGAATTGTCCACATTTCTGTGCTT
This sequence comes from Chiloscyllium plagiosum, assembly GCF_037043375.1. NCBI lineage: Eukaryota > Metazoa > Chordata > Chondrichthyes > Orectolobiformes > Hemiscylliidae > Chiloscyllium > Chiloscyllium plagiosum. The sequence goes on along the minus strand of NW_028270144.1, from coordinate 126,286,499 downwards.
GCAAGAATGTTTTATATTGTGACAAGTTGAAATTAGATAATCCTGCTAGCAAGAAAGCCGCAGTGCTTCCCCCGGCAGGATAGTGCAATTCTCAACATGACAAGTATTCCAACAACTTTCCGAAAAGCAGTTATGCGAGTTTATAATGGAAATGTGATATGATTTTCAGAATGGGATTCTCTGTCTCCAAGTTCAGTTATCCCCAAGATATCTAACTCTGCTTCCCATGAAGCTTAGACCAATCCTAACTCTCCATGCACAGCACCAGAGGAGATTGGATGGTAGCAAATTAATAATCTTAATTTCTACAGGGTGCCACTTTTTGTAAAGGTCAGTTTCTTTCATGCAATGCACGTTCTTGACCTGATCCTTCCTTATTTTCCACAGTTCCTCAACCACTGGTGGACCTTCACTTGAAGCTAATGAGGAAGATTGGCAAGTCTGTAAGCTTTGATCGATGGGAAAAGTACCTTCTCAGGGTAAAAGACTTTTATGTTCTTGTTATATCATTGAAGCACTTCAGTATCATTCAGAGTTAGTCTTACAAGAGCGTACTTGACTAGTCAAAACTAGCCCAGCTTTGTTTGAGTTTGTAGTTATGTCTGTGTATGTAAAACAGATATGGAATAACTTACTGCTGTGCTGTGCAGACTTGATTTCTGTTCCATAACAAAATTGCTGAAAAATCAGACTTTTATTCAGCTGATTTGATCTTGACAATTAATGGGAGACCACTACAGAACAAATATGGGGCCTTGCAGTAATTGTGCTGCATTTCTTGATATCAACTTTTCCACTGAGTTAAAATCTCATCCAAATGGTTTTCCGGTCAAAATCCTTCAGCTCCTATCCAATAACATCTTCAACACCCCAATTGCAGTGGCAATAGAAGACAGGTCGGTGTCACTTTCTTGGTTAACTGGTGGGTTGGACAATAAATATCCCAAGTATTTTAGTAAATAAAATCTGGCTTCTATTGGATTGTTGTCAAGTTGGAACGGTGTCTTCGATTAAAATTTAATTTAGGGTCCAGCAGGAATGTAAACTAGTGGGTTTCCTTTAAGCCTTCAGCAAGTCTAGTTTCTGCTGTATAAGTATTATATGCCATAAAAGATATTTAATTTCACAACTACCTCATCAACCATGGCAAAGTAACGAATGGATAGAAGGGCATTGCCCCTGTAGTCATACAATTCCAGATAAATTATGCATGAGCAATCCTGGGTAATTTGTTTGTCCTTGGAAGCGTCCACAATTTAACAATTTCTAAGTCCTCCTACTCTACCTGCTCAAGACCTGCTGCTTGGATAATCACTTTTTCTCCTGTATTCATACCAGTGCCTAATGAACTGGAATCCACTTCCCTCATGACAAGTTTGAGTCATTAATCATATGTGCTGTTTGCCAATTTCCATTGTCTCTTTTCATGTGATTTTTCAACTTCCACTCTGCTGGCGGCTAACAGTTTTCCATATGGCTCAGGTAATAATCCAAAGATTACCTATTAGACTCTACTTAATTTGGTACCTAATGTCTTGTACTGAGAACAGTGTCAATCCCCTGACACTATACTGTGTCCTGCTACCACTATATTCCTTTTACTCCCTCAGCTGAATAGTTTTCTGCACCATTGAGTCGTGGTCAGTTGGTTCATCCACCTCTCAGCACCCTGACATCTAAACAAACTGAAAATGCCTCAAACTCGGATAATTGCAAAGGTTGAGTTTTCTCCACCTCTGGGTCCAAAACCAACCTCACTCAGTCACCTCCTCCTATCTCTGAGCGCTGACCAAATCAGAATACCCTATCCTAAGGAATGAGGGTACATCCTGGAGTGAATAATCTTGGTAACTTGCCCTTCCCTGATGCATTGCAATTTTTTACAGCTCATAGCTTTTTAGTCGAAGTTCCTCACACCACAGTTTGCGCTGCATCACGCTGGCATCTTGTAACTAGTGGAATGCCACAGGGATGGGTCAATGAGAGAACTGAATGCACTACAGCCAAGTTTGTGAATTACACAGAAATAATTTGGGAAGGTGGGTAGGCAAGTACTGAGGGTGGTAGAGTCTGAAGAGGGACATACAGGTTTAGCCAGTGGGCAAAACTTTGGTAAATGAAATATTGTGTAGGAAAACATGATGTTATGCACTTTGGCAGTTGGGATGAAGGAGTAGATTATTATTTAAATGGATTGCAGCACAGAACATTAATGTATGAGTTTGAAGAAGCTTTGTAGCTCAGGTTGAGGTTCTGGGTGTAGGTTTGCTCATTGAGCTGGAACCTTCCAGCTTAGCAAGCAAACCTACATCCAGATTATTAATGTATGAAAGAAAGCAACCAAGTTCAGGTAAAGGAAGTGGAATATTGGCCTTTACTTTGTAGGGAATGGGATATAAAATTAGATCTTGTTAAACTATTCAAGGTACTAGTCAAATAAGAGCTTGAATTCTGTGAACAGTTTTGGTTTCCTGAGCTAAGGAAAGATTAAATGGTATTGGAGGCAGTTTGGAGGAGGCTCACTAGGTGGGTATTGACAAAATATATTTTGAGAGGTTGAGTAGGTTGGATCTGTACTCATTGGAGTTTAGAAGAGTGAGTTGAAGTGTTGAAGCATATGATGTTTAGAAGACTTGACAGGATAGATGTGGAAAGGTTTTTCCCCTTGGTTGGGGAGTTTAGGACCAGAGGACATAATCTCAGAGCAAAGGGTTGCTCGCTAAAAACCGATGAGAAGTTTCCTCTCTGAGGTTGGTAAATCCTCTGAAGAATTCTTCACTGCAGAGGTTTGTAGAGGCTGGATCATGAAGTATGTTCAAAGCTTAGGAAGACAGTAAGGGAATTGGGGATAAGGCAGGAAAGTGAAGTCAAGGATTTTCTAACTAATCTTGATCTCATTTAAATGGCAGAGAAATAGGATGGGATGAATGGCCTCATACTGCTCCTTTGCCTTATGGTAGACATTCTGCCATCTAGTCTTACAAGGAATAGTAGAATTTATTGGCACCTGTAACTTTACTTAACCTTATGGTTACTTATAAAGGTGTTAGGCTTTAAAAGATAAAACATGTGAGCAGAATACTTAACAATTACTTATCTGTTTCTGTGATATCACCTTTATTTTATGTTTTTCTGAATGCAGTTTGGATGCAGGGAGTGCTTACAGAGCTGAGTTCTCATTAACACTCCTTTCGTGCAACGTTACAACCCCCACTGCTGGAGACTAACAGTGTTAGAAGAAACAAGGAACACTTCTATCCTGTATTTCCTGAATTCCCTTATTCATGAAGCTCTTAGGTTTACACTCTGCTCCAATGCTTCGAGGTAAAGCATGTTATGGACCAGGCCAGACCCTCCCAAAACATTTTAAGAAGGTAGCCCAGAAACGAACATTTCTGGTTGTTTTAAGCAGATGTAAGCTGAATTTTCCAGGAGCGATGCAGCTGGTCAAACCACTCTGTTTTAACTAAAACAATTTATTTACATACGAACAAAAGAAAACAGAACTTAAAATAACAACCGTTTGAAAATCCAACCGACACGAAAATGCAACTTAACAAAGACCTGTTCTGATTTCCTGCAACAGCCCATAACGCACCCCTTGGCGAAAGGGTAAATTGAAATGCAGGTCCTTACAGGAGAGAGATTGCAGGGAGAGAGAGAGAGTCAGCCAGGAAACCTCTGAATCAGAGAACCTTTTATTCCCCAGCAGCTTTCTTTGACTAGCAGCTAAAACCAGACCAGGAAAAATCTTGAACTGGGGGAACTGGCCACTCCCCTTTCATTGTACAAGTGTTTTAAAAGAAACACTTAAAAGCCTTTTCAAGTAGATACTTACAGACAATATCAGAACCTCTGCCTTCACAACCCCTTTTGGGGGGGAAAAAACCCCAAAGGCAACCATTGGCGGCATGGTGGCACAGTGGTTAGCACTGCAGCCTCACAGCGCCAGAGACCCAGGTTCAATTCCCGCCTCAGGCGACTCTTTGTGTGGACTTTGCACATTCTCCCCGTGTCTGCGTGGGTTTCCTCCGGGTGCTCCAGTTTCCTCCCACAATCCAAAAATGTGCAGGTTAGGTGAATTGGCCGTGCTAAATTGCCTGTAGTATTAGGTGAAGGGATAAATGTAGGGGAATGGGTCTGGGTGGGTTGCGCTTTGGCGGGTCGGTGTGGACTTGTTAGGCCGAAGGGCCTGTTTTCACACTGTAACCTAATCGAAATCTAAATCTAATCTAAATCATAACTTTGTTAAAAGGGCAGTATTGCCACAAGCGTTCCACGCACAAATACCTTGTGTGAAAACAATTTAACTTTGCTACTTTTTTTTAGCAGTCACGCATAGTCTACTGTTCCATACTTTCTTCCTTCTGTACTTAGAAAGGGCAGACTGACCTCATTCTATGCCGTTTTGGCTGTCTGATCTTTGCTTTCATGCGGTGAACCAGCAGCATTCTTTTTGGATTTAGCTTATTAAAATACTTCATAATTTTGCAAACTTCAGTTTTGATTTCTTTCTCATGTTTCTTCTTGTGTAAAATAACCCATACTTTTGTGTGTCCTTTCATTTCTATCATTGCCTGGTATGATTCTGGAGAATCTTAGTGTACCCTTCTGATGACTTTCATCTTCCATTTAACAGGATGCTTGGAATTGTGGGTACAATTTACTACAGCATCCAACAAAAAACAAGTACAGCACACATTCAGGCCAATACGTGATGTCTGTCTAAACTAAGCACATTTTGCCTCAATGCAGTCCATATCCTTCTCTTCCCTGAGTGTTTATATATCTGTCAAGATGCCTCTTAAACAGTGTTATTGTATCCACCTCCAACTCATTCCAGGCACTTTAGCACCATTTGTGTTTCTTAAAAAAAGAAAACCTGCCTCTCACATCTCCTTTAAACTTTTTCCCTTTTATTTTAAACCTATGTCCCTTGTAATTATCATTTCTACCCTGAGAAGTGTACTCTGACTATCCTTGCCTCTTGTACTCTTGTAAAGTTCTTTTGGCCCAGATCCTTTGATATTTAGGTGAATACAAACCGTTTGTCCAATTTCTTCTCGTAGTTAATACTTTCCAAACAGGCAACATCTTGATTAAACCCTTTTAGTACCCTCTCCCAAGCCTTCACATTCTTCTGGCAGAATGGCGACCAGAACTGCACACAATATTCCAAATGTTCTATACAGCTGGAACATGGCTTGCTAATTTTTATACTCTATCTCCCCCCACCAATGGCATGTCGTATGCCACTTTATCCACTTGTGTTGCTACTGTAAGGGAACTGTGGATCTATATGTCTACATCTCTTTGAATGTTGATACTATTAAGAGTTCTGCCATTTACAGTATATTTCTCTCCTGTGCGACACCTCCCAAAATGCATCATTTTGCATTTGTTTGGAATAAACTCCATCTGTCATTTCTTCACCTGAGTCTCTAGCCTATTTATATCCTCTGGCAATCCTCCTCACTATTCACTGCAGCCCCAAATTTTGTGTTGTCTGCAAACTTATTAATCAGGCCACCTGCATTCTCCTCCACATCATTTATACAAACAGCAGGAGTCACAGCACTAATCCCTGCAGAACACCACTGATCTCAATCTCTGATCTGAGAAACACACTTTCACTGCTACTGTCTTCTATGACTCAGCCAGTTTTGTATTCATCTTACCAGCATATTCCATGTGACTTCACCTTTTATATCAGCCATCCATCAGGGACTCTGCCAAACAGCTTGCTAAAATCCATGTCAGTAACATCTGTCCTGCCCTCATCAATCATCTTTTGTCACTTTCTCAAAGTCTCAATCAAGCTTGTCAGACAGTACCTTCCCCGTGCTAATAAGTCCATTTTTTCCAAATGTATGCCTGTTACAAAGCTGCTTAAGTATAGTGGGTGATTAGTTTTATCTTTTGATATTTTCTGATCAACCTGCTCAGAGATGCTGTTACCTCTAGAGAAAGTGGGACTTAGATGCTTCCTGGTTCCACTATGCTATTAGTACCCAAACTGATCGATCTGAATTGATTATTCAGGGACTGTGTGCTTTACACTGGAATAGACAATTCAAATTGAAAAGCATCATCCAAACAGAGAGCCAAGGCTGTGTTTAAGAGGTGTCTACATTTAAGGTTTTGTTGGATCTGTATAAAAAGATGGTTAGACCACAGCTAGAGTATTGTGTGCAGTTCTGAAATCTACATTATAGGAGGGATGTGATAGCACCGGAGAAGGTGAAGAGGAATTTAACCAGGATGTTGCCTGGTCTAGAGAGGTTTACATATGAAGAGAGATTGGACAGGCTGGAGTTGTTTTTGTTGGAGCAGAGGAGACTGAGGAGGGGGTACTTGTGATTGAGTTGTATGAAGTATTAGTTTGATAAAACTATATAGCAATATTTGCCCATTTAACAATAAGACTCTTGAAGAAACCAAATGTAAAACATTTTAGGCTGTCCTGAGATTGAATAGACTGCAGCACAAATAAAAGTTGCCTTAATAGTGCAAATGATGTCGCAGATGAGACTAGAAATAATCCACTTGAAACTTAATTCCTGCAGCTAGTGAGTCCCAACTTTCAATTTTTGTTTATGCTTCAGCAGTGACGAGCTCCTATGAAACAACGTCCTCACTTTCCACCCCACTTGTCCTCGCATCCAACGTATCATTCTCATACGTTTCCGCCAACTCTAATTAGACCCCACCATCCAGAACATTCTGCCCTTCCTCACCCCTCTCTGCCTTCTGAAAGGAACCATTCCCTTTGTGACTCCTTGGTTCAAACCACCCCTCCCTCCCCTGATGAAGGGCTTTTTCCCAAGACATCAATTCTCCTGCTGCCTGACCTGTTGTGCTTTTCCAGTGCCACACTCTCGATTAAGGGACTGAATGGCCTATTCCGGTTCGATTATGTCCTTGATCCATCCACTCCTATATTTCAATAGAATCAATTGGATTATAATTGGGAGACCAAAGCTCAAGCTATTTTCTTGTCCATCCTTATTCACCAATACGCTACAACATCCCTCTGTAATCCTAGTTGAGAACTTGACAACACTGAGAAACGGACACTGTGGGCCTCATGCATTTTCTTTTATTGTTACTTATTAATGGGATGTTGGTGGTGCTAGCTAGGTCAGCAGTTTTGTCCATCTCAAATGAGAGATGGTGGTCAACAGCAGTTCAAGACAGTTGTCCTAGATGTGTAGATTCACCCAAAGTACTTCGAGGGCCAGGATTTTCACCAAGCAACACTGAAGGAATTGTGACATATTTCCAAGTCAGGGTAGTGAGTGGCTTGGAAGGAAACTTGTAGGTAGTGGTGTTCCCTCTATTGGCTGCCGTTGTCCTTTTTGTTTGTAGAGGTCAGGGGTTTGAAAACTGCTGTTGAAAGAGTTGCTGCAGTGTATATTTTGAATGATGTACACTGCTGCTACTGTGCATTAGTGGTGAAAGGACTGAAAGTTTAAAAGGTTAGATGGGGTGTCAGTCGAAGTGGCTGTTTGTCCTGAATGATCAATTTCATGAATGTTAATGCTCTACTCATCCAAGCAAGTAGAGAATATTCCATCATTTTGCAGACATTGGGAAAAATGGAGGCAAGTTACTTGCTGCGACAGCCTCTGATCTACTCTTGTAGCTATAGTATTCATATGACTGGTCCAGTTCAGTTTCTGGTCAGTGATATCCCCCAAGATGTTGTTAGTGTGAAATTCAGTAGTAATGGTATTGAATATCAGGGGGTGATGATTATATTCTCCCTTGCTGGCGATACGCTTTGTGTGGCATGAATATTAACTATCACTTATCAACCCCAGTTTGGATACTTTCCAAGTCTAGCTGCGCATGGACACAGACTTCAGTATTGAGGAATCGTGAATGGTACTGACACTGTGCAATCGTCAGTGAACATCCCCACTTCTGATCAAATTACTGTAATTATTCATATGTCATTTTGTCTGTCTAAACTCTGATCTCTCAGCTGTCAGAGGCAAATGCCAATCACTGTCGCAAGGGTTCATGCTCTGTCTGCAGTGACACTACTTCTGTTTGCTTTGGTGAATCAATACTTAACGTCCCGATTGTAAATCGATGACTTGGCAGCTGATGGTATTTGAATTCAATTAATAAATCTAGAGTGTAAAGCTTGTCTCAGTAATCCTGTAACAGTTATCATTGACTTGTTAAAACTTATCTGGTCTGCTAATGTAATTTAGGGAAGAAAAGTTTGACAGTCTTCTTGTTTCAGGCCAACCTCTGTCTCTAGACCCATCAACAATATCGTTGACTCTTAACTGCCCTCTGAAATGGCCCGAACAAGCCACTCTGTTCAAAGCATGGGCAGATACCCACATCCCATCAAAGAATCTTCTTTTAAAAAATTACCTTATCCTTTCACAGGAACCTTTAAAATTCTTTAGCTTGATGAGCTGTGTTATTCAGTCACTGAGCAATTTCAGTATAGAGGTCACTAGTTATTTTTGGTGGTGAGAGCATTCAAGGACAACATATTGGGTGGAGTAGGCTTGAGAGGCCTTGTGGGCTGTTGCTTCTGCTTGTGCTGGGACTGCTGAACTGGGTAGTGCATCATATGTGTGCTTAGTCTTTTCTAAAATGCATGATTGAGTCTCTGGATTACAATTGAAATTTCCCCAGCCTGAGGTTCTCAGATGGGAGCTATTTGGGAAGTATGGTTGGGTTGCCTCCTGCTGCCTCTCTGTGTTGGTACAATTGAAAGTGAATTTCATTCCTTTTTCATATTCCTTGGTTGTAGTTTGCCATAACCAACTGAGTTATCAGGAAAACTTCCAAAATCAAAACTTTTAATGGTTCTGTCTTGGTGTACTTTATTGTTTTGTTTGAAAATGTTCTACATTTCTCACTTTTAAATGGATTTTAAATGTTTATTTTCGTTTGGAATAGATTTGCTTGGAATACAACAATACTTGGGCTTGGGAGATGGAAAAAATTGGATACACAGAGATGGATGCTGAATGCAAACTTGGTCTCTTAAAGGTAATTTCTGAGCGCCAATAGAATACCATTCTATAAATGTTGAGCGCTTACACATTTTGATAACGCACCATGTATGGGGTATATCAGTGCAGGGAAACTGAATAGGATATCACCTGGAGTCAACATTGAGTATTTGGTCTAGAATAATATTCCTGTAAAGTGTCGGAATTCCTTAATCATAACTGTGCCATCAACAAGTTTCTCATACTTGATATCTTTTGAAGCAAAACTCTTTCTGGAATATACCTATTTCAGTTGTTCTTTCTTTTTCCCTCTTCTACTAATCCATATGCCCCAAAATTCCCTTCTTTCCTTCCTTTTCTTTTCTTCAGTAAAGGAAAGGTTCATTAGGGACAACAGCACCTAGTGATTATTCCTGTCAGAACTAAACCATGGTGTCCATTTGATATTCCCAAATATCTAATATTGTAGCTATGCCTAATCCTACTCTTGCACATTCTCGTGTCAAAGGGACATGAAGGACAATAGAAATTATCTACTTCAAATAATTACCCTGCTGGATGCTTCTAAGATGGCCTCCACAGATAAGTAGATTAGGGAGGGACTTGTGCTAATATTGTCACTGATTAGCAGTCTCACCCCTCCTCCCTTTCCTAGTTTCCTGTTCTTCCTAAATGTCCGGTACCCTTCAATTTTCAGTTACCAATCCTTGCAGCCATATCTCTGATCATGCTTCTTTATTTCCATTTGCATTTTTAGATCATCTGTTTTGTTCCAAATGTTATGTGCATTCAGATAGTGTTTAGTCTTTTTTTCACCTTTTATTCCTTTTGTTCTTATTTGTTGATTTTACTCATTTGTGAACTCTGTCCCTCCCTGTCGTAGTCTGTTTATCATTTCCCACACTGATAACTTTTTTCCTTACCTTGTCTACACTCTTTGATTAACCACACCTTACAACATTTGACCCAATGCCCCCTTATTTAGTTTAAAATCCTCTTTACTGACACTATATTCTGCATTCTGTTAAATTACCCTGATGTAATTTTGTAAAGTAGCATGCAAGACAGTATTTTCCAGTATTTCAGTACATATGACAATAACAAATCAAATCAAAACAAATTACATTGTGAGAACTCTGGTCTCAGTGGTACAAATTACACTTTTTCTTTTACTGGACCAGTGCATATTCAGTATGAGGAGCTAGGCATCACATAAAGCAGAACCTCTAGGGCTGTAGTCTCTGCATTGTTGTCTGAACCTCATGCAAACTGGCAACGGTAATTCAAAATTGGCAAAATGAGCATGTAGCTCAAAGACTGGTGATTGAGAAGCAAGTTCCAGTTAATGGGCACTGGTACTAGTGCAGGCAAAAGTGGAAAACTATCCAGCTGTGTCCTGTTCACACAAAAAAAAGGACAAATCCAGTCCATTTACCATCCCATCAGTCCAATGATGGACATGATTGTCAACACTGCTATCACATGGGATGAGCTCCTTAATATTCTGCTTGATTCCACCAGGACTATCTGGCTCCTGACTTCCTTGCATCTTTGGACCAAAGGTCAAAATAGCTGAACTTGAGGTGAAGTGAAGTGACAGTAAAGACTCTTGGCGTTAAGGCAGCATTTGACAAAGTGCAGGTGTCAAGCAGATCAATGAAATCAAGGGGAAACAAATTCTATTGATTGGAGTCCTACTTAGTAATGAGAAAAATGATTGCTTATTGGAGGTTAAACATCTGAGCCCAAGGGCATCATCACTGCAGCACTTCCTTAGGGCAGTCTGAGGCCAGACAGTCTTCAACTTCTTCATCCATTATGTTCCATCCATCATAAGGTTAGAACTAGGATGGTCACTAGGATTTTCACTGATTACTGCATTGTGTTCAGCAAACTTGAGCAACATGGCCGCTTGGCTAATAATGGATTAACATGAGGTGATTAGAATTGCACATAGTTCTGAAGTTGTGACCTAACTAATGTTTTACACAGTTCCAGCATAACATTTTTTGGGAAAATTAAATAAAAAGACTTCATATGCTACCTCAACCTGAGATCTGTGAGCATTCACTCAGTTTGATTCACATTCACTTCCTCTACATCTCACTGCATTCCCCCATAAATTAATTATTTTGCCTTGTTTGACATGTGCATCACCCCTCACTTCTGAGTTGAATGCTATCTGCTGTGCTTCTGCTCACCTGAGCAGCCCATTAATAACACCTTGGAGTATGCAGTTATCCTCTCTATCAACCACACCGCCAATTTTTTTGTATCTACAAACTTCTTAATCATACCTTCTGCAGTACATAAAATCAACATGTGCCAAAAAAGCAGGGCATCTAGTCCTCAACAACCTTCCAATCATGAAAGCGCCCATCATCAATTAATCGTTGTTTCCTGCCAGTGAGTCAACTGGATTCACCAATCTGAGCAAAGCGTTTGCCTCAGTAAATTGCAAGGCTTTGTGGATTGTGCTCGAGCGATTTAGATGTCCACCATCCTGCAACTAGTTCATGATGATATAACTGGAACTGTCTGGAGTCCGAAGTCTATAACCGACACCTTCAGAATCTGTCATAGGATAGCATTGCGCTATCTATGTGAAAGTGACTACTCACCTCATCAAAGATCAGCTGCTGTCTGATGTCATCATTAAATAGAGCTAGATGGAAAACTCTTTAATCTCAGTCACCTCCCTGCCAAAACTAAACTAGCAACTTTTAAATATGCATGATTTACATTTTGCTGATGACCGCTGTATCGTTTCCCATTGTGCACCAGATTTGCAAGCTATGCTTGATCTGTAAAATTCTGCAGGCAAAGAATTCTGCCAGTACTTCAATGTTGCCAAAATAAAACTTGTATGAACCTACACCTAGTCAGTCAAATATGTTGAAGGAGAGACTCTGGAATATTGTAAACCTCGTCCATACAAATGCAGCCACCTCTCTCAAAGAGAAGCCTTGACAAGACCCAGCAGCTCCTCAGCTGTACCAGCATAGCCTTCTAAACATTATGTAAAGCATTATGTAAGTAGCGGTTTGACAATAAGGACCTCCAAAGGTCAAAAGAAATCCCAGTGTTGCAACGGTCGCCATAAACTGTAGTGCCATCTGGACATCTATAATAAGTGACAATAAGAGTACTGGAAAATTTTTTATCAGCATTGCCTCCACTGTGTCCTCCAGATTCAATGGGATGACAATTGGACAAATGCTTGAAGCAGCTCCACAAGCATTCAAATAAAGGTCCAGCAAAAATGACTTCCTCGGACTGGAAACTTTGTCTAATGGCTGAAAACAGCCTTCCCTCCCAAATGGCTATTGTTCTAGGGGAAGGCACTGAGATCACTTGTAAGACATTTCTAACACTCGATGAAATGTGGAAGCATTGACGTGACTAGGAGGAGCTTTTACTAGTTGGACAAGCTGTCTCATTTTGAACCTCAAGCTGTACTACTCTTTTAGTCACAATGCTGTATCGATGCAGAATGTCATCAAAGTAGGAAAAGGAAAGGAGCAAGCCCTGCACTTAAGGCCCTACTAACCTTTGGGGCAGTATGCCCAAATGCCATCGTATCTATAGGGTCGAGAACCCGCCTGTTCACTCAGAACCTGAAATACAGGTCATCTGAAAACAATAACAATGTGAGAGTTACCAAGGACCAGAAACTGAACTGGAGCATCCATATAAATCTTGTGGCTGCAAGAGTGTAGGATTCAAGGAAATTTGATAAATTAGATCCAGAATTGGCTGAGTGGCATGAAGCAGAGGGTGATGGGTTGAGGAGTGTTTCAGTGGGGATCTACAGGGAACACTGTTAGGGCCCTTGCTGTTTGTGGTATATATAAATGATTTGGACTTAAATATTGGATGATCGATCAGTAAGTCCATGGGTGATATGAAAATTGATGGGGTGGTAACTACAGAGAGGAAACCCTTAGATTACAGGAGATAAAGACAGGCTGTTGTTATGGCCAGATCGATAGCAAATGGAATTCACTCCAGATAAATGTGAGGTGATGCACTTGGGCAGGGCAAACAAGGAAGATATGATGAACAGTAAGACCCTGGGGAGCACCGAGGATTAGAGGGACCTTTGTGTGCATGTCCACCCATTTCTTAAGGTAAGGAAGGTGGTTAAGAAAGCATATAGAATTATTACTTTTATTAGCCAAGGCATAATGCTTAAGAGCTGGGAGGTTATGCTGCAACCATATAAAAAACTGTTTTGGCGCAGCTGGTGTATTACGTGCAGTGATGGAATCCACATTATAGGAGAGATGTGATTGCACTGGACGGGGTTTAGAGGTAATTTATTGGGATGTTACTTAGGTTAGTTATGAAGAGAGATTGGATAGAAGGGGTTGCTTGCTTTGGAACAGAGGAGACATGATTGGGATGTATAAAAGTGTGGGGAATATACAGTAGATAGGAAGAAATCTTTATCTTGGTGGAGGGATTGATGACTGGGGGCACAGATTTAAGATAAGAGGCAGAAGGTTTATAGGGAATGGGAGGAAAAATTATTTTTCACCTGAGGGTGGTGGGAATTTGGAACTTACTGTCTAAGCAGAAGCAGAAATCCTCATAACATTGGCAAAGTATTTAGATGTGTACTTGCAATGTCAAAGCATACAAAGCTATGGGCCAAATGCTGGAAAATCTGATCCGTGTAGTAAGATGGTTGTTTTGATTGGTAAGGACACAATCAACCAAAGGGCCTTTTTCTGTGTTAACTCTGAAGGTCAGGTCAGAGGCTTGGAAATCTGCAGTAAGTAATATATCTCCTCCTGACTCATCAAAACCAGTCCGCCCGCCGCAAGGCACGATTCAGAAATGTAATGAGTATTCCCCGCTTACCTGGATGAATGCAACTCCAACAACCACGCAAAATGCTTAAAGTCATCCAAAACAAAGCAACCTACCTGGTGGGGATGGGTGTGTATGTGGTTGTGAAAGTTTAGGGGGGGATGGTGGTGGCTGTTGCTGAACTAGCTTTGTCACTGCACTCATAATCCAGAACTTCAGGCTAATGATTTGGGACATGGGGTCATCCAACTGTAGCAGATGGCGAAATTTGAATTTGGTAAAAAATAATAGCTTAATAGCATTATTCTGGGCCCTTGGGTTTCTATTGCAATGATTATTACCACGACACCCTTACTGCCTTTGCTACATAATGGAAAAGACAAAAACCACCTTTGCACCTTTAAGTGACAGCAATAGATGTATACTTCATTGCACAGGAAATCAAATTGACTGCATGTTCTCACCATCCAATGGAAGCCAAAATCAATTAATGGTGTCTCAACTACTGATATTGAGCTAACCCAACACATACTGCAGCTGGAATTTTGTCCATTGCAATTTCACATGAGGCAGTGTTGGTACAACTGAAACACAGAAGAGGTGCAAGAGTCTGTTTCTCTCTCTTGCAGGTCCCCTTCATTGCTTGAAATTTCAACTTCTTCCCTGAGCTAGGTGCCTGTTTTACGCATAATTTTGAAGATGTGCAACCATCAGACACAGTTAGGTGTAACAGCTTAATCCCAGTCTGTCCTTTACTGTCATAACACATGGCTTACCAGCTGGGGCTCACTAGATCAAAAACAGTGTGATTTGGTTTTTCCCTTCACTGAATACTAATGGAAATTGCTGTGCTGTAGTCACAGCCCTGGCTGGGATTAGTTGTCTTGGCACAGACTAGGTATTTGAAATGAATACCTTTTCTATTTTGTGTAGTTCACTAATAAACTCAGCTATCATTTACAAGTTTCTGTAGAGCACCTTTTGCACATTGTGAAAATTAAATGGGACAAAAGCACAAGATATCAAAAAAACTTCCACCCAATAGGGGGAGTTATCAGTTGTTCCCCTGTCCTGAATGATGGCATAATAGTGCATTTGCATGTTGTTAAACAACAAAATGCAAATGACAGCAATAAACATAAGCTACCAGACTATTGTAAAAATCCAACTTGTGTCCCTTTAGGGATGACAGCTTGCTATTTTTATTGGCTGTGGCCTACTGCCCTCCTAAGTAACTGGTCAAGCGACTCCATTGAGTTAATTAGGGGAGGACAAGAAATTCTGGTGACACCCAAATCTCAAAAATAGATAATTTAGAATATATTTTTGGACTGGGAGTGAAAGATTCAGTCTTTCACTGTCTCTCATGTTTGGTTCTCACATTCTCTGTCTCACTCTCTCACATTAAATATTGGCGGATTGATCTGGAATGTGGGATCGGGGTTCTATTACCACCTGCCCAGAATTTGTCCTTTATGCATACATGCACGAACCCCCAGCCATTTCTTCTTTCCTGTCTGTGCAACTGCTATAGCCAATTTTAACGTTTGTATTGGTGTCTGGATTGATGAGTGCAAGTCAGATCTGGCACCTTCTCTTTTCTGGACATATATTGTTAATCATGTCCTTTCTATTTCAGTATCTCTGTGAATGCCAATTTGATGACAATTTGAAATTTAAGAATGTGTTGAATGAGGAGGAGCCAGATGCTATGCGCATCCATCCAATTGGGCGTGATAAGGATGGCCTAATGTACTGGTACCAACTGGACCAAGAGTTCAATGTTAGACTCTACACAGAAGAACAAGATGACCAAGATGGCACTTCATGGAGGCTCATCGTAAGGTATGGTGAGGGTGGGGAATTGAATTTCCTGTTGAATTCTTCTTAATTTATGCTTTTGGAGGAACTCTGAAATTCCTTTATTGTCAAAAGAACTCCCATCTTAAGTGGTGATATTAATAATGCAGGTAGAAAGAAAAACTGGGAGTTGTGGAGTAACACAGCTCGTTGGGATGGTTTCGCCTCACTGGGGTAGCACGCTGGAAATCGAGATCCACTACCAACCGTGTCATCACAAAAAAAAAGATGAAAGGAAGGTCATTGAAGCAGCTTAAAATGATTGTGCCCAGGACACTATGCTGCAAAACCCCTGCAGAGTTGAATGGTTAACTTCCAACAACCACTCTATCTTCCTTTGTACCCATTATGACTCAAGTCAGTGGAGAGTTTCCTCTTGATTCCAATTGACTCCAGATCTGCTCTGGCTGCAAGGTACAGTGACGAGAAGGGCAGTCACGATCACCTCTCCTCTGGAATGCACTATTTTGTCCTTGTTTGAAATAAGGTCAGGAGCTGAGTGGGCCTGATGGAACCCATAATCAGCACCAGTAAGCAGATTATTCTTGAGTAAGTATTACTTGATGGCACTATTGACTACCCTTTCCATCACTTTGTTGTGATTGAATGTCACCTGATGATAAGGTATTTGGCTAAATTGGATTTGTGCTTTGGACATATATAGTAAATTTTCCCTATTGCCAGGCAGCTAGTGTTTTAACTATATTGGAACAGCTTGGCTATGCACATATTCAGGAGAACAAGATTATTGTATTAATGTCAGAGTGCTATCAGTGCTCATTGTCTTTACAGTATTCAATAAATTCAGCTATTTTTTGATATCACATGGAATTAATCAGATTGGCAGAAGGCTGGCATCTGTGACAGTGGGCACCTACTCTTCCTGATGGTGATTCATCCCACCATAACCTTCTCTGGTTATACCTCCCATGATACTAATTCTTCACTTGTGCAAATCAGCTGTCATGCTGACTGTAAGGGCAGGAATTCCAAGAAGCAGCAGAGCTCCATCCTTGGACAAGGGCAACATATTAGGGAGTAGCAGTCTGATAATTTTATAACAAATATTGTATCTTTCAGTATGAACTGTACATTGGGAGGCAAACAGAACAAACCATAAAATTTCAAAAATCTCAACAGTTTCTTTGAAGCAATGTTCCATTTTTAACTTCCCTTCTGTATTTGCAAAGGTTCCAGCACTTCTCTGGCACCTTGAAACAATGAACATTCCTTCTGTGATCCTATATTTGGGGTGTTCCTATGATACTTGACAATTGTCCAGGATCTGCTGTTTGGTTATTGCAGCACAGCCCATATTGCAGCATAGTGTCCTGGGCACAATCGTTTTAAACTGCTTCAATGACCTTCCTTTCATCTTTTTTTTAGTGATGACACAGCCCAAGCAATCAGGAATGTCTGGAAGGTGATTGAGGAATTAGCTTCAATTGTAACTTTGAAAAGACAAAAGAAAGAGGAAGATTTTACATTGTAGTGGAAACATAGAAAATAGGAACAGGAGCAGGCCATTCAGCCCCTTAAGTCTGCTGCATCATTCAATATGATCATGGCTGATCACCCAACTCAATACCCTGACCCCACACTCTCCCATATCCTTTGGACCTCTTTCACACCAAGTACTATATCCAACACCACCTTGAAATCATACCATGTTTTGGCATCAATTGCTTTCTGTCGAAGTGAGTTCCACAGGCTCACCACCCTCTGGGTGAAGAAATTTCTCCTCATCCTCCTGTCCTAAATTGTCTACCCCATATCCTTAGACTGTGACACCTGGTTCTGGCCTCCTCTGTCATTGGAAACATTGTTCCCGTATCTGCCCAGTCTGATAGTTTTATAGGTTTCTGTGAATTCACCCCTTCTTATGAACTCCTCCTGCTCCTCTGATGCTGCCTGACCTGCTGTGCTTTTCCAGACCACTCTAATCTTGACTCTGGTTTCCAGCATCTGCAGTCTTTGTTTTTACCTGCAGTGAATATAATCCTAACTAATTCAATCTCTCCTCATATGTCAGTCCTGCCATCCCAGGAATCAACCTTATAAAGATGTGCTGTGCTCCCTATATAGTAAATGCATCTTCCTTTCAGATAAGGAGACCATAACTGTCTCTATATTTCAGGTGTCGTATCACCAAGGCAGCAATGTTTACAGCAAGACATTCCAGCTTCTGTACTTGAATCTTTCGTTATGACGGCCAACATACCATTACCTTCATCATTGCCTGCTGCACCTGCATGTTTACCTTCAGTGAACAATGTACAAGGAGATCTAGGTCTCATCGCTCATTTTTTTCTCTCTCTCTCTCTTTTTCTCTCTCTTTTTCTCTCTCTTTTTCTCTCTCTTTTTCTCTCTCTTTTTCTCTCTCTTTTTCTCTCTCTTTTTCTCTCTCTTTTTCTCTCTCTCTCTCTCTCAATTTACCATTCAAATGGTCATCCACCTTTCTGTTTCTGCTCCCAAAGCGGATATTTATTCACATTTATCCGCATTATTAGATTAGATTCCCTACAGTGTGGAAACAGGCCCTTCGGCCCAAAAAGTCCACACCGACCCTTCGAAGAGCAACCCACCCAGACCCATTCCCTACATTCACCCCTGACTAATGCACCTAACATTACAGGCAATTTAGCATGGCAAATTCACCTAACCTGCACATCTTTGGACTGTAGGAGGAAACTGGAGCACCCGGAGGAAACCCACGCAGATACAGGGAGAATGTGCAAACTCCACGCAGACAATTGCCCGAGACGGGAATTGAACCCGGGTCCCTGGCACTGTGAGGCAGCAGTGCTAACCACTGAGCCACCTTGTTTGCTTTTGCGTACTCAGCAAAATCACACTGAAGCATCTCGACATCCTCACAGCTCACCCTCCCACCCTGCTTTGTGTGATCTGCAAATCTGGATATATTACATGTAGCTCCCTCATCAAAATCATTGTGAATAGCTGAATTCCTAGTGCTGATCCCTGTGCCACTCCATTAGTCACTGCCTGCCATTTGGAAAAAGACTTTTTATTCCTCCTCTCTGTCTCCTGCCTCCCAACCAGGTTTCTATCCATCTCAATACGCTAGCTGAGCTCTTTATCACTTCCTGATGAAGAGCTCATGCTCAAAACGTTGACCTTCCTGCTCCTCTGATGCTGCTTGACCGGCTGTGCTTTTCCAACTACCACACTTTTCAATTCTGATCTCCAACATCTACAGTCCTCACTTTGTCCTCCTCAATACACTACCCTCCAATGACATGCTTTAATTTTGCACATTAATCTCTTATGTGGGACTTCATCAAAAACCTTCTGAAAGTAAAAATAAACCACATCCACTGGTTCCCCCTCATCAGCTCTGCAAGCCACATCCTCAAAACATTCCAGTAGATTTTTTTCAAGCACAATTTCTCTTTTGTAAATCCATACTGACTCTGTCTGATCTTGCCACCTTTTTTCAAGTGCTCAGCTTCTCAGTCCTTTATAATGGACTGTAGTGTTATCCCCTTTTATGTTTGAAACGTCGACACTCCTGCTCCTCGGATGCTGCCTGACCGGCTCGGCTTTTCCACCACCATACTTTTTTGCTCTGATTTCCAGCATTTCCAGGCCAAGCCATCTCCGGTAGTATTATCCCCAGTACCAGCATCGGGTTGATTAGTCAGCAATTCCTCATTTTCTCCCCCTTTAAAAAAACGAGACAAAGGGTTACATTAGCTAACCTCCAATCTGTAGAAAGTGTTCTCGTGCCTTTAGAATCTTGGCTGATGACCACCAATGCCTCTGCTATTTCTTATTCCTTAAGAACTTTGGGATGTAGGTGATCAAGTCTTGGGAATTTATCTGCCTTCAATCCATCAATTTCTCCAACACCATTTCTCTCCTATACTGATTTCCTTCAATTCCTGCCTCTCACTAAATCCTGTGTTTCCCCAATAATTCTCGTTTAATATTTGGGTCCTTCTTTATGAACGCACAACCAAAGTGTGTATGTGCTTTTCATGACCAACTGAAATCTCAGAACACTTCTGTATTGTAGTCATTTTAGAAAAGGGGAGATCCAAATTGCGTATAGTAATCACTCAAACAACAATATATGAATGGTCAGAACATGTTTCTGAGGTGTTGATTGAGAGCTGAATGCTTGCTAGACACTGGGGAGAAATCCCTTGCTCTTGACATCTTTTTAATACCTGCCAAAGGAGGTAGTTGGGAAACTAGATTTAATGTCATAGAGTCATAGAGATGTACAGCATGGAAACCTGTCCATGTTGTACCAGCCTCCACCACATCCTCTGGCAGCTCATTCCATACACGTACCACCCTCTGCATGAAAAAGTTGCCCCTTAGGTCTCTTTTATATCTTTTCCCTCTCACCCTAAACCTATGCCCTCTAGTTCTGGACTCCCCGATCCCAGGGAAAAGACTTTGTCTATTTATCCGATCCATGCTCCTCATAATTTTGTAAACCTCTATAAGGTCACCCTTCAGCCTCCGAAGCTCCAGGGAAAACAGCGCCAGCCTGTTCAGCCTCTCTCTATAGCTCAAATCCTCCAACCCTGGCAACATCCTTGTAAATCTTTTCTGAACCCTTTCAAGTTTCACAACATCTTTCCGATAGGAAGGAGACCAGAATTGCACACAATATTCCAACAGTGACCTAACCAATGTCCTGTACAGCCGTAACATGACCTCCCAACTCCTGTACTCAATACTCTGACCAATAAAGGATGGCATAGTGGTCGGCACGGTGGCACAGTGGTTAGCACTGCTGCCTCACAGCGCCAGAGACCCGGGTTCAATTCCCGCCTCAGGCGACTGACTGTGTGGAGTTTGCACATTCTCTCCGTGTCTGCATGGGTTTCCTCCGGGTGCTCCGGTTTCCTCCCATAGTCCAAAAATTTGCAGGTTAGGTGAATTGGCCATGCTAAATTGCCCGTAGTGTTAGGTGCAGGGGTAAATGTAGGGGAATGGGTCTGGGTGGGTTGTGCTTCGGCAGGTTGGTGTGGACTTGTTGGGCCGAAGGGCCTGTTTCCACACTAAGTAATCTAATATTATACCAAACACCTTCTTCACTATCCTATCTACCTGCAACTCCACTTTCAAGGAGCTATGAACCTGCACTCCAAGGTCTCTTTGTTCAGCAATACTCCCTAGGACCTTATCATTAAGTGTATAAGTCCTGCTAAGCTTTGCTTTCCCAAAATGCAGCACCTCGCATTTATCTGAATTAAACTCCATCTGCCACTTCTCAGCCCCCATTGGCCCATCTGGTCCAGATCCTGTTGTAATCTGAGGTAACCCTCTTCGCTGTCCACTACACCTCCAATTTAGGTGTCCTCTGCAAACTTACGAA
The DNA here is from genome assembly GCF_037043375.1 of Chiloscyllium plagiosum. Lineage (NCBI taxonomy): Eukaryota > Metazoa > Chordata > Chondrichthyes > Orectolobiformes > Hemiscylliidae > Chiloscyllium > Chiloscyllium plagiosum. The sequence continues at coordinate 126,265,484 of NW_028270144.1, read as the reverse complement.
CTGTACCTCTTATGCTTGCATCCAAATCATTTATGTAAATGAGCACCTGTAACAGTGCAGGATTCCCTGCAATGGAACATCACCCTTGATTTATTTGTGGTCAAACTTTACTGCAGAGTAAAAATAGAATATTCAAACCAATTGGAGAGCTGTTTCAAAGATGCTGCATAATGCTCTGAATGATCACATTCTGTGCTCATTGATCTGTCTAATGTTTTTTGCCATATGTCATTATCATCTTTACCATCAACTGAAGGCACTTCACAGGAGGACTATCAAGCACACTTTGACATTGAGCTGCATAAGTAGTTATTCGGGGACATGATGACAAGTTTGATTTTAGCATTCGTTCATGAGATGAGGATGTTGCTGGCTCGGCTGGTACTTATTGCCCACAGCACAGTTAAGAGTCGGCCACATTGCTGTGAGTCTGGAGTCACATGATCTGGCGCGGTTAAGGATGGCAGTTTCCTTCCCTAACGGACATGAGTGAACCAAATGGGTTTTTCCGACATTTGGTCATGGAATCATGGTCATCATTAATTCCGGACTCTTAATTCCAGATTTTTATTGAATACACATTTCACTATCTGCTATGGCTGGATTAGAACCCAAGTCCCCTGAATCTCTAGATTAACAGTCCAGTGAATATGTCGCCTCCCCCTGTAGTCTGGTGTAAGAAGTAGGAGCTGGGTAGATTTTAAGCAGAGTCTTAGGGTGGGGGAAGTAGGTGTAGAGGATTAAGGGGAGAATTCCTGACATGCATGCAGTTGAAGGCAGAGTCAGCAATGGTGTAGTGATTAAAACAGAGTGTGGAGGAATGTGAAGCTATCTGTCTGGCTAGAAGGTGTTACCAAGGGGAGACAGGGCAAAGTTTTGGGGAGATCTTGAATGAACATGAGAATTCTAAAAATGAGATTTGCCAAATTGAGAGCTAATCGAGGTCTCAGCGTGCAGAGGAACTGAGTGAAGGAACTAGGATTCTGGTACGATTTGGGTGAGTTCTTGGTTGTGGAGGATGCAAGATCGGATGTCAGACCAAGAGAATGTTGAAACAGCAAAGTCCAGAGGGATGCTGTGCTAATCTTGCTGCCTCCAAGCATGTTCTGCCTCACTGAGGAATTATGGATGGAGCTGGGCAGGGAAATCACTAGCAAACAACCTCAGTTCCAGACTTTGATTGAATCCATACATGCATTTTCCTAGAATTTGAAAGAGAGAGATCAGGAAACCCAGTTGGGATTTTTGTCTTCCATCTATTTGCAATAGAAACAAAATGAAAATTGATTCGTAAACCTAACTCAACTGAGAAATATTGGAAATGACTCAAGATATGTTTCTCGATGTCTGATGTGTAAAGCTTCTATTTAATGCAACGTGTGCACTTATCTGTACTTCTTCTGACCTTTTCTCTAAAGGTTTCTGAATGCTTTTTAGAGTGCTTAAGCCACAGTAATAAGATGTGTCCATGAATTTTTTTTAAACCAGGGACCGTAATGAATTGGCTGAAACACTGCAACTCCTGAAAGCTCAAATAGATCCAGCACTATTAAGCAAGTTTATCCAGGAAGATGGCTCCTCTCATACAAGCCCTACACCAGAAGATGAAGAGAATAAGAAAGAAATTGAAGAACATCTGGAAGGTAGCTTTATTTCCTAAAAATGTTGTCTTGGAGCCAGATAGAGAACAAATTATCTCTCTGAAATGGCCACTGATTTATGTACTCAGCTGTCTGTTGTCAGTATCAATGGGAGGGTGGAAGGGCCATCAGCATTGAACCTAATCCTCCCATTGCCTAACTTCACCTCCTAATAGCATTCCACAGAGATCATGGGTGAAAAAAAAATCTAAACTTGTATTTTCTCGCATTCCATTGATTTTGTGGCATGCCATTATCATTTTTCCCCTTGACTTGGCTGAAATCTGCTAACTTAGCAAAGCCAGGATAGAGGGGAAAATGAACAGAACTTTTTTTGATCTTGTGGCTCCATTGGGAGAGAACCTCAAACATTTTTTGAACTTGAATTTCTGCTCAAGTGCTGAAAAAGACACGTGCCTGTCTTGTGATTCTGACTGCATAATAAATGCACTCCCAGGTTTTGCTCCGATTAACTCCCAAACTTCGGTTTTTACTCCTGTGCAGAAATATTTTGGGGGATTATCTTATACTCAACCATTCCACAGAGGACTGGAAGGCATCCTTCTGAACATTTTGGGTTTAGTTCTTTGGGGACAAATGAGTGTCTTTATTTTACCATACCACCTGATCCATGTTTTCAATGATTTCATTCTGTATCTTACCATATTCCCACGTGCTCCCAGGTAATTCTGATGTCCAGTGTGCTTTAAAAGGCTAATTTCCTTTCCTTTTGTCTGTAGACTGGGTGTGTCATGTGTAATTTTCCAGTTAAACTAGAGTTATGTATCCTATTCGTCTGAGGGTCCACATTTCACTTTTTTTTTCCTCACTCAAAGGCAATGATCAAATTTTGGAAAATAATGTTTGGCCACAGTATTAAACATTAATTTCAGGATAAAAGTTGAGTTCTGAAGAAGACATGAACATGTTTAAAGTCAAAGTGATAAGTTGGTCATTGAACAAAAAAAAACTAAAGCTGACCATGAAGAAGTGTGAAGTAGCAGAGCTAATTAATAAAACCATTTTTGACTTTTGCTTAAGAAGCAAAGCTAGAGAAAGAGAGACAGACTAGACCTTAAGTCCTCTTCACCGTGGGAGGGAATTAAGATGCTACATTTATCTTTGATGTTCATTCTGAACTGGCCATAGCAGTATGCATACCAGAGCAAGGATTACTTTTCAGCCAAGGTTTTTCCACTTCTTGTCTGGCGTGGTGATAAAGAGGGCAAAGCTGTATGTGCATATGTATCTTTCTTATTCCAGTCTGTAGGTTCACAATGACTCTTTCACATATGCTATCCCCTACCACTCATTTCCTTGTATCTGGTCACATGTACTTCAACCTCTCACTGCGTATGATCCTGCCCCACCTTCTCTGTGACTCCACTCTCACTTCTGCATGCAACCCCCCCCCAACATAGTCATAAAACATGGAATATAGGAGCAGGACTAGATTATTCAGCCCTTTTGAGCCTGTTCTGCCATTCAACATAAACATGGCTGATTGTTCAGCTCAGTACCCTAATCCTGCTTCCCCCCCACATCCTTTGATCCTTTTAGTCCTAAGAACTATATCTACATTTTTCTTTAAGATTTTCAATGTTTTGGCCTTAACCACTTTCAACAGACTCCCCAATCTCTGGGTGCTTTTCTCACTGAGGTTTAAATGAGGTGTTAGGCTCACTAGTGACAAGGCACGATCAGCAGCAAATGTGGATTGGCAATAGGCTGTGATTGCAGTGGTAGCCCCTTGTAAATCTCTCACTTCCATTCATCTATGTAATGTGTCCATGGGCATGATGATGAAGCATGGCAGTCGCTCCACTGACTGTCTAGTCACAAGCCAGAATTAAGCAAAAACCTCATCTAGTTCAAATGGGTGTGATATTGAAGAGGACCATGCTGAGCTGCCTGTTTCAGCATTCCTCCTCAACTAACAATATCATAAACTTCAAAGTTTGGGAGAAGATTTGTAGCTCGGGTGCTCATTGTTGTGGTTCTGTTCGCCGAGCTGGGAATTTGTGTTGCAGACGTTTCATCCCCTGTCTAGGTGACATCCTCAGCACTTGGGAGCCTCCTGTGAAGCGCTTCTGTGATGTTTCCTCCAGCATTTGTAGTGATTTGTATCTGCCACTTCCGGTTGTCAGTTCCAGCTGTCCACTGCAGTGGCCGGTATATTGGGTCCAGGTCGATGTGCTTATTGATTGAATCTGTGGATGAGTGCCATGCCTCTAGGAATTCCCTGGCTGTTCTCTGTTTGGCTTGTCCTATAATATAGTACTGTTGTCCCAGTCGACGCATGTTGCTTGTCATCTGAGTGTGTGGCTACTAAGGATAGCTGGTCATGTTGTTTCGTGGCTAGTTGGTGTTCATGGATGCGGATCGTTAGCTGTCTTCCTGTTTGTCCTATGTAGTGTTTTGTACAGTCCTTGCATGGGATTTTGTACACTACATTGGTTTTGCTCATGCTGGGTATTGGGTCCTTCGTCCTAGTGAGTTTTTGTCTGAGAGTGGCTGTTGGTTTGTGTGCTGTTATGAGTCCTAGTGGTCGCAGTAGTCTGGCTGTCAGTTCAGGAATATTTTTGATGTATGGTAGTGTGGCTAGTCCTTTGGGTTGTGGCATGTCCTCATTCTATTGTCTTTCCCTTAGGCATCTGTTGATGAAATTGCGTGGGTATCCGTTTTTGGCGAATACATTGTATAGGTGTTCTTCTTCCTCTTTTTGCAGTTCTGGTGTACTGCAGTGTGTTGTGGCCCTTTTGAACAGTGTCTTGATGCAACTTCTTTTGTGTGTGTTGGGGTGGTTGCTTTCGTAGTTTAGGACTTGGTCTGTGTGTGTGTGGCTTTCCTGCATACCCGTTCCTAGACGTGATGGTACAGAGAACACCGAATGGAGAATTCACCACAAAGGTATAAAGGAAAGCCACACACAGACCAAGTCCTAAACTACGAAAGAAACCACCCCAACACACACAAAAGAAGTTGCATCAAGACACTGTTCAAAAGGGCCACAACACACTGCAGTATACCAGAACTGCAAAAAGAGGAAGAAGAACACCTATACAATGTATTCGCCAAAAATGGATACCCACGCAATTTCATCAACAGATGCCTAAGGGAAAGACAACAGAATGAGGACATGCCACAACCCAAAGGACTAGCCACACTACCATACATCAAAAATATTCCTGAACTGACAGCCAGACTACTGCGACCACTAGGACTCATAACAGCACACAAACCAACAGCCACTCTCAGACAACAACTCACTAGGACGAAGGACCCGATACCCAGCATGAGCAAAACCAATGTAGTGTACAAAATCCCATGCAAGGACTGCACAAAACACTGCATAGGACAAACAGGAAGACATCTAACGATCCGCATCCATGAACACCAACTAGCCACGAAACAACATGACCAGCTATCCTTAGCCACACACTCGGATGACAAGCAACATGAGTTCGACTGGGACAGCACTACTATTATAGGACAAGCCAAACAGAGAACAGCCAGGGAATTCCTTAGGCATGGCACTCATCCACAGATTCAATCGATAAGCACATCGACCTGGACCCAATATACCGGCCACTGCAACGGACAACCGGAAGTGGCAGGTACAAATCACTATAAATGCTGGAGGAAACATCACAGAAGCACTTCACAGGAGGCTCCCAAGCACTGAGGATGTCACCTAGACAAGGTGACGTCTGCAACACAAATTCCCAGCTCGGCGAACAGAACCACAACAACATCATAAACTAGATTAACTTGTCCTGACCTCATTGCTGTTTTCTCCTGTGTTTGGCAACAGCTTTTCAAAACGTTGTAGTACATGTAGCATTTTTAGATATTTCTGTGCTGAAGAGTTTTAGAAATGCAAGCAGATTTCTTTGACAATTTCTTTGTTTGAACTTTTGCATAGAAGAAGTAAAAATGGAAGAGACAATAAAAGGGCAGCAGAAGGAGCCTGAAGTTACCACGCAGCATCTAGCATCTCCACCCACAACTACTACTCCAGAAGATGAGGCAAAAATACAGACAGTTAAAAAAGAGACAATCGAAAATGACTCCAAGGCAGAGCAGACCGTTAAGCCTGCATCGAAAAAAACTGATGCGAAAGGTGAAGGTGCTAAAGTAGCCATAGAAAACAACCTTGACAAAATTCATAGGCCAACTGAAGACGAAAACATAGCTGCTAAAGTGCAAGTGGTCAGTCTGAAAGGCTCTGGTGATGCCAAAGGTTGCGCTGATAAGTTAGCAACTGTAGATCGTGAAAGGCCAGGAGTTAACATCAAGGTGGAACCTCCTGATGATGTCAAAGAAAAGTCGTCAGAAGAGCTTGAGAGAGCCTTGAAAAATGTCAAACAGGCAAAACTCCCTGTGAAAAAACGTGAAATTAAACTGACTGAGGACTATGACAACTCAGTGAAGACTCCCCTCGGCAAGCCTCTAACCTCTGTCAGGGAGCCTCTAAAAGAAGGGTTAAAAGTGGAAGGCGAGGCAGTGAAGCAGACACCAGAGGAAAAGGTGGAAGGAAAGCAGCTCATGAATGGTGAGATAGCTGCTAGACCCCAAGTGAACAATCACAAAGATGAGAGAGTTATAGAGGCTTCTTCTCCAGGGAAGGTTGAGCAGAAGAAGAACCAAGAGCCTGAAACCCCATGCTCAACTAAAGAAGAGGAAAATGGCATCAATGGATCAAGCAAGCCGGACTCTGATTTGCCTACGAACTTTAGCCAGGAGAATCACGCGAGCAGAAATAAAGTTGAAGTGAGCCAGAACTGCCTCGTGAAGGAGAAAGCTGTAGACCAGAATCTTCCCGAGCTTGAGAAGCCTACGGAGGAAGCCAGATCAAAATGTGAGGAAGGGAAGGGAGATTCCCTCAGAACCAAGCTACGTGACAAAGAAATGCCTGACACAAAAACGGCAACTGTTACACCAGCAGAGGAGGAACATACAGAAAAGCTACCCGTGAGGAGAACAAGAGCATCCTTGAGGCAGCAGTTAACGAGGAAGACTTCAGAGGAAGAAGCACCCCAGAAAGTTGAGCAGGCAGAAGAGAAACGAGAGACAGAACCTAACGGGACAAGATGCTTAAGGAGGTCGCTGAGAATATCCAAACCTACGGTAAAAGTGACAGAAAACCTGGAGAAGAAAGCATGTAAGCGGGAAGAACCATCAGTACCTCAAAGTTCGGATAAGGATGAGAACCATAAAAAGGTGGAGAAAGATTCAAAGGGAGCAAAGGTACAATGATTTGATTGTTTAAAAGTAAAAACAAAATTGGTTTGTCATGTATGGGTTGTGGGTGTTGCTGACAAGACATCCTGAATCACCTTTGAATAGGGTAAGCAACTGAGTGGCAGTTCTGAGCCAGATTACGTTACTGTGAAGTTGCACGTAAGCCAGATTGGGTACAGACAGCAGATTTCCTTCCATGAGTGACATTGGTGAATTCGTGAACAAAGCAAAGACTTATTAAGGGCACAAAACAAAATATTAATTCAGAAATTGTAATGAGGCATGCAGTCTTACCAAATCATTTGGGAATGTTCTACTAAGCAAAGATTTGAGTGCAATCTCAGACATTTACAACATTTGACCCGTTGTCCATGCCAGCTCTGTGATGGTATTGTTTAAATCTAGTTCTGATTTGCTGCCTTGTCCCGTAGGCCCACGTCTTCCCTTTCAAAGAGGGGTCTACTATCCCCGCGCTGTGCAGTCTCTGTCTCCACTATCACCTCTGTCTAAGCATTCTATACTCAGAAGAATTCTCAGTGTAAAGAGGACCTTGATGATTTACCAGTTGGACACTACAGCGCTTTAGGGTTGATCCTTGCTTAATATAATTCATTTCTGTCATGGTGATGGTTCTACTGCAATTGGGGCCTGGTGGTCCTCAAATTAGGAAGAGTGTAAAGTAGGGGTAATCAATAAGAGCTCCCCCTTGCTCACCACTGTTGTGATGTTTGTTGAAAGCATTTTGGGAGGATGGGGCTGGTGCATGAGACCTAGAAATTAGAAGCAAGAGTCACCTATTTGGTCCATCATTCAATATAGTCTTGGTTGATCCTCTATTTCAGTATCATAGTTCTGCTTCTCCCCATACCCCTTGATGCCTTTAAAATCCGTAAACTTATTTATCTCTTAGCTGAAAAGGTGTAAGGAAGTGTGAAATGATAATATAAGATCATCTCCGTGAAAAAACAAATGACAAAGTTAGATGGTGGAACACAAGAATTGGGAGCAGGCGAACATCGCAAATATGAGCAAATAAACACCTCTTGGCCGTTGAGAGATCTTGGCTGATCTTCTAATTTACACCTTTTTTTGCACTATTCCTTTTGATGTTTTTAATATAAAAATATTTAACCTTAATGCTGCATTCCTGCCTACTTTTGAAAATCTTTTGCTCGCTTCCGGAACAAGAATCTATCCATCTTTGTCTTAAAAATTTCCAAGGACTCTGCTTCCCCCACCTTTTCAGGAAAAGATTTCCAAACACTCGTGACCTTCAAAGTCCAAACCGCTATGCTTCTTATTTTGGGAGTAATACTCCTGATTCTGGAACCTCCCCCATATAGGAGAAACATCCTTGTCTGTACCCAAACAAGCCTTTAAGAATTTTATATGTTTGAATAAAATCATCATCGTTCTTCTAACCACCAGAGTAGTTGATTTCATTTTTCCTCAGGTATAATCACTTCCCGTTTCAGGAATTAGTTTGTTAACCTTGGTTATGCTTCCTCCATGGTGAGTGTATCATTCCACAGTTAAAGAGACTATTTTTGCTCCTATTCCCAAATCCTGCTGTAACAAAGACTAACACATATTTGCTTTGTAAATTATTTGGCATGAGCTATCCTTACCTTCTCCTATTTGGAGTGGTAGTTTGGCCCCTTGAGCCTGCTTCGCCATTTAATATGGTTATGGCTGATCTGATTGTGTCCTTCATTCCATTTTATTACCTGATCCCATATTCTTTGTCTCTCCTGTCCATCAAAAATCTGGCTAACTCAACCTTGACTCTATTCAGTAATCCAGTCTCCACATTCTATGTAAGAGGATTCCATAGACTACTGGTCCTCTGAGAGATAACATTTCTCTTCTTTACAACCTTTAAAGGGGAGATCCTTAAATCATAAAGCATGTCACCTCATTCTGGTCTCTCTGTGGGGGAAGTTTCCTTTCAGCATCCACCCTATCAGTTTTAATAAGATCAGGATAAGATTAGCTCTAAACAGACTCAAGAATAGCTTCTTCCCTGCTGTTATCAGACTTGTGAACGTACCTCTCATTTACTGAGTTGATCTTTCTCTGCACCTTCTCTATCATCGTAACATTATATTCGACATTTTTGATTTGATTTGTCACTGTCAGTGGAAAGTGTTTTATATGCTCTTTAGGCAAATTGTGCAAGTGCATCAGGGTAACAGAACAGAGTGCAGGATATAGTGTTACAGCTGCTGAGAAGGTGCAGAGAGAGATCAACATTAATATTAAAGAGGAACGTCTGATAACATTCTGTTCTGTTACCCTGTTGTACTTATGTCAGGTACAATTTGCCTGAATAGCGCACAAAACAATACTTTTCACTGTATCTTGGTACATTTTTGCTAGAGCGTAGGAGGTTGAGAGGCAGCCTCGTAGAAATTTATACAATAATGAGGCGTATAGATAGAGTTAATGGTAATTGTCTTTTCTCTAGAATGGGGATTTCAAGACTAGAGGTCACATTTTTAAGGTGAGTGGTGAACGATTTTAAAAAAGACATGAGGGGCAAATCTTTTACACAGAGAGTAGTTCTTATGTGGAATGACCTTTCTGAGGAAGTTGTGAATGCAGGTACAATTACAAAAGACATTTGGATAGACACAAGAACAGGAAAGGTTTACAAGGATATGGGCCAGGCGCAGGTATGTGGGACTAGTTTATTTTGGGATTATGTTCGGCATGGACTGGTTGGACCGAAGGATCTGTTTCCGTGGCATATGACTCTGTGACGATGATAGATCAAATCAAATTAGTTAATGGAGTTGTTCTGACTCCAGCACCAACAGCAGTGACTGAATGTAAAACTGATGCTGCCCTTTGTGGTGGGTGGGGGTGAAATCAATTGAGCTTAACTCCAGGCCTCTTGTAAACCAACAATTTGCATCACAGGAGATCTGATTAATTCCTTAATTGTGAGGAACGTGTGAGGGTGTTTTTAAAAATGCATTCTGTTGAAACAGGTATTGCTAACATAGCCAACATTTATTACATAGTTGTGTTGGAGATGGTGAAGGAGCATTTTCATGCTGCAAGCCATGTAGCGAAACTGCTCTTTGTGCTGCCAGATCAGGAGGCGTACCTGAATTATCAGGAGTGTATGTCCTTGTTTACTATGATCTGCCTGTACTGCGTGCAAATCCGTGCTTTTTGTTGTACTTAGGTACACGTGACTACAATAAATCAACTGAAATTAAAGTACCAGTTGCAAAGAAGAAAAGGACAATGTGTATCCAAGACAGGTTGTTGTGAATGAAGTAAAACTAATGGTGTTTCCATACACCTACCATCCTTGTTCTTCTTTAGGTGGTGTAGGTTGCAGGTCCAGTGCTTCCCATTTTGATGTAATGTGCCTTGTTTTCAGCTGGAAAATTAGTGTCTTGCGAGAGGAAAAATGAATTTAAAGTGCATGAGGATTGCTTTAAGTATGTAAGGTAGCTCGCTGAGCTTGAAAGTTTGTTTTCAGACATTTTGGGGTGGCATGGTGGCTCAATGGTTAGCACTGCTGCCTCACAGCACCTGGGACTCTGGTTCGACTCCCGCCTTGGGCAACTATCTGTGTGGAGATTGCACATTCTCCCTGTGTCTGCGTGGGTTTCCTCCGGGTGCTCCGGTTTCCTCCCACAATCCAAAGATGTGCAGGTTAGGTGAATTGGCTATGCTAAATTGCCCATAGTGTTAGGTGCATTAGTCAGGGGTAAATATAGGGTAGGGGGATGGGTCTGGGTGGATTACTCTTCGGAGGGTCGGTGTGGACTTGTTGGGCCAAATGCCTGTTTCCATACTGTAGGGAATCTATTCTTGATACCATACTAGATAACATCATCAGTGAGTCTCCAGTGAAGCCCTGGTGTTATGTCCCGCCTCCCTTTCGGTCTTGGTTTCTTAAAGTGGGTGATGTCATTTCCGGTTCTTTTCCAGCAGTAGGTAGATAGGATCTAAATTGATGTGTTAATTGATGTGTTTATTGATGGAGTTCTGGTTAGAATGCCATGCCTTTAACACATCAGTTTAGATCCTTTCTACCTCCCCTTGAAAAATAAAACCAGAAATGATATCACCCACCTTAAGAAACCAAGACCTATAAATAGAGAGGCAGGATATACCACCAACGCTTCACTGGAGACTCTCACTGATGATGATATGTGACGAAACATTTGAAAACACCTTCATGCTCAGTTTGGTAACTTACATACTTATCATCAACCTGAACTACAAATCTTCTCAAAAATCGCTAATTGCTTTACATTCTTCAGAATTCTGTTGGAACTATTTTAGTGCAGGATTCACATGGTGATATGTAACTGCCCTCAGACAAGTCTTGGGACTTTTGGTTTCAAAGTTTGCTTTTGACTGCCTCGTGTTGATGTTACAGCGCAAGAGTAAATCCAGCAGGAGAGCTAGGTGGACCAAATCAAGGGGCAGGCGCAGACCCCAAGAATCGAGTGGAGAGAGTGAGAGTGCCCAGGAAGATGACGAATGTAGCGAAGAGGAGGAGGAGGAGGAAGAAGGGGAAGGTCCACTTGAAGATGATGAGCCCTGTAAAAAATGTGGCTTATCCAATCACCCTGAACTGGTAGGTCGCACTGTTTAGGGCCAAAGTTGGCTCAATTTTCTTGTTGGCCCCGTTCTGTTTTTGCTTGTTTTAGGTAACTAATTGCATACTCGACTGCATTTTGAAGGGCAAGTTCCTAGCATAACATATTATAGCCTGAGAATTATAAATCAGCATTTTAGACGTAATTTAAGTTCAAACGTCTCAATTTAACCGGTGAATATGAAAGTTGAAATATGTAATCGATGTCTTGTGTATTTATGATTATTAATTGTGAATGGATTAATAGATTTTCTGTTGTCATTTTCATGGGTGCATTTAAACTTGCTTAGGTCTTTAGTTTCATGGCATATTCATCAACCCTTATGTGAAACAGTATGTGTTGGTTCTTTTGGTCTTTTCCTAATTCTGCGTGGGGCAAAAAGCACAATGTAGATCCAAAATCCAGTTGATAGATCTCTTGTACAGTTTGATTGATGAAGGATGTAGCAGTGCTTTTCAAAAAAAAAAAGCTCTGGAATTGGCCCAGGTGATGCAGTCCTGACCTAAAGAGAGGAAATGGTCACCTGCCCCTGACTGTTGTTTGGTTGACCTCAACTTCAAACTTATGGTTGGATATTTTCTAATCAATCTGCTGGCATGTTACTTATAAACCTTTGGAACAGTTTGGGCTTTAACCTGGACTTCCTGGTTCGGAGACCTCTGCACCACAAAAATGTCCTAATAAACTTGTGCTTGGGGGCATCAAGTGAGATGAGGCTCAGCTGCTGTGACTGCTATTGGGTTGAACAGCTTTCCTTCTATTCAGACAGTGGGTACATGCCCCAATAACATGTCAATCCCCTTGGCATGGAGGTGAGCAGATGTCAATGAACAAAATATGCTGATGGTGGAAAATGTTGGAAATATCAGCAGGTCAGACAACATCTGTGTGTGTGAGAGAGAGAGAGACAGAATTAATGTTTCAGATTGATGATTTTTCTTCAGGGCTGAAGAAAGGTAGAAATGTAAGTGTCGCTCACATTTCTATCTTAAGCCCTGATGAAGGATGGTTGAGTACCTGATCCAAGTTGCTGCTCATGCTGGATATAAATGTTTTTCCTAGATTCTGTTGTGTGATTCCTGTGACAGTGGTTATCACACAGCTTGTCTACGCCCTCCATTGATGACAATCCCTGATGGAGAATGGTTCTGCCCACCGTGCCAACATGTAAGTAATTCCCTTTTATAATGGACATGGCTACCATAAGCTCTTAAAAACTGGACAATAACTTGTCTTCACTGTCTTTTTATTTGCCTTCTTCCCTACCCCCCCCCCCCCCCGAATGAGTTATTCTGGGAATGCTCATATATTGTCCATCCTAAGATAATTGACTTCAGGGCAGATATTTGAGGGCTTGACAGACCAGATTCTGGGAGTGTTTTTTTTCCCTGGCTGCAGTATCAAGAGTTCAGAATCATAGTCTTAGGATAATGTGTCAGCCATTTGGAACTGAGATGAGAAACCCTTTTACTTAGAAGGTTGAGAATCTTTAGAATTCTGAACCCCAGAGGGCTGTGAGCACTCAGATGATGGATTTTTGGGCAGGGTGAGAATTGAGGGTTATGGGGATAAGGTTAGAAGTGCTTTGATGCAGAGGATCAAATAGCCTATTAATGAGCAGAGAAGACACTGGAGGCTAGATGGCATACTCCTTTGCTTTCTTGCATTTTTTTTAATACACACGTATTAGTGGCTTAGTGAATAATCTTGTGTGAACATGGGTCAAGAGCAAACTGTCGAAATCCTAGGAACTTGGAACAAGGAAGGAGTCCATTTGGTCCATCAGTTCCATGCCAGCTAACCAATCTGCCTAACCCCACTGTTCAATTTATAGTCTTGTGAGTCAAGATCATAGCCCAGTACTTGCTAAATATTACGAAACTTTATGCCTCTGCCCCCTTTTCAGTTCGTGAGTTCCGAGTTCTGACTGCACTCTGGGTGAAATACATTGCTGTCAAGACCCCTCTTGAACCTTTCATTCTGAATCTGTTGCCCTGATTCCTGCTCCTCGGATGCTGCCTGATCTGCTGCGCTTTACCAGCGCCACGCTTTTTGATTATGGACCCTTCAGTCAAGGGATATAGAACCTTAATGTTCATTCTACCCTCCTCATTTTATACACTTGAATTAGAGCTCTCCTCAGCTTCTTGCATCCAAAAGTAAAAACACTTACCTATGTAACTTGTCCTTGTAACTAAAATTCTCCAGGCAAGGTGGTATCCTTAACAGACTTCTATAAACCTCCTCTGGTGGTAAAGGTGGTACCGTTGGATTTTCAGTGGCACTTCGTTAGTTTCCATGTAAATATCTACTGGAACTTACCCAAAGATTTAGCACATTAATTGAGTTTGGTTTCATGACATGCATGTTGAGTTTTGAAAGGGCATAGATATAGTGTAGTCACCATGGTGTTAGGCTAACAATTATAGAGACTTAGAGTAACAAACCAGCAAGCAAGAGTTCAAATCTTTTTGAGGATTGTGAACATAATTTATAAAACAGTTTGTTATTGCAAAGTGTGTAGCTGTCAGATTGTCAGTTAAAACCCAACTGGTTTGCTCACTTTTCCAGAAAAATAAACTGAGCAGAGCAGGCTATGTTCCCTAGAGTTTTGGAGGTTAAGACTGATCTTACTGAATTATGTATGACAAGGCTTGGTAGGGTAGATGCAGGAATTTGTTTGCTTGAGCAGGGCTAAAGTCAGTCTCTGAGCAAGAGCCAAGTTATTTCTTGTCCTTATGGTTTGAAGTTCCGCTTAGTCATGATCGTATTAAATAGCTGGACAGGCTTGAGGGGCTAAATGGCCTACCCTTAATTAATATGAGCGTTCATATGTTGTTCACTGAGGGCTATGAATCTTTGGAACGCTACCTTGGGGGTCTTTATGTGCAGGTCAGAGTACATTCGGTGCTAAAATTGATACAGAAGTTCATCCATGATCATCTTAAACGGTGGAACAGAATTGAGGTGCTGTATGGCTTACTGCTCTATTTTTTAAGTTCCTCTACTCTTTCCCTGTCTGGCCTATATGTGTCCAGCATGATAGAAATCCCAGGTGTGAAGAGGACAAATCACAATAATAAAAATGGAGAAAGACTTGTTCTCCCAAAACATTGAAAAAAGACAATGAAGAGAAGATATCATTATTTAAAAATTAGATGAACATTTGGAATTATGAAAACGTGCATTTGGATTGTAAGCTGAGATAGTAATTTGTTTAAGAAATTACTTAATGTAATTTTAGTGTAACCACTCTGGGATTCAGGGTGGTTGTACCAGAATGGTCTGAATGGCAGGTTTGTACCAAGATAACGATCTTATGATTTTCTTGTTGAAAGCTACAGCAGTATCAGTGGGCACGAGAAGATAGGATGCTGCTATTGCCAAAAGGAATGTTGTACAACTGTTAGGCCTTCTCTATGATGATAAAATCCATTTTAGTCATAATTGTTTATTTCTGTATGGGTGAGGAGGGTAGCACTGTACTAAATGTTATCTCCCTTTTTGTTGTCTGCAGAAACTTCTGTGTGAAAAATTAGAAGAGCAGTTGCAAAATATAGACGTGATGATAAAAAAGAAGGAAAGAGCGGAGAGAAGGTAAAATAAAAACCTGGACCAGAAGCTTCTAAATCCAGATGATGAGACAAATGGCATTTACAGTACCCCGAGGGACCAATTCACCATCTCTTGTTTGTTATTCCGAGTGGAATTGAATTTTGCTCTCTTGGTGTTGCCACTTCTCCAGTCTGTAGTCCTGCCTTTGCTCATTCATGTTAAAGTGTGGTCATTGTTTTGAATTTTTCTAAACCATTCTTCTTCAAACCGCAACTAGACTGGTTTGTGATTCAGCACCCCACCATCATCTGGTGACTTCCCCCACAGTGTAGAGAAATGGAATTAAGTTCTCATCGTTGTTATCTCTTTGTCCTCAGCGCCTTAAAATGGTGAAACCGTCCAAATGGTTTTTAATTTTCCTGTCACAATGACAATGTGAAAGAACAGTTGAAGCAGATTCAATCATAACCTTCAAAATGGAACTGAATAAATACTTGATGGGGGATGGGGGTGAAGCGTCAGAATTGAACCACCTGATGAGGGTGCAGCGCTCTGAAAGCTGGTGCTTCCGATTAAACCTGTTGGACTATAACCTGGTGGGGTGTGATTTTTAACATTGCTGAGTATGTGCTGCTTGATAATACTGTTGGTGGACCCCTTCCATTGGTTTGTTGATGTTTCAGAGTAGACCGAGGAGGCAGTATACAGCTGGTTTGGATTTGACTTCCTTTATGTCTGCAGGCGTACATGGACAATTTGTCATGTTGCTGGATAGATTAGCTAGGAGCATGGCAGGTCGTGCAACACAAGTCTTCACTAACTGTTGCTGCAATATTATTAAGGCTCAATGCCTTTGCAGTATCCTGTAAACTATTTATTGGTATCTCACAGATAATTGAACTGGCTGAAGACTGGCATCTGTAGGAGGCTGAGCTGGATCACTGACTCGGCATTTCTGGTGAAGATTATTTTTGTTCCTTCCAACCTTGGTGATGTCCTTCAGTTTCTCAACCTTTTGTTGAAAACATGTACTGGGGGAATCAAATGTGGCAATGTTGTTTTGCTGATTTGAAAAGATGTTGGTTTAAAAAAAGTGATGCAATACTTCTTTTGCAGGAAAGAGAGGCTGGCCTTTGTGGGAATTAACGTGGAAAATATCATTGCTCCAAAAGTAAGCACAATTTAAATCAATGCTTTCTAAACAATTTCAGGCTATGACCCCATCACAATGAAAATGGGTAACTTGGAGTGTTGAGAATTATTTGGAGGAGAGTAGTGGGGAGACTAGTGGGAGAAAACAGTATTTCTTGACGAGAACTCCTTAAAACTGAAAAAATTTCCCTGAAAATAGCAAGCAAACACCTTTTTACAGGTAAGGTAATAGCAGCAATCTGATTTCAGGGCAGCTGATTAAGTCAGACCCCCAACAGAAGGAAAGGGTATATTTTTAAAGAGGCCTTGCATTTGTAAAAATTCATTCTGAACCACCATTGTGGAGCTCCTGACCCCAATGGAGATCATAACCCATAGTTTAGGGATTTCTGTTTTAACTACTGAATGGGACTATAGTTTAAAAAAAAAAGAGAGCAAGGATTAATTCAGCTTCGTGTGGCAATTTTAAAAAAAAGCTTTATACTTCTGATGAGGTTCAATATCGTTTAACCCAATATGCCTTCCCATGTTTCAAGTCAACATCTTGAGATTTTGAAATACTGCGGGGGAAGAAAAAAATCACACCTCCAAAATAAGAAATCTGAAAGGAAACTTTTAAAAGCTGTTGGAAGGGCACATTAGTCAGTCAGCATCTCAAAGGGAAGACAAGATTGTTTGAAGCAACAAAAACACAAATTGCTGGAAAAGCTCAGCAGGTCTGGCAGCATCTGTGGAGAGAAATCAGAGTTAATATTTCAGATTGAGTGACCTTTCCTCAGAACTTTCTGAAGGTTACTCAACCCGAAACATCAACTCTGATTTCTCTCCACAGGTGCCCCCAGATCTGCTGACCTTTTCCAGCAATTTCTGTTCTTGTTTCTGACTTAAAATATCTACAGTTCTTTCGGTTTTTGTTGTTTGAAGCAATTCTGAACGTCGGTCACCTGCAAACTGAACTAATGTTTATATTCTTTCTCATGCTGACTCCTTTGTTTGTGTCTTTTCTGGGTTTATTCTGAAATTTTTAGCTGACTGTTGGAGAGCTACACCCTTAATTTTCTTTTAAATCGTTAGCAGCTCTCAGAAGGAAACGCCAGTAGGAATTGTCTCCTGTGGGAAATTGTGTGCAGCTCCAGTGAGGACAAATTCCAATTTGGCAGTGATGCTAATTATTTTTGATGGTGCTCATTGCTTAGACTGAGAAGAGCAGTGAAATGGATTGTGTGTGGGCAGGTGAAGGAAAAGGCCAAAGAATTGTTGCTGACTTATTATCTTGTTCTGCTGTGAAGCACTGCCCCTCATGGTAGAAAATGTGGAAAGAGTGTATCTCTTTTGAGTGGTCCACAAAACAAAACATTGCAGATACTGGAAATCTGAAGTAAAATGGAAAGAAGCGTGAAGTTGGGTACCATTCACCTAGAGTGAAATAAAGTTTCTGATGCACTTGATACTGGGAGGGGGGTGGGTACAACCAGGTTTCATGTGAGTACCTTGCCCATTGCCAACTCCTTTTGATCTTACTTTCTTGCCACCCCTTTGTCTGCCTACATACTTGCATAAGACCAGTTACATCTTTAATCATTTTCTAGCTCTGATGAAAGGGCGTGGATTTTGCCTGACCTGCTGAGTATTTACAACAGTTTATAGATTTATTTGTGAACTAAGTGGATTTCCATGCTAGTCATGTTTTGGAGGGATATGGGCCAGGGATAGGCAGGTGAGACTAGTTTAGTTTTGGATCCTGTTTGGCATGGACTGGTTGGGCTGAAAGGTCTGTTTCTGTGCTGTAATGCTGTAAGACTCTAATGTAAAATTTTCTCCTATTATAATACCTTTTTGTTTCTGTCAGGATTCTGTAACCGAAGAACAAGAAATAAAAGATTACAAATCCTTGGAAAGGCGGTCGGGTAGGACACGGAGATCTATTAATTACAGGTAAGGTTTTATTTTATTGTGCTAATGCCATTTGCTGTGCATTTTTTGAAAGAGAAAATGCCAGTTATGCATCTATTTCTCCCTCCCACGCAGTAGGTTAGCATGCATTGTAATATGCTTGTGAGAGATAGAAGTTAGAGGAATCCTACACTCTGTTCCTAGCCTCTACCCGATGTGAACAAGCCAGTTGCTTCTCCAGTTGAAAATTGACACCTGCTTGAAACTTCATGTCTGAGCTCCCAACTCCTTGCCTCTAGTTGGCTGTCCACTTGGGTAGGTCAAGAGAGTATGCAGCCTTAGTGAATGGTTTGACCAGCAAGTGTGCATCATTCACCCAAATTCTCCACTGACTAAGTTTTCCCAGCATCTTCCCACAATCATCTATAGTTTCTTTCAGCTTGCATGCTGAGATTTGCTGACAGTGCTCCCCACTCCCCCACCCACTCCTCAGCAGCCTGTGTCATCCTTTTATGATCAAGCTTTATAATTTCCTAAATGTAAGATTAGATTTTAGATTAGATTACATTACAGTGTGGAAACAGGCCCTTCGGCCCAACAAGTCCACACCGACCCGCTGAAGCTCAACCCACCCATACCCAGGCAGACACGGGGAGAACATGCAAACTCCACACAGTCAGCCGCGGGAATTGAACCTGGGTCTCTGGGGCTGTGAGGCAGCAGTGCTAACCACTGCAACTTATTCTATCCCCGCTTGAAAAGCCTCTTGAAAACGCATCCTGTCATGTCTTCAGTCAGCTAATTTTGCAAAGGACAAGGTTTTGCTAGTTGAGATGATTTGTGGTGTAAAACCACAGTGCAAACACATCACCAGGAAAATTGAAACATACTAGACTGTTTCAATTTTGAATAGATTTATAATTACAAAGGTTCTATATGTCAGGCTGATAAGTTCCCATCCAAAACATGGCCTTTTTGGTTTTGGTAGGCAAGATGTACTCATTTTTCTGGATTAGAGTGGTGCTGGAAAAGCACAGAAGTTCAGGCAGCATCTGAGGAACGGGAAAATCGACGTTTTGGGCAAAAGCCCTTCATCAGGAATACAGGCAGAGTGCCTGAAGGGTGGAGAGATAAATGAGAGGAGGGTGGGGGTGAGGAGAAAGTAGCATAGAGTACAATAGGTGAGTGGGGGTGGGGATGAAGGTGATAGGTCAGAGAGGAGGGTGGAGTGGATAGGTGGAAAAGAAGATAGGCAGGTAGGACAAGTCATGGGGACGGTGCTGGGCTGGAAGTTTGGAACTAGGGTGAGGTGGGGGAAGGGGAAATGAGGAAACTGGTGAAGTCCACATTAATGCCCTGGGGTTGAAGTGTTCTGAGGCAGAAGATGAGGCATTCTTCCTCCAGGCGTCTGGTGGTGAGGGAGCAGTGGTGAAGGAGGTCCAGGACTTCCATGTCCTCGGCTGAGTGGGAGGGGGAGTTGAAATGTTGGGCCACGGGGTGGTGAGGTTGATTGGTGTGGGTGTCCCAGAGATGTTCCCTAAAGCGCTCTGCTAGGAGGTGTCCAGTTTCCCCAATGTTCCAGCTCAGCACTGTCCCCATGACCTGTCCTACCTGCCTATCTTCTTTTCCACCTATCCACTCCACCCTCCTCTCTGACCTGTCACCTTCAACCCTGCCCATCCACCCATTGCACTCTTTGCTAACTTCCCCCATCCTGCTCCCTGACCTATCACCTTCATCCTCACCCCAACTCACCTATTGTACTCTATGCTACTTTCTCCCCACCCCCACCCTCCTCTCATTTATCTCTCCACCCTTCAGGCACTCTGCCTGTATTCCTGATGAAGGACTTTTGCCCGAAACGTCGATTTTCCTGCTCCTCGGATGCTGCCTGAACTGCTGTGCTTTTCCAGCACCACTCTAATCCCGAATCTGGTTTCCAGCATCTGCAGTCATTGTTTTTACCAAGATATACTCATTATTTAGAGCATTAATTGGACAATGTTTAATTACTGTGAGGTGGGACATCATTTGCTGATTTCTGCATTTATTGACTCCATTATATTAGGAGCAGCAACTTGATTTTAAGCAAATATCTTAGTTAAAGTCAGCACTGCAAACTTTCCAAACAGTAAGATACCTGACCAACTAATGAGTTTTTATAGTTTTAGCTAAGGGATCATTTTTTGTCAGGACAGCTTGTTGAGTACTCTGCACATCATTTTGGTCCTATTGGATCTTTTGCCTCCATACTCTAGTCTCACTTGAACACAAAATTGAGACTGAATTCTCATCTCATTAATGAGGCACCGCTGTACTGATTGAGGTGCCATGTTTCAGAGGAGATGCTTCCATCTCAGGTGGATTTAAAAATCCCAACTCCCCTATTTCAGAGAGAGCAGGGGTTTTATTCTCAAAAGCCTGGCTAATGTTTATCCCTCAACAGAAATTGCAAAACCTGATTATCTGGTCACTGTTCCTTTACGATTTTGGAGATCCTCCTTTGTGCAAGTTGGCTGCCACATTCCCTGCATTTCAACAATGCTAGAACTTCAAAAGTATGCTTCATAGGAAAATATGAACAGGAGCAGGCCATTCTCAAGCCGGTTCCACCATTCAGTGAGATCATGGCTGATATGTGGCCTAACTCCATATACCTGCCTTTGGTACATACCCCTTAATATCTCAAATTTGAGACTAATTATTGATCTAGGGTAAACTGCCATTTGTGGCAAATAGTTCCAACCTTTTGTGAGTAGAATTAGAACATAGAACATAGAACAATACAGCACAGAACAGGCCCTTCGGCCCACGATGTTGTGCCGAACATTTGTCCTAGCTTAAGCACCCATCCATGTACCTATCCAATTGCCGCTTAAAGGTCACCAAAGATTCTGACTCTACCACTCCCACAGGCAGCGCATTCCATGCCCCCACCACTCTCTGGGTAAAGAACCCACCCCTGACATCTCCCCTATACCTTCCACCCTTCACCTTAAATTTATGTCCCCTTGTAACACTCTGTTGCACCCGGGGAAAAAGTTTCTGACTGTCTACTCTATCTATTCCTCTGATCATCTTATAAACCTCTGTCAAGTCACCCCTCATCCTTCGCCGTTCCAACGAGAAAAGGCCTAGCACTCTCAACCTATCCTCGTACGACCTATTCTCCATTCCAGGCAACATCCTGGTAAATCTTCTCTGCACCCTCTCCAAAGCTTCCACATCTTTCCTAAAGTGAGGCGACCAGAACTGCACACAGTACTCCAAATGTGGCCTAACCAAAGTCCTGTACAGTTGCAACATCATTTCACGACTCTTGAATTCAATCCCTCTGCTAATGAACGCTAATACACCATAGGCCTTCTTACAAGCTCTATCCACCTGAGTGGCAACTTTCAAAGACCTATGAACATAGACCCCAAGATCCCTCTGTTCCTCCACCTCACTAAGAACCCTACCGTTAACCCTGTATTCCGCATTCTTATTTGTCTTTCCAAAATGGACAACCTCACACTTGGCAGGGTTGAACTCCATCTGCCACTCCTCAGCCCAGCTCTGCATCATATCCAAGTCCCTTTGCAGCCGACAACAGCCCTCCTCACTGTCCACAACTCCACCTATCTTCGTATCATCTGCAAATTTACTGACCCACCCTTCGACTCCCTCATCCAAGTCATTAATAAAAATTACGAACAGCAGAGGACCCAGAACTGATCCCTGTGGAACTCCACTTGTAACTGGGCTCCAGGCTGAATATTTACCATCTACCACCACTCTCTGACTTCGACCGGTTAGCCATTTTTCTATCCAATTGGCCAAATTTCCCTCTATCCCATGCCTCCTGACTTTCCGCATAAGCCTACCATGGGAACCTTATCAAATGCCTTACTAAAATCCATGTATACTACATCCACTGCTCTACCCTCATCCACATGCTTGGTCACCTCCTCAAAGAATTCAATCAGACTTGTAAGGCAAGACCTACCCTTCACAAATCCGTGCTGGCTGTCCCAAATCAAGCAGTGCCTTTCCAGATACTCATAAATCCTATCCCTCAGTACCCTTTCCATTACTTTACCTACCACCGAAGTAAGACTAACTGACCTGTAATTCCCGGGGTCATCCCTATTCCCTTTTTTGAACAGGGGCACAACATTCGCCACTCTCCAGTCCCCTGGTACCACCCCCGTTGACAGTGAAGATGAAAAGATCATTGCCAACGGTACTGCAATTTCCTCTCTTGCTTCCCACATAATCCTAGGATATATCCCATCAGGCCCGGGGGACTTGTCTATCCTCAAGTTGTTCAAAATGTCCAACACATCTTCCTTCCTAACATGTATCTCCTCTAGCTTACCAGTCCGTTTCACACTCTCCTCTTCAACAATACGGTTCCTCTCATTCGTAAATACTGAAGAAAAGTACTCATTCAAGACCTCTCCTATCTCTTCCGACTCAATACACAGTCTCCCACTACTGTCCTTGATTGGACCTACCCTCGTTCTCGTCATTCTCATGTTTCTCACATACGCATAAAATGCCTTTGGGTTATCCTTGATCCTATCTGCCAGAGATTTTTCATGCCCTCTCTTGGCTCTCCTAATCCCTTTCTTCAGGTCCCTTCTGACTATCCTGTATCCCTCCACTGCTCTGTCTGAACCCTGTTTCCTCAACCTTTTTTAAGCCTCCTTCTTCCTCTTTACAAGACATTCAACCTCCCTCGTCAACCAAGGTTCCCTCACACGACCATTTCTTTCCTGCCTGACCGGTACGTATATATCAAGGACACGTCGTATCTGTTCCTTGAAAAAGTTCCACATTTCCACGACATCCTTTCCCGACAGCTTCTGCTCCTCAGATCCTGTCTTACAGCATCGTAATTACCCTTCCCCCAATTGTAAAACCTACCTTGTTGCACGCACCTATCTCTCTCCATAACCAAGGTGAAAGTCACAGAATTGTGGTCACCATCACCAAAATGTTCACCCACTAACAAGCCCATCACTTGTCCCGGTTCATTATCGAGTACCAAATCCAAAATGGCCTCCCCTCTGATCGGACAATCTACATACTGTGTTAGAAAAGCTTCCTGGACACACTGCACAAAACCGCCCCATCCAATCTACTTGATCTAAAGAGCTTCCAATCAATATTTGGGAAGTTGAAATCGCCCATGACTACTGCCCTGTGGCTTCTGCACCTTTCCAAAATCTGTTTCTCCACACCTCTGCTGCTATTGGGGGGGCCTATAGTAAACACCCAACAAGATGACTGCACCTTTCCTATTTCTGACTTCAGCCCATACTATCTCTAAAGGCAGATCCCCCTCGAACTGCCTTTCTGCAGCTGTTATACTATTTCTAATTAGCAATGCCACCCCCCCCTCCTTTTTTACCACTCTCCCGAATCCTACTGAAACATCTGTAACCAGGAACCTCCAACAACCATTCCTGTCCCTCTTCTATCCACGTTTCCGTGATGGCCACAACATCGTAGTCCCAGGTACCTATCCATGCCTTAAGTTCACCGACCTTATTTCTGATACTCCTTGCGTTGAAGTATGCGCACTTGAACCCATCTCTGTGTCCGCAAATATTCCCTGTCAGTGATACCTTCTTCACAGCCTCCCCACACACTTGGACATCCTGACAAACAGCTAGCCTACTTGCTGGACTACAAGTTAGAATTGCTTCCTAACATCTCTCCTGAACGGTCTGGCCATTATTCTCAGACCGCCTTAGTTCTAGAATCCTCTATCAGTGGAAAGAGTTTATCTTTATCTACCCTGTCTTTTCCTGTTAATATCTTGAAGACTTCAATCTCTTAACTTTCTAAATTATAGAAAACAAAGGCCTAATTTATGCAATTCTTCATTGGCTGTAATGTGCTTTGAGATATCCGGTGGTTATGAAAGGCATTATATCATTACAAGTCTGTATTAATGAAAAATGATGCTTCCAGCAGTCCCCCACAATATCATTAGATTGTGGGTTGTGTTCTCGTGCCTAGAAAAGGCTTTGAATCAAAGAAGAGAAAGCAGCTGCTGCTGTTGAGTCAAGCAGATGTATTGCGAAGATTGCTGGCTTTCTTTAGGGGGCTCCAGGTTTCCTTACTGCTCACAGTAAGAAATGTTCTGACTTGGGCAGATGGTGCCATAGTGATAATAGCATCTTTTTTTATAATTTTTAATCCCATCCAGTATTATTGTGTCATCAACAAATTTGAAAATGTTGCATTTGGTTCCCTCATCCAGGTAATTGATACACATAGTAAATAACTGGGGTCCAAGCACTGACTGTTGCAGTATCCCAGTAGTCACTGCTTGCAAAAAGGAAAAAAGACCCATTTGTTCTTCTTTCTGTTTCCTGTTGTTAACTAATTCTGAATCCATGCCAATATATTACCCCCACCCCTTGCACTTCAACTTTGCCCACTAACCTCTTTTGAGGGACGTAATCAAAACCCATCTGAAAACGCAAATACATGACATTCGCTGGCTTTCACTTCACTATGCTACTAGTGGCACCCTCGTAAAACTCCAGTAAATTTGTTAAACATAATTTGTCTTTCATAAACCCGTGCTGGCTTTGCCCAGTCCTGTTAATGTTTTCCTGTTATCATGTATATTTTATAGCAGACTCGAGCATTTTCCCCCTTACTAATGTTAGGCTTACTTCAAGGGCAGTCAGTGACAGGCATCAGTAATGTCCATGTTCTATGAAAAAATAAAGGAAAGGAACCCTGTGAGAAGGGATTTCGACCATCCTCTTAATTGCTTATTGGGAAAAGCACTCCTAGTACAGGATAACAACTGGCAAGACCCAACAGAGGGCGCTTGACAAGCTGGCTATGGAAGAGATGTTTCTTTTTGTGGCAGAATCTAGATCTAAAGGTCACTGTTTAAAAATAATATATTCCTTTAAGACAGAGCATTAAGTATACGAGTTGGGAGGTCACATTGCAGCTGTACAGACATTGGTTAGGCCACTTTTGGAATACTGTGTGCAATTCTAGTCTCTCTCCTATAGGAAAGATGTTGTGAAACTTGAAAGGATTCAGAAAAGATTTACAAAGATGTTGCCAGGGTTGGAGGGTTCGAGCTATAGGGGGAGAGGCTGAATAGGCTGGGTCTGTTTTCCCTGGAGCATCGCAGGCTGAGGAGTGACCTTTTAGAGGTTTATAAAATCATGAGAGGCATGGATCGGGTAAACAGAGAAGGTAGTTTCCCTGGGGTGGGAGAGTCCAGAATCAGAGAGCATAGTTTTAGGGTGAGAGGGGAAAGATGTAAAAGGGATGTAAGGGGCAGCTTCTTCATGCAGATGGTGGTGTGTGTATAGAATGAGTTGCCAGAGAAAGTGGTGGAGGCTGGTACAACTACAACATTTCAGAAGGCATCTGGATGGAGATATGAATAGCGGGATATGGGCCAAGTGCTGACAAATGGGACTAGATTAATTTAGAATATCTGGTCGGCATGGATGAGTTGGACTGAAGGACCTGTTTCCAAGCTGTGCATCTCTATGACTTGATGACAGATAAAGAGATGAATTGCCACAGTGGGTTGCAAATCTTTTGGCATCCTCTTCCTGAAAAGGCAATGGATGGGAAGCAGGGTCCTTGAATATTTTTAAGGCAGAGGTAGGTAGAATCTTGATCAGTAAGGGGATGAAAACCTATATGGGGATAGGCAAGAACATGGAGACAAGGTTACAGTCAGATCAGCCATGACCTCCTTGCGTGGCAGAGCAGACTAAAGTGGACAAATGACCTATCCCCCCATTTAATTCCATTCCATATTAAAATAAAACAATGAACTATGATGCTAGAGATCTGAAACAAAAACAGAAATTGCTGGAGAAACTCAGCAGACCTTGCAGCATCTGTCAATAGAAAGCAAAGTTAATGTTTCAAGTCCATTTGAATCAGTTCTGATGAAGAGTCTCTGGACTCAAAACATTAACTCTGCTTTCTACTGACAGACGCTGCAAGATCCATTAAGTTTCTCCAGCAATTTCTGTTTGTTACATTCCATATTGTCTTGCTAAGTGGAAATCACAAGTGAAAAAATGCATCTAAATCCCAGTCCAGACCAGAGGTTGGTGAAGGGACTCCCAAGGGCCAAAGGTGAGAGAGAGAGAAGGCAGCAAGTGGCTTTCCTTGTTGTATTATTGGGCTGAGAGAAATTATTTTGTCCCTCTGTGATCACAGTAATCAGATTCATGGAGATCTTGGCCTCCAATTCACACCACTGTTATCATGGATGGTTTGCACTATGAAGCACAATCGGTGAATTAAACCAATTAAGAGGGTAAATAATAGTGCAACATAAAAGGTCATTTGGCCAATCAAGGCAATTGTGTCTAATGATAGATCAACTACTGTTTGCTCTGAACTGCTGAACAATTGCTGTATAATGTGACTTGGTTTTTTTTTATAAATGAGTCTTTTTCTGCAAATGCAGCGTACTGGTCTTGCACAGTTTTCCTGTTCTGCAAAGATTGTGTTCCAACTGGAAGCCTTGTTGTAGCTAGAGAATCACAAATGATCTATATACAGTCTTGTTTTTACTCTGCAGGTTTGACGAGTTTGATGATGCAATCGATGAAGCAATACATGAAGACATACAGGAGGCAGAGGGCAAAGGTCATTGTCACACGTCAGTCTTTTCACCTCTTGATTCTCTTCTCACCAATATCCTTCATTCATTACCTTGTGTTTGGAAATTTATTTCTGACTTTCCCCTTCTTACCCTTTTCATGTGAGTAAATCGGGTGCTGGTTTCTTTTTAAGTCAGGTCACTGTTATTCATAAGGCAGAACATATTGGCGAGAATGGGCACTGAGTGCATACTTGCATCCTAAATGCACTATCTCTCCAAAGACATAATTGTCTATGAATAGGCCATGTGTGACCATTGATGTTCAGCTAATTCACAGTATTAACGATTGAGAACTGAAAATCCAAAGGCAAAGTTTTGTTTGAAGATTTTCTCAAGCTGGTCCATGCGTTCTAATTGTATTGAAAGAAGGCATCCTTACTAGATATTGGGCATTTGTTCTGCTGTCTGGGAACTTCAGAATAACAAGAAGTCATTTTCAGAATAAATGTTATCCATTTAGGCCTGAAGTGAGGACTAATTTCTTCACTGAGTGATGGACCTTTAGCATACTGTACCCAAGAGAGCTGCAGGTGTCCCGTCATGGTGTATTCAAGATAATGATTACTAATTTCTTGGGCAGTAAGGGTAAGGTGGGAAAGTGAGGCTGAGGTAGAATATCAGGCATTATCCTATTGAATGGTGAGGGGACTCTGGGAAGGAGATGACATAGATAAGAATTTAAATAAATTTAGCAGATCTAGGTTTGAACTTGCTGTTCTCCTGAATCATAAGAGTGTTGTGACACCTTCACTGTTCCAAAGAGCCAGTACTGTACTGTTCTATGTTTAATTCTTCCCTATTATCTTCAAACCGTAGCTTAAGTCTATCTAACCACGAATGTTTGACATTTTGTAATCCCTCGTATTTTTTCAACCTCAGTAGAACTTTGGGCTTTGGCCCTTAGGGGATAAAATGATTCCATTTTGAGCAAGTGCACATTGCTTAATGGTAATTTGAATTTTATTCCTGTGATTGTTTCAGCAAAATCTGTTGAAGTCCCACAGGTAAGAAAACTCCATTCCTCACTCAGGACTTAATTATTTTTGACTTTGGGTGCTTTTTGTTTTGCATTTTAATCCATTAGGTGCTGGACGAGGCAAAGATATGGCAAATATCACTGGACAGTCCTTAGGGAAAGATATCTCTACTATACTCGCAGGGTCTAAAGAGAGCAAGCGACCAACACGTGAAGCTGCCTGTAGACGCAAGAAAAGGCGAAGACTTAATGATCTTGACAGTGATAGCACCCTTGAAGAAGATGAGAGTGAGGAGGAGTTCAGGATAAGTGAAAGGTGAGGATAATTTCTTTCTTTCTCTTTTGATTTCCATACACACAAACCTAAAACTCTACGTGGCTGAGGCAAATAGTTCAGTTGCTTTTAAAGAGAATCTGGGTGAGATTACATGGAGAGAACGGGAAATAGAAAGGTGATGCTGAAAGGATGAGTTGAAGTAGTTGGAATGGGAAGAGCTTCATCTGCATTAGGAGCACCACCACTGTCTGGAAAACAAACAGTCTTTGGTCTATATTATCTATATATTCCCATTCTGCATATTTTCGATCCCTTTCCTTTGGAGACAGCTCAAAAGTACCACTAGCCCCTAGTGTATACACTTAGTAACTGTTCTTTAGGCATCTAACACCATCTTGAAAGTTAATTGCAGCAGTACCATGGGGTAAGGCTTAACCTTGGTCTCAGCAATTTAGAATGTGTAACAAATACAGCCGTGCAAGCATTGTCAATGTACACTTAGAGCAAAGGGATAAAGGGAAGGTCTAATAATAATCATATACAAAATTATAATTGGTTTTGATGGAATACATAAATTGTTTCTATTGGCAAGAGGGTCAACAATCAGGACACGCGTTTAAATTACTTGACAAAAAGAAAGATGACTTTTTTTAACATGTGACTACTGTCTCAAAAAGATGTCACAAGCATATAGTGGGCCTTCTTAGCTCCTAATCTTGAGGCTGACAAGCCAGGAATTTGACCTTGGATGACTAGGAACTTGCCCACCCCACTCCTCCCTAGTCCTACCTGTCCACGGCCATATAATCTCTGAGGAGGAGCAAAAAAAATAAAAAACCAGGCCCAAGAGAAAACACCTCTTTTGGATAGCTCTCCATCAACTTCTGATGCAATTGAAGCCAGTCCAGGAACCACATTTCATCTGTTTTCTCTACAATGCTATCCCAGCCCACTCACTCTTGAAGGAACAACATTTAATTGTGTATCTATCTGAGCATGGTCAAAGCTTTTCCAAATTTGGTGAATTGGTTTTGAATCTGATATAGAATTATGCCGTACTAATTTCACAAGGTCAGTCACTGTTAAGTAGTAAATATGCCACGAGTGAAGGGTGAACTTTTGAGATCAAGAAGAACTAAAACAGCACTAACTAGAACCATCAGATATAATGTCAGGAGTAGAGGAAATAGCAGGAGTATACATGTGGTCCTGTCATTCAGTAGCATCATGTTTGAACTTTTACATTTTCTACAGGTTTAAAAGAATGTTGCCTGCTTTAGAAAATATTTAGTCATGAAGGAAAGCTAGATCGGCAAGGGTTGTTCTGATTCAGAACAGATCTAATTGGAGCGTGTGAAATTATAAGGGGGTGTGGATAAACTGTGGTTAGAAATAGGACTCCCTGGGTTGAGGGCCCAGGGAGCATAGATTTAATGCAAAGAGTATGAGTTTAATGGGGATTCTAGATGTTTGTTTTTCATAGAGGGTAGTGGGGTATGGAACTCACTGCCTGAAAATGTGGGAGAAGCAGAAACATTCAGCATTCACTTGAAGTGCCTATAAGGTACAGTGCTACCGACTAAGTGCTGGAAGGTGGGATCAGGCTGTGGAGCTGCTGGCAACTGTTCTACACACAATAAACTGAATGATCTCCTTCCATGGTGTAAATTTCTATGATCACTGCTACTTCTCACCCTGGTAGATTCTTAGTATGCAAGGCGGCAAAATGTTAATAGTGTTAGGCAGGAATACAGATTTCACTTTACAGTCAGATTTTATTGAATGGTGGAGCAAGCTCCAGAGCTCAAATGACTTATTTCTACTTGTTCATATATTTAAAATGTTGCATGGAGTAGTAATAAGAAATGTGTTGGGAAATATAGAATGAGGAAATGTAATGCTGAAGTTAATGAGTGCAATTTAGGAGGGACATCAGGAAGCACTTTGAGTCACATCACTGGAATTCTCTTTAGAAGCATCCAACTATTCGTGCTTTTCAGATTTAGATGGATTAGTTGAATAAGGGTATTCAAGGATATTAATAAAGTTGAGTTATGCATTAGCTGAAAATGTGTTGCTGGAACAGCGCAGCAGGTCAGACAGCATCCAGGGAACAGGAGAATCGACGTTTCGGGCATAAGCCCTTCTTCAGGCTTATGCCCGAAATGTCGATTCTCCTGTTCCCTGGATGCTGTCTGACCTGCTGCGCTGTTCCAGCAACACATTTCCAGCATCTGCAGACCTCACTTTCTCCTCTGAGTTATGCATTAGCCAGGATCTAATTGACTGGCCACTAGGCATAAAGGGGCGAATGACCTACTCTTGGTTTTGAGGTAGATTACCTGTTTTGGGCTGTTAGATCAGAAATTGGAGATTTTCTAAACAATCTAATCACCTCTGAAGCAGTTGGGACTTGAACTTCAGGAGTAGGGATAATACCTGCCTGAAAGGTAGAGACATTATCACTTGGGAGTCCTGTAGCAAGAGAGTGAAATGAGGCTACTGAAACAGAATTTACCTTGAACCCTAAGAGGTTTCTCCTTTCATTATTCTGGGTATTAACACAGGATGTAGCAGTAGATGGCCAATATCTTTTTCATGAGCTGTTCTGTCTCAAGGCAAATATTATTTTTGAAAAATAAACAGTAGTTAGAAAGTGCTGACACTTTATGTCCACATGCCAATTCAATTTTCATGTATTCACATTCTTTGACATCTTTTGTGGTAGCTAATGTCACTTAAAAGAACATATGTGACAGAGCAAGCCAGCGATGAACCACAGTTAATGACTTTTTAAAAAAAATAACATTTGCCCATTTAGCAGTGAAGAAGAATTTGAGATCTCTGACAGAGATAGTGAGGCAGACCCTGCCTCAAATGACGACGAGGGTTTTGAGGTTCGGCGAGGGAGGCACCGGAAATACGTGGAGCCAATGAGGAGGAGTTGGCGGTTGAGAGGAAGACAAGTCAAGAGATATTCGGATGAGGATGAAGAGGATGAAGAGGAGCATGGAGGTAAAAAGAGTTTTACGATTTGGTTGTGACCCCCACTATTCTGAAGTTGCTGAGTTTGGAATTCTCAGTTCCAGCATGCATGAGGCTATGTTTTATCAAGAACAACGGTACATTTTTAGAATGCCTTTCACACCTTAGACATCCCAAATCATTTAAGGTTAACTATGGTGTTTTGACTCCAACCCAGCTGAGTTATTAATGAACTTGTTACAGACTGGAGGCTTTCAAGTGTTTCAATGCTTTGTATCAGATCAATCAACATTTATATTTCTAGTTTGTCTAATTTTTATGTTGCAGTGCAGTGTTGTAAGAGGTTTTAAAAGATCGGAATAAACTAACACTTCAAGCTATAGTTATAGATTCGTAGATGTGTACAGCACAGAAACAGATCCTTCAATCCAACTTGTCCCTGCCAACCAGATATTCTAAATAGATCTAGTCCCATTTCCCAGCACTTGGCCCATATCCCTCTAAACCCTTCTTATTCATTTGCCTATCCAGATCCCTTCTAAATGTTGTAATAGCATCACAACGTCCTCTTGCAGCTCATTCCATATATGCACCACTGTTTGCATGAAAATAATTGCCCCTTAGATCCCTTTTAAATCTTTTCCCTCTCACCTTAAACCTTTGTCATCTAGTTCTGGACTCCCCCAGCTGGGGAAAAGACCCTGTGTATTTATCCTATCCATGTCCCTTATGTTTTTATAAACCTCCTAGAAGGTCACCCCTCTAGGGAAAATAGCCCCAGCCTATTCAGACTCTCCCTATTGCTCAAACCCTCCAAAACTGGCAACATCCTTGTAAATCTTTTCTGAACCCTTTTCAAGTTTCACAATATTCTTCCTATAGCAGGGAGACCAGAATTGCACATAATATTTCAAAAGTGGTCTAACCAATGTCCTGCATAGCTACAGCATGACCTCCCAACTCCTATACTCAATACACTGACCAATAGTTCTGGAAATTTGAGTCCTTCTACCATAATATTGAGATGCTTGTTTCATGACTGCAAGCGACACTGGCTTTATGTCAAGTACCTTGAATTGTGCCACTGTTGTATTTCCGGTAACACAGTCTAAGGGACCAAGCTTGCAGTCAGGTTATCATGGTTACTGCTTTCAAATGTTTTGGCTTTAAGTTTTTTTTGCTTGGTAGAAGACTAGATTAAAAAAATCAGTGGGAGTTAAATAGGTAGAATGGCATTAATTGCTACTCAACAAGTTACATTTATGTAGCACCTCTGCAGAAAATATCCCAAAACACTTTGTAAGAGTGCCATCAAACAGAGTTTGATTCTAATCTGCATAAGGAGATAATAGAAAGGTGACTGAAAGCTTGGTCAAAATGGTGCATTTTGGCAGTGGCTAATTTCACATGAAGTCTTGAGATGGGACTGGGATGTCATGGTTGGTTTAAGGAGACGGGCAAAGTGTGGTTCGAAAGAATCAGTGAATACTTCTGAAGATGTGATCTCAACAGGACCTGCAAATCCAGGCAATGGACAGTGTGTTAAAGGTTTTCTTTCAGAGAACATGTTAAACAAGAACCTGTAATACCCCCTTAGACAGAAGCTGAAAAAAAAACCCAGAGCCATTATTTTGAAGAGAATTTTTTTTTTCCCCTGGTGTTCTAGTCAACAATTATCCCTCAGTCCGAAATCACTGAAAACTGGTTCATCCAAATATTATAGCATTACTGTTTTAAGGAACTTGGCTGATCGCAAATGGACTGCTATACTTCCTACGTTACTGCATCTTCAAAAGTCCATAATTATCCCAGAAACACTGAATGTTCCAAGGTTGTGAAAGGAACTGTGCAAATGTGTCTTCTTTCTTTCATCTGATCAAGCTCCCAAAAACATACTAAGTGGTAATTTGCACCAATTGGAACTTCAGTGGGCATGGCCCATCTGTAATAAAATCACAAAGTTCTACAAAACTCAGCAGGTCTGGCTGACCTGGAGAGAGAAACAGAGTTAACATTTCAAATACAATGACTTATTTGGAACTCTAGCCTGGTGTGAAACCAAAGTTTAAAATTTCCTTTTGCTGTCTGATGGAGTCACTTTGGAATCCTATAGAGCTTTGTATTCTCCTGTTAGATGTGTTTAAAACTAACAAAAGCATGGCATCTTTCTCAACATGAAGATTTTGCCTGCAGATAACTGACATTTATGCATGGAGGGCATTGATATTGGTTGGACTGCAATTAGTATTATGACTGAGAGCTGAATCACAGTTCTGTATAGTTCGTGGCACATAGTGTGTAACAGATCTGTTATTCTACATCCGAAGTTTTTTCCTTGAATTAAAATTGATCAACATTAGTGCAAAGGCATGGGCTTTGAATCCAGGTTCATCTACAGTAAATTTTCATTTCAAGTCTACCAGTTATTGAGTTATGTCTCATAATATAAAAAGTCTTCCACCTCTCATCTGAGGTTCTCGTGCTTGAAGAGTGCTTAGTTTATTAACAAGTATCTTCTCCTCTACAGAGAGTGAAGGGTCAAGTTGTTACAGTGACATATTAGACATGAGGAGGAGGCGATCAAAGCGGAACCAGGCTAAAAAAGTGAACTACAGGGAAGATTCTGAATCTGAGAAATCTATGAAAAGTGGTGCGAGTAGAAAGGAAAGACTTAGGGGACGAAAGCGTAGACTGTACATTACAGCAAGCGATGGTAAGAAAATGGTTCTCCATCTGCCGTATAATTCATTTCTTCAACATTGTAAAGGCCCTGATGCAATTGCAAACCCTTTGCATTTTCTGTAAAAATCCCACATTATTCTAGAAGTATCCAACCTGTATGCATTCAACTCACCCCAGTTTCAAGGCTATCCAACTAGCCTTTAAAGCAGCTTCCTTCTAACTTGCAGTTGAGTTCTCATTTCTGTTAGAATTTGTGGATTTGAATGCATTTTTTAAAAATATTATTTATTGATAAATGCATTTTTCTTTAAATTTTTCTTTATTCTTGCTAGGTATATATTTGTTGACCATCCTTATTTGCTCTTGAGCAGAGTGTTGCTTTTCAGAAGGCAGTTAAGAGTCAAACACATTGCTGTGGGTCTTGGCTCACATGTCAGCCAGACCTACAGTAGAATTCTTTCCCCAAAGTAAATTACTGAACAATTCGATTTTGACAACAGTCAACATTAGTAATGGTATCTGTGAAACTAATACTAGCTTTCAACTCCAGATTTAGAATCGATTTCATATTCTGCCAGATTCCATGGTGGAATTTAAACCCATGCCCCCAGAGCATTAACTTTGGTCTCTCTGTCACAGAATCCCATAGAATCCCTACAGATAAGCCATTGAAGATCATCCCACCCTATCCCTGTAACCCCTCACTTTCCATAGTTAGCCGACCATGCCTGCACATCCCTGGAGACTATGGGACAATTTAGCATGGCTGATCCTGCCAATCTGCACACTTTTGGACTATGGGAAGAAACCATAGCATCCAGCAGAAACCCATGCAGACATAAGGAGAACGTGAAACCTCCATGCAGTCATCCAAGGCTGGAATCATATCCAGGTCCTATCATTGTGAGGCAGCAGTGCTAACCACTGTGCTGCCAATAAACTACCAGTCTATACAACCAATTGAAGGAGATTACCAACTCCCCCAAAGTTGCTCTGCACTCTGCAGTTCTGTTTTGGGTTCCCAGGCTTTTGCTACTGGGCCTTCTTGGATTGCTTCCGGTTAAATTGGAGGGGCTCACTGGCCTAAATCTCTCTGCTCCTCCTTCCTGTGTAACACAACTTGTAAACACTGGTCTTGAAGACTGTATTACTAGCGTGGTACAAGGACTGAGGAAATCTTCTTAAGGTCTGAGAGGGACTTTGGTTGGGAGAGGACGCATCTGGTTTTATCGCTGTTGGTACCAACAACATTGATAGAATGTAGTACTGGAAGAATTTCAGCAGTTAGGGACCTCCTTATTTTGGACTATTACCTGAGCCACTGGCAAAATAGAGTCCTAGAGTCCTAGAGTCATAGAGATGTACAGCATGGAAACAGACCCTTCAGTCCAATCTGTCCACGCCAACCAGATATCCCAACCCAATCTAGTCCCATCTGCCAGCACCCGGCCCATGTCCCTCCAAATCTTTCCTATTCATATACCCATCCAAATGCCTCTTAAATGTTGCAATTGTACCAGCCTCCACCACATCCTCTGGCAGCTCATTCCATACACGTACCACCTTCTGTGTGAAAATGTTGCCCCTTAGGTCTCTTTCCCCTCTCACCCTAAACCTATGCCCTCTAGTTCTGGACTCCCTGACCCCAGGGAAAAGACTTTGTCTAGTTATCCTATCCATGCCCCTCATAATTTTGTAAACTTCTATAAGGTCACCCCTCAGCCTCTGACGCTCCAGGGAAAACAGCCTCTCCCTGTAGCTCAGATCCTCCAACCCTGGCAACATCCTTATACATCTTTTCTGAACCCTTTCAAGTTTCACAACACCTTTTCCGATTGGAAGGAGACCAGAACTGCACACAATATTCCAACAGTGGCCTAACCAATGTCCTGTACAGCTGCAACATGACCTCCCAACTCCTATACTCAATACTATGACCAGTAAAGGAAAGCATACCAAACGCTTTCTTCACTATCCTATCTACCTGCGACTCCACTTTCAAGGAGCGATGAACCTGCACTCCAAGGTCTCTTTGTTCAGCAACACTCCCTAGGACCTTACCATTAAGTGTATAAGTCCTGCTAAGATTTGCTTTCCCAAAATGCAGCACCTCGCATGTATCTGAATTAAACTCCACCTGCCACTTCTCAGCCCATTGGCCCATCTGGTCCAGATCCTGTTGTAATCTGAGGTAACCCTCTTTACTGTCCACTACACCTCCAAATTTGGTGTCATCTGCAAACTTGCTAACTGTACCTCTTATGCTCACATCCAAATCACTTATGTAAATGACAAAATGTAGAGGGCCCAGCACTGATCCTTGTGGCACTCCACTGGTCCTTGTGGCACTCCACTGGTCACAGGCCTCCAGTCTGAAAAACAACCCTCCACCACCACCCTCTTTCTTCTACCTTTGAGCCAGTTCTATATCCAAATGGCTAGTTCTCCCTGTATTCCATCAGATCTAACCTTGCTAACCAGTCTCCCATGGGGAACCTGTCGAATGCCTTACTGAAGTCCATATAGATCACATCATCTGCTCTGTCCTCATCAATCTTCTTTGTTACTTCTTCAAAAAACTCAATCTAGTTTGTGAGACATGATTTCCCACGCACAAAGCCATGTTGACTATCCTGAATCAGTCCTTGCCTTTCCAAATACATGAGCATCCTGTCCCTCAGGATTCCCTCCAACAACTTGCCCACAACCAAGGTCAGGCTCACCGGTCTATAGTTCCCTGGCTTGTCTTTACCACCCTTCTTAAACAGTGGCACCACGTTTGCCAACCTCCAGTCTTCTGACACCTCACCTGTGACTATTGATGATATAGATATCTCAGCAAGAGGCCCAGCAATCACTTCTCTAGCTTCCCACAGAGTTCTTGGGTACACCTGATCAGGTCCTGGGGATTTATCCACCTTGAACTGTTTCAAGACATCCAGCACTTCCTCCTCTCTAATCTGGACATTTTGCAAGATGTCACCATCTATTTCCCTACAGTTTATATCTTCCATATCCTTTTCCACAGTAAATACTGATGCAAAATATTCATTTAGTATCTCCCCCATTTTCTGTGGCTCCACACAAAGGCTGATCTTTGAGGGGCTCTATTCTCTCCCTAGTTACCCTTTTGTCCTTAATATATTTGTAAAAACCCTTTGGATTCTCCTTAATTCTATTGTCAAAGCTATCTCATGTCCCCATTTTGCCCTCCTTAGTTCCCTCGTTAAGTATACTCCTACTGCCTTTATACTCTTCTAAGGATTCACTCGATCTATCCTATCCATACCTGACATATGCTTCCTTCTTTTTCTTAACCAAACCCTCCATTTCTTTAGTCATCCAGCATTCCCTACACCTACCAGCCTTCTCTTTCACCCTGACAGGAATATATTGTCTCTGGGCTGTCGTTATCTCATTTCTGAAGGCTTCCCATTTTCCAGCCGTCTGTTTACCTGCAAATATCTGCTCCCAATCAGCTTTCGAAAGTTCTTGCTTAATACTGTCAAAATTGGCCTTTCTCCAATTTAGAACTTCAACTTTTAGATCTGGTCTATCCTTTTCCAGCACTATTTTAAAACGAATATAATTATGGTCACTGGCCCCAAAGTGCTCCCCCACTGACACCTCAGTCACCAGCCCTGCCTTATTTCCCAAGAGTAGGTCACGTTTTGCACCTTCTCTAGTGCATCCACATACTGAATCAGAAAATTGTCTTGTACACACTTAAGAAATTCCTCTCCATCTAAACCTTTAACACTATGGCAGCCCCAGTCGATGTCTGGAAAGTTAAAATCCCCTACCATAACTACCTTATTATTCTTACAGCTGGCGAGATCTCCTTATAAGTTTGTTTCTCAATTTCCCTCTGACAATTGGGGGGGTCTATAATACAATCCCAATAAGGTGATCATCCCTTTCTTATTTCTCAGTTCTACCCAAATAACTTTCCTGGATGTATTTCCAGGAATATCTTCCCTCAGCACAGCTGTAATGCTATCCCTTATCAAAAATGCCACTCCCCCTCCTCTCTTGCCTCCCTTTCTATCCTTCCTGTTGCATTTGTATCCTGGAACATTTGAGCTGCCAGTCCTGGGCCATGTTTCAGTAATTGCTATGATATCCCAGTCACATGTTCCTAACCATGCCCGGAGTTCATCTGCCTTCCCTGTTAGGCCCCTTGCATTGAAATAAATGCAGTTTAATTTATTAGGAGAAAGTGAGGACTGCAGATGTTGGAGATCAGAGCTTAAAAGTGTGTTGCTGGAAAAGCGCAGTAGGTCAGGCAGCATCAAAGGAGAAGGAGAATCGACATTTTGGGCATAATGCCCGAAACGTCGATTCTCCTTCTCCTTTGATGCTGCCTGACCTGCTGCGCTTTTCCAGCAACACATTTTAAAGTTTAATTTATTAGTCCTACCTTGACCCTGCCTGCCCTGACTGTTTGACTCACTTCTGTTCTCAACAGTACCAGTCTCCGATCGATCTCTTTCCTCACTATCTCCAAGGATCCCACCCCCCCCACCCCCCACTTTACTAGTTTAAATCCTCCCAAGCAGTTCTAGCAAATTTCCCTGCCAGTATATTAGTCCCCTTCCAAT
Organism: Chiloscyllium plagiosum; assembly: GCF_037043375.1. Lineage (NCBI taxonomy): Eukaryota > Metazoa > Chordata > Chondrichthyes > Orectolobiformes > Hemiscylliidae > Chiloscyllium > Chiloscyllium plagiosum. The sequence continues at coordinate 126,227,189 of NW_028270144.1, read as the reverse complement.
TTAGGTGCAATCAGTCCTTCTTGTACAGGTCACTTCTACCCCAAAAGAGAATCCTCCTCCCATACACCAGCTCCTCAGCCATGCATTCATCTGCTCTATCATCCTATTCCTGCCCTCACTAGCTAGTAACACTGGGAGTAATCCAGATATTACAACCATGAGGACCTCCTTTTTAAATTTCTGCCTAACTCTCTCTAATTTCCCTTCAGAATCTCAACCTTTTCCCTTCCTATATCGTCGGTTCCAATGTGGACAATGACCTCTTGCTGCCCCTCTCCGCTGTGAGAACATTCTGCACCCTTTCTGAGACATCCTTGATCCTGGCACCAGGGGAACAACACACCATTCTGCTTTTTCTCTGCTAGCCACAGAAATGTCTGTCTATACCTCTGACTACAGAATCCCTAAACACAATTGATCTCTTGGAAGCTGATGTAAATTAACATTGGGTAAACTATATCAAGGAATTAAATGCATTGCTCAAAGATTGGTTTGGTAAGAATTGGTTTCAGTTGTTTGGGCGTTGGCACCAGTACTAGGTAAAAGGGCACTCTTATGGTAGGATGTGGTTCACTTGAATGATGCTGGAACCATGTTGATGAATCGAATAGTGAGAGCTGTAGAGAGGGCCTTAACTCAATGTTGTGGGCTGAAGGGGAGATATTTGGCAGAGAGGAGATGTAGGATTTTCAAAACAAAAGCTTATGGCAGCATTGCAGGGCAGCTATTTGGTTAATGATACCCAGTATGTGACGGGAAAGGACAGAATGTATACACACAGAAAAAATAACGGCCAGTACATTCAGAAGGTGTTGGTGGTGGAATGGTGTAAAAGGCAAAAATAATGGCCTTTACGTAATTATTTAATGGCATAGATTGAGATTAAGGAGTATGATCGTGTAGCCATTCCAGGGACTTGGTTGTGAGGTGGTCAAACTAGGAACTAAAATTCAGGGTATATGACTTTGAAAAAAACCGGCAGTAGGGTAGCTTTTGTTAGCAGGAGACGGAATAAATGCAACAGCAGGAAATGATTTTGGATTAGAAAATATATAATCGGAAAATGTGAAAGTGGTGGTATGAAGTAACAAGGAAGTAGACAATGGTGAGTGTAGTCCATAGCTTGCTTAACTAGCTAAACAGTAGGGTGAGGAATAAATCAGGATTTGATGAGAGCATGTAACAGAGGCATTAGTTAATCATCGGTACTTAAATTTCATGTAGATTGAGAAATCAAATTCGCAGAGGCAGCCATGAGGAAGAATTCGTACACCAAATTGTCCCGAAATCATAGATCAGTTGTTTTCGATCCAGCCAAGGTTTAGCTGTTTCGGATCTGATAATGTTTCCGTTTTAATAAGTAATCTGAGTAAAAGATTGAAGGAAACAGTTGACCATAATATAGTTGAATTTTACCACTCAGTTTTAGCGAGAAACTGTGGTTGAAAACAACTATGCTAAACTTGAGTAAAGGTAACTACAAAGTAATGAAGGCAGACTTAGCTAGAGTACAGGCTCTTGATGTAGCACCACCCTGTGAAACCAATCTGAAGCCCCTCTAACCTACGCTATTCCATTCTCATCCATATGCCTATCCGTAAAGTTGGTGAGTCTACAACTGTTGCAGGCAGTGCGTTCCACGCCCCTACTACTGAGTAAAGAAACTACCTCTGACATCTGTCCTATATCTATCACCCCTCAATTAGATGCTATGCCTCCTCGTGCTAGACACCATCATCCTAGGGAAAAGGCTCTCACTGTCCACCCAGTCTAACATGTCTCAATTAAGTCACTGCTCAACCTTCTTCTCTCTAATGGAAATAGCCTCAAGTCACTCAATCTTTCCTCATAAGATTTTCCCTCCATAACTGACAACTTCCTAATAAATCTCCTCTGAACCTTTCCCAAAGCTTCCACATCCTTCTGTAAAGCGGTGACCTGAACTGCACGCAATACTCCGAGTGCGGCCACACCAGAGTTTTTTGTAGAACTGTAACACGACCTCATTGTTCTGAAACTCAACCCTTCTACTAATAAAAGCTAACACACCGTATGCCGCCTTAACGGCCCTATCAACCTGGTTGGCAATTTGAGGGATCTATGTACGTGGACACCTGAGAGCTCTTTGCTCATCTACACTACCAAGAATCTTACCATTCGCCCAGTACTCTGCATTCCTGTTATTCCTTCTAAAACGAATCACCTCACACTTTTCTGCATTAAACTCTATTTGCCACCTCTCAGTCCGGCTCTGCAGCTTATCAATGTCCCTCTGTAACCTACAACATCCTTTGGCACTAGCCACAACTGTGACGACCTTAGTGTCGTCCTCAAATTTACTAACCCATCCTTCTATGCCCTCATTCAGGTCATTTATAAAAATGACAAATAGCAGTGGACCCAAAACAGATCATTGTAGTACATCAGTAGTAACTGAACTCCAGGGTGAACATTTCCCATCAGCCACCACCCTCTGTCTTCTTTCAGCTAGCCCATTTCTGATCCAAACCACTAAATTGTCCTCAATCTCATGCCTCTGTATTTTGTACAGTAGCCTACCGTGGAGAACCTTATCAAACGCCTTACTGAAATCCATATACACCACATTAGCGGCTTTACCCTCATCCACCTTTTTGGTCACCTTTTTCAAAGAACTCAATAAGGCTTGTGAGACACAATCTACCTTTCACAAAACCGTGTTGACTAACCCTAATCAACTTATTGCTTTCGAGATGATTATAAATCCGATGTCTTAGTCTTTTCCAGCACTTTACCCACAACCAAAGTAAGGCTCACTGACCTATAATTATCAGGGTTGCCTCTACTCCCCATTTTGAACAAGGGAATAATATTTGTTATCCTCCAGTCTTCTGGTACTATTCCTGTAGATAATGATGACATAAAGATCAAAGGCAAAGGCTCGGCAGTCTCCTCACTGTCTTCCCAGAGAATCCTAGGATAAACCCCATCTGGCCCCGGGGACGTATCTATTTTCACACATTCCAGAATTTCTAACACCTAGTCCTTGTAAACCTCAATCCCATCTAGTCGAGTAGCCTGTTTCGCAGTATTCTTTTTGACGACATTGTCTTTTTTCAGTGTGAACACTGACGAAAAATATTCATTTAGCGCTTCTCCTATCTCCTCAGAATCTATGCACAACTTCCCACTACTGTCCTTGATTTGCCCTAATCTTACTCTAGTCATTCTTCTGTCCCTTATATACCTATAGAAAGCTTTCGGGTTTTCCCTGATCCTGTCCGCCAACGGCTGTTTATGTCACCTTAGCTCTCTCTTTAGGTCTTTCCTGGCTACCTTGTAACTCTCAATCACCCTAACCAAGTCTTCACACCTCATCCTAACGTAAGCCGCCGCCTTCCTCTTGACAAGAGGTTCAGCCTCCTTAATAAACCACGGCTCCTACGCTCGACAACTTCCTCCCTCCCTTTCTGGCAGGTACATACTTATCAAGGGCACACAATAGCTGTTTCTTGAATAAGATGGATTGGGAAAGGAATTCAACAGAGAAAATTTTGAAGGGCAGTGGCAAATGTTTAAGAAAATAGTTCATGACTCTCAAAAAGTGAGGAAGAAGTGTTCCAGAATGCAAAAAAAACTATAACCAGGAAAGTTAAGGATAGAATGAAATGGAAAGAAACAATGTACAATATGGTAAAGTTTGGTAATAAGCCAGAGGATTAGGAAAGTGTTTCAGAAAAAAACAAAAGATAACCAAAAAGAAAGTAATATCGAAACAGACAGCAAGAGTTCCTTAAGTACGTAAGGAGAAAGAGGCCAAAGTGCACACAGGCCTCTTAGACAATGAAACTGTGTGGAAATCATTTCATTCCATCAGTCTTCTCAGTAGAAATCACCCACACTATTTCAAAAAAAAATTCTAAATATTCAATGGCCAAAAAGCAATGAAGAACTAACTGCAATAACTATCACCAAAGAAAAAGTATAAGGAAATTAATGGGACTGAAGACTGATGTGTCCCATGGACGTGATGGCTTGTGTCCTAGGATAGATGATGGCTATGGAGATAGTGGATACATTGGGTGTAAACTTTCAATAAGCCTTAGATTCTGGGAAAGTGTCATAGGATTTAAAAACTGCTGATGTAACACCCTTCATCAAAAAGTAAGAAAACTAGAAACTGAATAGTTCAATGTTTGCCATTAGGGAAATATGAAAGTCCATGATAAATGATGTATCAGCACAGCATTTATAAATACATAATATCCAGTAGAGTCAGCATGGCTTCATGAGAAGGATAACATGGCCAGCAAATTTATTAGAGCTCTTTGAAGAGATAACAAACAGGATAGATAAAGAGAAAACAGTAGATGTTATATATTAGGATTCCAAAAAAAAAAATTGATACGGTTCCACACAAAAGACACCGTAGAAGATTAGAACTCGTGGAAGTATTATGTTAGCATGCACAGAGGATTGATAAAAGACAAATTGGGAGACGGGAAATTGCATTTTTAGGATGGAGTGCTCTGGGATCAGTGCTGGGGACACAATTATTTGTAATGCATTAATAATTTGGATGAGGGTAGTCAATGGTCTGAAGCCAAGTTTGTGGATGACCCAAAAATAGGTGGGAGAACAAGTAGTGTGGATGACAGAATCTGCAAAGGGGTAAAGACCGATTAAGTGAGTGGGCAAAGGCTTGGCAGGTGGAATATCAGGCGAGAAAATGCGATGTTATGCACTTTAGCAAGAAGAATAGAAGAGTTGGATAACTTAGTTAAGAAAGACTGCAGGCAGTTACAGCACAAAGGAATTTGGGTATCGTGCGTAAACCATGGGGTCTCATCTTAAGTTGCTTGACCTGATCTAATGCCTTTTGGGAATCCAAATGTACTGCATCTACCGGTGCGGCACAGTGACTCAGTGGTGAGCACTGTAGCCTCACAGCACCAGGGATCCAGCTTCGATTCTCACTTTGGGCAACTGTCTGCATGGGTTTCCTCCGGGTGCTCTGGTTTCCTCCCACAATCCAAAGATGTGTAGGTTAGGTGAATTGGCCATGATAAATTGCCCATAGTGTTAGGTGCATTAGTCAGGGGTAAATATAGGGTAGGGGCCTGGGTGGGTTACTCTTCGGAGGGTCGGTGTGGACTTGTTGGGCCAAAGGGCCTGTTTCCATAATGTAGGGAATCTAATCTAATCTAATCTACTGGTTTTATCTATCCCGCTTATTATCTCCTCAATGAACTCTAATAAATTTGTCAGATTTCTCTTCCTGAATCCACATTGATACTGCTTGATTAAGTTCTGTAATCTGCATGCTCTACAATTACATCCTTTATGATGTAGAACATAGTTTCCCCTAATTCAGGAATTTCACTTGAGGCAATGGAATGGTTGTGCGAAATACTAAATACCACAATAGATTCCATTGGTTCTTTTCGAATTGACCATGAGAGTGGTGGTACTTTATTAGGTCAGAAGTCGCTCGACACCAGATTATAGTCCAAAAGGTTTATTTGAAATCATAAGCTTTTGGAGCGCTGCTCCTTCGACAGGGGAAGTGCAGGAAAGCACTTCTTTTCACTTCACCAGACGAAGGATCAGCACACTGAAAGCTTGTGATTTCAAATAAACCTGTTGGATTATAACTTGGTGTCGTGTGACTTCGGACTTTGTCCACCCCAGTCCAACAGCAGCACCTCCACATCAGTACTTTATTAGAACAGCCTGGAAGAAGCTCTAATCTCCACTGTTGGGGACCCAGGAATCTAGGGGACCCAGGTAAGGTTCTGGGGATTGAATTTGAATCCTCCTCCAGTGGACAGTAGAATTTGAGTTCAATGAACAAATAAGAGTCTAATGATGACCATAAAACCATTGTTGATCATTGGAAAACCCCATCTAGTTCTGTAATATCCTTTAGGGAAGGAAATCTGCAGTTATTACCTGGTTTGGTCTATGTGTAACTGCAGACACACAGAAAGTGGTTGTCTCTTAACTGCCTTTTGGGCAATTAGATATGGGCAATAAAGAAAAGCTCCGAGTACCATAAATGATTTTTTTTAAAAGAAATTGCTTCTGAATGAACATTTCACCTTGTCCAGCCATGTAAAATCTTATTTTGTGAGAAAAACACTTGTACTTTTATTAGAATAATTGCAAAATAATTTGTTTTCTCTAGAGAGCTCCAGAAGCAGAAGTTCAGATGAAGAGCAGGAAGATGAGCGGCCACAACGGAAACGCCTCAACAGGATCGAGGACGAGGAGGAGGAGGAGGACGATGACGAGGATGAAGACGAGCCAGCGCTGACCAGCAGATTCCGCGGCAGACCCGCCCGGGATTACAGCAAGAAGTACCGGCTGATGAGTGATGAAGAGGAGGAGGACCTGGAGGAGGCAGGGAAGGAGGCCAGCTCTTTGGACTGCGGCCTGGTAGTACTGCCCTCCACCAATGGACAGAGCACGGGGCAGGCTTCAGAAGGTGTAATCAGCAGAACCAGTGAGAAGAACCAAATGGCCAAGGACACTAACCCCACTCCCAGCCTGGCGCTGAATGGAGCCTGTGAAGCTATGGCCTCTGAGGCAGGAGTGGAGGCAGGAGGTGACGGAGGGGAGGAGGAAGAAGATGACCTCTTGGGAGTAACTGACCTTGTAGAATATGTTTGTAATAATGAACAAATATAAGAACTCTTTTTACACTAGTTCAAATAATTTATTCCATAGTAGCTGTACATCTGGCCAGTTATTGTGTGTCTTTTTGGTTTGCTTGTTTTGTTTCCTCCCTTCCCTACTCCAGAGAGCAAGATTCTCCTGCACCCACTTCCTGTTTTCTTTTCTCCCCATCACTCTGGCCGACATCCCCCTGCCCCTGTCCTCTTCCCCCTTCATGAATTGACCAATTTTGAGGTATTAACACTGTACGTTCCTTATACTCATTTTTATTTCAATGTAGTTTCATTTACTTTGCCCCAGTATAATGTGGATGATGAAAGTTACATTTCAGGATTCTTTTCTTAAGGAAAGAAAGATGTTCACCTCCCTTTCAAGACTCCCCTTTTCACAAAATAAGTAGAAAAAGATCGGAGGGGGGGAGTGGTGCCAGGGAAAAAAATGGAAATTCTCCCTCATTCCAGAAAGATTGTTTTGACCCTCTAATGTCTTTGTCTTTTTTTAAGAAAATATATATATATATATCTATACAGAAAAAAAGACTTTTTAAGTATGTTGTGTAGTATCCTAACACCATTTCGCAATCCATGTACCTGGATCGAAAATATTTCCAAAAAAAAACACCAAATTTTTTCTGTAGATGACATTCAGTGCTTTTGACTTAGGAGCAACTGTAGTAGTGAGTGCAGTAAATGGTGCCCATTTTGAAAACCTATTTCTAGTCAACTCTACTGTGCTACACAATAGATCTCTGTAATGCGTACCAGTACTGCAGTTAATTGCTACAGTGTCATTATGCTGTAGCATTGGCTGTCATGGCATTATGAGCATCCCTGATGTGCTCAGATTGTCACTTTTTTTAGACTTTTTTTTTTTAAAGTAGATCATTTCTTCCTAGGTGCCTCTATTTGAACTTCAGGCTTAATGCTGATACATCTAACCTACTGAGTGATTTTGAACTTGGATTGCGGTCTGTTTTAATGCTCAATTTAACCTACCTACACAGAGGTACTTGGACATTCTCCAAAGGAAAGCAGAAGTGGGGGGCTGGTAGGCTCTGACTTACTGAGAAAGCATAAACGTAGTGTGGGAACAGATCATCAAGCAGAGCTTTAATTCATCACTGCTCTCTGCCTTATACCAAAATTTCACTGATCTATTTCTCACCACTCCCCCCACCCCAGCTCCCCCCAAAACCATGACAAAGGGTGCGATGAGTGCCAATAGCCTTTTGGACTGTGGACACCCTCCCAGCCAAATCTGACCCTAAGTGGGTGAAGCTGAAGAATTATTTCTTTAAGGTATTGCTTTTGCTTGCTTGAATTAGACCCATTATCTGAATGAAATACGATATATAATATATGGTTATATTATATATAACACGTGAAGTATCATTTTCAGATGGTGTCAAACTCGCTGCAAAGCATCGTAACAATCCTGTTCAAAGTAGTTTTGTTTGTCACGGTACCTCGTCTTGATGTGCTTTGCGAAAACATTTGTCAAATCTGGGGTACTGAACAAAAGAATGAATGTTGATTATTCATGTTGTTAACAGTTGACTTTTTAGTACAGTGGTAGTAAGTCCATTGTCCTGTATACAGGCTACTTTAATCCATCTTTGTACTCTTTAATGAAATTATTATATCCCTACTTTTAAGAAAAAGTGCACGTTGATTCTTGGTGTCACAACACAGAAGCTGCTTTTCCTCAACTTTATGTCCCCTGTCCATTTGCCTGCTAGCTGTAATAATAGCTGACTGCTTTGCTCCTTGCTTGATCTCCTTTTAGCCATTCAACAGTATAACTCTGGCAGTGCATAAAACTGCAGTACTGACTCACGAGTAGTGGAATACATCGTCGACAATTTTAGGGAAAGGCATACTAGATCTTGCAGTGTAAACATGTCAGCATTTATGGCAGGCTCCCTTATTGAAATAATTGTAGGCCATTCAACACCTTGAGGCCTGTTTCAGCCATTGTCTCCAGACGTTCCTCTCAGCTACATGCTGGGTATAGCAAGGAGAAAATTTGTTCCCATATTCCACCTTGGGTAAGGGGTCAGCGTTCCACCTTAAGCTGTGACTGAACCTCACAAAATTTGAGGTAATTTATAAGGATTGTTTCAGAAGGCCTGGAAGGAAAAGCTAGATAAGCACATGATGAGGGAAGAAACAACAAGATGTTTGAAGATTAGGTCAAGCACGATGTGGAGTGTAACCTTTGCCAGAGACCCATGGACTGACAGGGCTCTGCATTCACTGAACTCTAAGACAAATGCCCAAGACTTGGGTCACTGCTTAATGTATTAATAGACAAAGTTGATTGTCAACTCTCACACTGCTAATACACCACAAATGCTTCCTCCAGGTGACTGCATAGTGCCACTTTGAAATGGGGGTGTAAAAGGAGTTTATTTCTATTCATTCAAGGTACACAGGTGTCGTCAGGGCCAACGTTTCTTGTCCGTTCCTAGTTGCCTTTGAGAAGGTGCTGCGCTGCCTTCGAGAGCCGCTGCAGTCCATGTGCTATATATTGATCCACAAAGCTGTTAGGGAGGGAATTCCTGGATTTTGATTCAGCGACACTAAAGAAACAATGATACATTTGCAAGTCAGGATGGTGAGTGGCTTGGAGGGGAACTTGTAGGTGGTGCGGGGTTCCCATGTATCTGCTGCCCTGGTTGTGGAATTGGAAGGTGCTATCTAAGGATCTTTGACGAATTTCTGCGGTGCAAGCTGATATGTTTACGAGTGGTGAATTGGTAGGGGCTGAATTACAAGTGTACTGAACTCCCTACTTGCCACTTAATGGAACATCAGAAATTCTTTATCATTGAACTTCACTGATGGCACTATTTATGCAGTGAATGCAGAATTGAGTTGAATAGGATAGAAGATGCCAGATTTGATTGCTTGCCTTTCCCGGTTAGCTAATTTCATCCAAGGTTTTGAAAACTCATCTATCTCTTGTCAAGAGGAAGAAGAAGGCTTACGTTAGGATGAGATGTGAAGGCTCAGGGCGCTTGAAAGTTACAAGTAACCAGGAAAGACCTAAAGAGAGAGCTAAGACAAGCAAGGAGGGGGCAGGAGAAGTTGTTGGCAGATAGGATCAGGGAAATCCCTAAAGTTTTCTATAGGTAAATAGCGGGTAAAAGAATGACTAGAATAAAATTAGGGCCAATCAAGGACAGCAGTGGGAAGTTGTGCATGGAGTCAGAGGAGACAGGAGAAGTGCTAAATAAACATTTTTCGTCAGTATTCACACTGGAAAAAGACAATGTTGACAAGCAGAGTACTGCAAAACAGGCTACTAGATTAGATGGGATGGAGCTTCACAAGAAGGTGGTGTTAGAAATTCTGTGAAGTGTGAAAATAGATAAATCCCCTCGGCCAGATGGGATTTATCCTAGGATTCTCTGGGAAGCCAGAGAGGAGATTGCTGAGCCTTTGCCTTTGAACTTTATATTGTCATTGTTTACAGGAATAGTATCAGAAGACTGGAGGGTAGCAAATGATGATCCCTTGTTCAAGAAGGGGTGTAGATACAACCCTGGTAATTATAGACCAATGAGACTTACCTTGGTTGTGAGTGAAGTGTTAGAAAGGTTATAAGAGATAGGATTTATCATCCCGCATGGAATATGTTGATTAGGATCGTCAGCATGGTTTTGTGAAGGATAGGTCGTGCCTCACAAGCCTTATTGAGCTCTTTGAAAAAGGTGACCAAACAGGTGGATGAGGGTAAAGCCGCTGTGGTGTATATGGATTTCAGTAAGGCGTTTGACAAGATTCCCACAGTAGGCTATTGAACAAAATACGGAGGCATGAGATTGAGGGCAATTTAGCGGTTTGGATCAGAAATGGGCTAGCTGAAAGAAGACAGAGGATGGTGGTTGATGGGAAATGTTCATGCTGGAGTTCACTTACTAGTGGTGTACCACAAGGATCTGTCTTGGGTCCACTGCTGTTTGTCATTTATATTAAAAATAAATGACCTGGATGAGGGCATAGATGGATTGATTGGTAAATTTTGGGGATGACACTAAGGTGGGTACAGTTGTGGATAGTGCCAAAGGATAGGCTACAGAGGGACATAGATAAGTTGCAGAGCTGGGCTGAGAGGTGGCGAATGGAGTTTAATGCAGAAAAGTGTGAGGTGATTCACTTTGGAAGGAGTAACAGGAATGTAGAGTACTGGACGAATGGTAAGATTCTTGGTAGTGTAGATGAGCAGAGAGACCTTGCTGTTCATGTACATAGATCCCTGAAAGTTGCCATCCAGGTTGGTAGGGTTATTAAGAAGGCATACGGTGTGTTAGCTTTTATTGGTTGAGGGATCGAGGTCATGCTGCAGCTGTACAAAACTATGGTGTGGCTGCAATTAGAGTATTGCATGCAGTTCAGGTCACTGCATTATAGGAAGAATGTGGAAGCTTTGAAAAGGATTCAGAGGAGACTTACTAGGATGTTGCCTGGTATGGAGGGAAGGTCTTATGAGAAAAGGTTGAGGGACTTGAGGCTGTTTTTTGTTAGAGATAAGGTTTAGCGGTGACTTAATTGAGACATACGAGATAATCAGAGTTGGATCGGCTGGAACATGAGAGCCTTTTTCCTAAGATGGTGATGGCTAGCACGAAGGGGCATAGCCTTGAATTGAGGGGTGATACATATAGGACAGATGTCAGAAGTAGTTTATTTACTCAGAGTAGTAGGAACGTGGAATGCACTGCCTACAACAGTTGTAAACTTGCCAACTTTATGGACATTTAAATGGTCATTGGATAGGCATATGGATGAGAATGGGATAGTGTAGGTTAGATAGACTTCAGATTGGTTCCACGGGTTGACGCAGCATCAAGGGCCTGTACTGCGCTGTAATATTCTACATTCTATATAATTGGTAGCCCTGTGTTTAGGGAGAGGGTATAGAGGCAATAATCAAACTGGTTTCCTGCACTTAGGCGCTGCCGTGACTGAGACTTATCCAGCACAGAATGAGGCCAGTCAGCCCATTATGTATGCTAGCTCTTTCAAAGATCAATCCAGTTAGTCCCACTCTCTGATCTATCTTTGCTCCCCATACCAATTCTCTTCAGAAGGTCACTGTTGAATTAACAGCCATTTCTGTTGTGCAATGCTTCCACTCTTTAGATAAGCAATTACAATTTCTCATTTCACTTCCTGTCCTTTTACTAGCCATTTTAAACTCCTGCCCTCTGGTTGTCCACCCTTTAGGCAAGGAAAGTTTCTGTTTGCTTTCCTGTTGGAAACCATGAACTTGACTCCCCACTGTGTCGGTTTCCTCTGGATGCTCTGGTTTTGTCCCACAGTCCAAAGATGTGAAGGTTAGGTGGATTGGCCATTCTAAATTGCTAATAGTGTCCAGAAATGTGCAGGGTAGATGAATTAGCCATGGGAAATGCAAGGTTCCAGGGATAAGGTAGGGAGTGAGTCTGGATGAGATGCTCTTCAGACAGTTGGTGTGGACTTGTTGGGCTGAATTGCCTGTTTCCTACTGTAGGGAAACTTAGACACTTTACACGCAGTCATAGAATCCCTAAAGTGTGGAAGAAGGCTATTTGGATCATTAAGTCCATGCTGACCCTCTGAAGAGTAACCCAACCAGACTGATGCCCCTACCCTGTTACTCTATATTTGCCCTTGACTAATGCACCTAACCTACAAATTCCTGAATTCAGTGGGCAATTTAACATGGCCAATTCACCTAACCTGCACATCTTTGGATTGTGGGAGGAAACTGGAGCACCCGGAGGAAACACACGCAGACACAGGGAGAATGTGCAATCTCCACACAGATTATCGCCCAAGGCTGGAATCGAACCCAGGTCCCTGGTGCTGTGAGGCAACAGTGCTAACCATTGAGTCACCAAGCTTCTATGTTGCCTTTTACCCGTTGATTCATACATTTGCTTATCAACGATCTCAATTCCAAAATAAAACACTGCTCATCAGTTGTCACAGCCAGTATGTCGATACTGGCACTATGTGAATCATCGTGCAGTGTTTCATCCATGTGGTCTTAAACTACACTGCAATGCAATTGTAGATTTGTTCATCATAGACATCCGGTTGTGTCTGGAGTTGTACCACTGTCTGCTGTGCAGATACTTACAAATCTAGTGAGATGAATATCACATGAAATGTCTTAAGTGTTTTCTAAAACCCGTTTTCCCCTCCATAACATACAGGTACTGTTCGTGGAATAGCCTGTTTGTAATGCAAAAATTGCCATCTGAGTGTGTTGGCTCTTTGTTTCAGTGCACATTTTATTTTAACTGTTTCACTTCGTGTACTCTCCGTACTGCCTGTTCTTGCTGGTAAGTGTTTTTGCCATTTGCGGGGGATTCCTCTGTGTGGTTTGCAATCACAAAGTCCTCCAGCAAAGCATTACTTCACTGTCACAAAACAAGCAATACAGTCTCACTTTCTCTCTCTTCCCCTTCACACTTCCTCTGTCTCCTTCTTGCTACCTCTTTTACTTATGGCAACGATCAGGTGTTGAATGTGTGGATTTCTTCACTGCAAAGGGTGCAGAGGCTGGGTCATTAGGTGAGTTCAAAACTGAGATAACAATTTTAATCATTAAGAGAATTGATGGATTATCGGGAAAATACAGGGAAGTGGAGTTGGAGATTACAGTATAGGATCAGCCTTGATCTCATTGAATGGTGGAGATAGTGATGGAGTGGTAATGTCATGGGTAGTCCATAGCCCAGGCTAATACTCTAGTACATGGGTTCAGATCCCACCAGGGTGACTGGTGGAGTTTATTTTAGTTACAAATTCAGGATTTGAAATAGCGACCCTGAAGTAAGTGTCAATTGTCGTAAAAGCTCATCGAGTTCACCGCTGTTCAGGGAAGTAAATTGGCTGTGTGCGCATGGCCAACATGTGACTGAGTCCCACAGCAATGTAACTAAACTGTCCTCTGAAATGAAAAGATCGGACAGTACCACTATGGATTTTTACAAAACAGGAGGGCATGCTTGAGAAAACAACTGGAATTTTTTGAGGATTAGAATAGATTGGATTCCCTGCAGTATGAAAACAGGTCCTTTGGCCCAACAAGTCCACGCCAACCCTCTGAAGAGGAACCCACCCAGACCCATTCCACTATATTTTAGATTAGATTCCCTACAGCGTGGAAACAGGCCCTTCGGCCCAACAAGTCCACACCGACCCTCTGAAGTGTAACCCACCCAGACCCATTTCGCTATGACTAATGCACCTAACACTACGGGCAATTTAGAATGGCCAATTCACCTGACCTGCACATCTTTGGACTGAGAGGAAACTGGAGCAACCGGAGGAAACCCACACAGATATGGGGAGAATATGCAAACTCCACACGGACAGTTGCCTGAGGCCGGAATCGATCCTGGGTCCCTGGTGCTGTGAGGCAGCAGTGCTAACTACTGAGCCACCGTGCCGCCCCTGACTAATGCACTTAACACTATGGGCAATTTAGCATAGCCAATTCACCTGACCTGCACATCTTTTGGATTGTGGGATATGACTCTGACTCGAATAAACTGGCCTTTTTCTGAATGGCTCGCAGTGATCATTTGATTGACTAGGAGAAAGTGAGGACTGCAGATGTTAGAGATTAGAGTTGAGAGTGTGATGCTGGAAAAGCACAGCAGGTCAGGCAGCTTCCAAGAAACCCATCGAGAATCAATGTTTCGAGCATAATCGACGATTTCTGAGGAAGGGCTTCCTCCTGAGGAAGACAACCACAGTGTTCTGCGTCTGGAGCCATGTGCAGTTGAGACCTGGTAAGGATAGATTTCCTTCCCTGAAGGAAAATAGGGAACAAGATGGGGTTTTTGTTTTTACAGTTGCCAGTGGTTATGTGGTTATTATTAGACCGACTTTGTATTCCAGTTTTTCTCTTGAATTAATATTTCACCATCTGCCATGGTGAGGTTTGAATCTCTGTTTCCAGAGCACGTGTGCCTGTTTTCTGGATTACTAGTCCATGGCGTTACCACAACATCCCCAATGCAGAGAGAAAGTGCTGTCCAAGACAGTAACAAGATCATGCTCGGGACTGTTTCAGTAAGGTGCATCATGTTTGGCAAAACCAGCAAATTGGACAACTTTCATTACTGCCTCTCACTGTTACTGAGTTCTGACAAGGACATATGCATTTGTTTGAAGCAGACAGCTCCTCCTCCTGTATAGTTAACAAATTAGATGTTTATCTGTTCTGAGCTTCAAATGAGTAAGTGTGCAGTGTCATCGAATGAGGAAACTAATAACAGAACTGTCCTATTGTATTAAATGCTACGGGATTAATACCTCAACATCGCAGGTTGAGGCAGGGGCTTATTAATCGGAAAAAGGGGAATAAAGTCTGGAGGTTGCCTGAAGGTAAGGTTTCATTAAGGAAGGTGCTTTGTCATAATTTAGGTGCTCTTTTAAAAAACAATCAGTATTTTTGCTGCAACAAATCGAAATTGCTGGAGAAACTCAGCGGGTCTAGCAGCATCTGTGGAGAAAAAGCAGAGTTAATGTTTCAAGTTGAGTGAGTCATCAGAACCAATAACACTCAGAAATAGTGGTGGGGAGGTGTATTTTCTGCTGCTGAGTTCCTACAAAGACATAAATATGACCGTTTCCTGGCTACTATCAGATCTGAAGATGGGTTACTGGAATTGAAACATTAACGGTCTCTGTCCATAGATGCTGCCAGACTTGCTGAGTTTCTCTAGCAGTTTGTGTTTGTTCTAACCAATATCCTTAGTTCATTTTATTTCGGTCTTCTGGTGCCACTGAGACTTGCATGTGCAAAGTAACATATCAGCAGCAAATGCTACTGCAGTTGACGAGTGTAGAAATGTGCAGAACTGCTCGTGGCAAATTCATCACTCATAACTATCTTTGGGAGCCAGTTTCCATTCACTCACGTGAGATTTTCTTTGTTGCCTTCAAAGGTCCATGTGCATCTGCTTCTAAAAGGCTCAATTTGCTCAAGTTTTAGTTTCCTATAACTATCAAGATATTTGATTTTTGGACAATGGCAGAGAAATGGTGTTGATTATTTCAGCCGACGTAGTAAAATTTGAAAACTGCTCTCCCAAACTTGCTAACAAGGGCAGATATAAGTCTGACCTGTGGCTGCTGCCCCCAGGGATTTTCCTAACCATCAGGCGATAGATAAAAGCTTGCTAGCTACCATCAAATTATTACTATATCCTGACTTCATTCAGGGGATGAGAGTCTTGTTGCCTGAGCCAACATTTGTCGTAAATTCCCTAATTACTTCTGAAAGTAGAAGTGAGCTGTCACCTCAATCAGCGGCAGTCCTTATGGTTTAGGTACATCCGAAGTGCTGTGGAGTTCTCAATAAAAGCTGAACAGTATCCCTCAGAGATTCTGCATATGTAGGTAGACCAATTAGTACTGTTGGTATTGAGTCAGTAGCATAAAGTATCTTGGTGATAAAACATGGCAAAAGATCATTTGGCCCATCATGCATGCTGACTCACTGAACTGGTCCCATTCCCCTGCTATTTCCCATTAGCCCTAAAAGTTTTCCATAGGTCCCCAGCCAAAATGTTTACAATTTGACCTTTATGAATGAAGGTACCATTTTTGGAAGAGTGCTCAGAAAGTGAATCCATTGCCATTACTCTGCAAGAGAAGCTTTATTCACAATGATAATACTTCAGAGTTGGAATTTAATTTAGGAACACGCCTTTCACTGGAACATGCATTGGCTTTGTAGAGCAAGCACTCATCATTTGTCCTTTCAATTTAAAAAAAACCTCACAAAATGGAGCAATACCTTTTATCTCAATATCAGTTACTGTTGGGTATGTGCATTCATTAATTAACTGGCTTTGGAGTGGCCAATGCAGCTTGCTTCCTAGTCTAGGTAATTTGAAGGCTTTTTTGGCCTTCCTGTTGTTTATAGCAAAGAAGCAAGATTCTCCATTCTGTTCACTAGATTTCTCTTATCATAGAGTGTGTGAGGTAACCTCAACTTCATTAATTGTTGCTTATCCTCTCGAATAAGCTGGTGGTTATAGTGGACAGTGAAGAGGTTACCTATCATTTCAAAGGGATCTTGATCAGTTGGGCCACGCCACTGGGCTGAACAGTGGTAGATAGAATTTAGTTTGGAAGGTGTTGCATTTTAGTAAGATGAATAAGGGCAGGACTTGCACAGTTAATGGGTAGGGTTGGAGGGAATATTGTTGAACAGAGCAACCTAGGGATTCAGGTACATTGTTCTTTGAAAGTTGCACCGTAGGTAGCTAGGGTGATGAGAGGGGCATTTGGCTCACTTGCCTTCATTGCTCAGACCTTTGAGTATAAGAGTTGGAATGTTACATTGCAGTTGTACAGGTTGTTGGTGAGGCTGCTTTGCGAGCACTGTGTACAGTTCTGGTTGCCCTGCTATACGAAGGATGTTATTAAATTGGAGAGGGTTCAGAAAAGATTTACAAGGATGTCACCAGGACTGAAGGGTTTGAGATATAAAGAGAGGCTATTTAGGCTGGGAATATATTTTGATCGGAGTAGAGGAAGTTGAGGGGTGACTGTAAAGTGGTTTATAAGAATTACGAGGGACATAGATAAGGTGAATAGCAAAGGTCTTTTCTCTAGGGTAGGGGAGTTTAAAACTAGATAACAATTTTCAGATGAGAGGAGAAAGATTTAAAAGGGACCTGAGGGGTATAAAGAGTGGTTTTAAAGTGGAATGAAGTGCCAGAGGAAGTGGTAGATGCAGGTAGGGTTACAACATTTAAGGCATTTGGTACGCTACATGAATAGGAAAGATTTGGAGGGATATGAGCCAAACACAGACAAATGGAACTTGGTCGGCATGGACTAGTTGGATCAAAGGGTCTGTTTCCATGCTGTATGACTGTATGACCTCCGAGGTCTGTGGAAGCTTGTTCACTATGTCCAAGACGGAGACTGATTGATATCCAGATCCTAATGACTTCAAGGAAAATGGGGATAGGGTGGGAAATTGATGTTGAAGATGATGATCAGGCAACAGTTAGAATGACTGTGGTGGTATGAATGGCTGAGTGGCCACCTCCTGCTCCAGTGTTCCTCCCTATAGTCCAAGAGCTTGCTGTTCAGTGCTGGTATGGATAATTAAGTGAGCTGCTCAAAATCTAAACACCAGGCCTTTCGGCCCAACAAGTCCACACTGACCCACCAAAGCGTAACCCACCCAGACCCATTCCCCTACATTTACCCCTTCACCTAACACTACGGGCAATTTACGTAACCTGCACATTTTTGGATCGTGGGAGGAAACCGGAGCACCCGGAGGAAACCCACACAGACACGGGGAGAATGTGCAAACTCCACACAGACAGTTACCCAAGGCAGGGATTGAACCTGGGTCCCTGGAGCTGTGAGGCAGCAGTGCTAACCACTGTGCCACCGTGCTGCCCCCAATGATGATGGATGAGTTCTAAGAAAATCCATCCATTCGTTTTCTGACTAAAGTTTCTTGTCTCTTGCGTAATGACTTCAGTGACTCAGTTAAAGTTCATTGCTACAGTACTGCATGTCCCAATATGGTACTGTACCAGACTTTCTGTTCTCTTTTTCAATTTGCTAATCTATTTACTAATGCTTCCAGGTAATTACAGGGTGCAGTGGCATAGTGCTTATGTTATCGATCAGAAATATGTCCCTAATGCTTCAAACATGGGAGTTCAAACCCCACTGTGGCAACTGTGGAAATTCAACTCATTAAATAAAATTTGAAATAAAGAGTGATTAGTTATGGTGAGTATGCAGCTACTGGATTGTCATTTTGGAAAAACTTTGGTTCACTATTATCCCATAGGGCAAGAGGTTAGGTTAGCTCAGTTGACTGGACGGTCAATTTGCGATGCAGAGTGATGGTTCAATTCCCAAAGCTTCCACCCTTGCATCCTCACCCCTTGCCTGAGGCACGGTGACCCTCAAGATTAAACCACCACCAGTCACCTTTCTAATGCAAGAGCTGCCCTATGGTCTTCTGGGACTATGTGATGTTACTTATTCTAGAGGGAGGTCATCTGTTGCCCTTAACCAATCCAGTCTACTTGTGACTCCAGACTCGCTACCCTCTAAAATGGCTGAGCAGGCCATTGAGATGATTAAGAATGCGCAATAAATGCTGTCTTTGTCAGTGGTGTCCTATGTCGTGAGCAAATAACGAAATGGATTTATGGCAAGGGAAGTTGTAATTCAATGAAATCAATTAATTCTTGAACGCAAAATACTGGAACTTTTGGGATGAAAGTTGAGGCAAGAGAACAGCAATATCTTGACATTACTCCGTGTCTTTCACATGAACCTTTCCAAGCTGGTTCACAGGAGGCGAAGGTTGGCCCAGGACAAGCCAGACATTACTCTCTTTTGATCACATCTTAATTTCAAGAAGCTCCTTAAAACAGGAAAGTTTAAGGTCTGATGGCAGAGCACAACCACTCATGGTGGGCAATGGCAGTGACACATCTTGTACAAAGTTCCAAATACAGAAATTGCTGGCAGCATCTGTAGAGAGAGAGAGAGAGAGAGCGAGCAGCATCTGTAGAGAGAAATAAGAGTTCACCCTTTGAGTTCAGTGACACTTCTTTAAAACCCGTTGATGGGGGTGGGTGGGGCGTGGCCATTTCTCCTGGGTTCTTGAGATGGGTGATACTGAGGAAGCGAGTTGTGCAGTCTATGCTCCTAACAGGGTTTGAGGAGAGCGACCAACTACCATTAGTTCATTATCCCATTGTCCTTATCCACATTTGAGACATATGGTATACAGAATCAGGAGAGCCATGAAAAAATCAACTTCCCTTAAGATCTGAAATTTGTCAGAAGATGTAACTCTTTCGGGGGAGGGGTGGAGGGGGAAAGTAATTTAAAAAACTTATAGAAATCTTTTTTTAAAAAAAAGCAGCATGAGGCCATTTGGCCCATTAAGTGCTCCTCCATTTAATATGATCATGGCTGATTATTCAGCTCAGTGCTCTATTCCTGCTTTCTGTGGCAGAGAATTCCCCAGGCTCCCCACTCTCTGGGTGAAAAATTGCTCCTCATCTCAGTCCTGAATGGCCTACCCTGTATCCTTAGACTGTGGCGTGTGGTTTGGGCTTACATGTGATTGGGAACATCCTTCCTGCGTTTATTCCACCGAGTCAAGTCCTTTATCAATGTTCTCACGTAGGAAGGTCTGTGTCAAAATCTTGTATTGCAAGCAAGTACACCAGCATTATTTGAACCCTATGCAGACCAGTTTGACAAATGACCATTGTATTTTCAAGGATGTGCTTTAACACATTAAAAGTCCCTGGAGAATATAGTTAGACCTCTGGCACCTCTGTTTGAATTGTTTGTACACTCTATTTTTTCAAATAAGCATGCATAAGTTTATTGTAAAGACACATCAGTTTAAATAAAGTCAGTAACAAAAAATGGTAAAGCTTCTGTAGTCCTATCAGAGAAAGAGAGAGACAACTAATGGTGGTTTAACCTGATGGTTACCACACCTCCAGTGAGGGGAGAGGTTGAGGAGGAGAGTGCTTCATGGTAACCTCAGCTGGTTTGAGAATTGAATCCCACAGTTGGTGTCACTTTGTATCACAAACCAGCCATCCAGCCAACAGAACTAACCAACTGCCCTTGTAACAAAGCACAGAGGATTAATTTCATCTTGCTGTCTTGAGAAACCGTGTCACAATTGATTAAGTAGCTGAAGGCTTTTTTTTTGTATAGGAAGTTTTTGAAACAAAAATGGTGCCAATTTTATTGTTTTCTGTCTATTTAAAATGTTTTATGATCTCTAACAGTCTGGTCTAATCCTGTTGTGTATCATCTGAGCCTCATGCACCTTTGGCTGATTTTGTTTCTGCAACCTCTCTTTCTAAATAATGTTTTGTTAGCCATCATATCTTTCCTTCTATCACACAAACCTATTGTAAATTGACCATCCAAGAGCTAGCCTGCCTTGTTGTAAGAAATTTGTTTCAAAATAGAAGCCAAGTTGAGTTGTCTTTCTCTGTAGGTGTTTATTCCTTGTGTAGCTGGTGAAAATATACTTTTAAAATGAAAGGTTATTTTCTTGTAATATACAATGGTTTCAGCAAAGTGATAAATGACATTGACCTGAAACATTAACTTTCACGCCAGGGATGCTGCCTGACCTGCACAGTTTTACTAAGCAATTTTTGTTTTTGTTTATGTTGATATAATTGTGGGTTTATGGAAATTTCACTTCAAATCTAACTTTTGTATCAAGGATATAAGTGGAGAGTCGTAGGTAGATAGGATAGTGAAGAAGGCATTTGGTATGCTTGCCTTTATTGATCGGTACATTGAGTATAGGAATTGGGAGGTCATGTTGCGGCCATACAGGACATTGGTTAGGCTACATTTGGAATAATGTGTTCAATTCTGCTCTCCCTGCTATATGAAGGATGTTGTGAAACTTGAAAGGGTTCAGAATAGGGTTACAGGAATGTTGCCATGGTTGGAGGATTTGAGCTATAGGGAGAGGCTGAACAGGGGCTATTTTCTCTGGAGCATCAGAGACTGAGGGGTAACCTTAGAGGTTTATAAAATCATGAGGGGCATAGATAGGGTGAATAGTTAGTCTTTTTTGCAGGATTGGGGACTCTAAAGCTAGAGGGCATAGGTTTAGGGTGAGAGGGGAATGATTTAAAAGGGACCTAAGGGGTAACGTTTTCATGCAGAGCGTGGTACGTGTATGGGAATGAGCTGCCAGAGGAAGTGGTGGAGGCTGGTACAATTACAACATTTAAAAGGCATCTGGATGGGTATATGAATAGAAAGGGTTTAGAGGGATATGGGTCAAATGGGACTAGATTTATTTAGGATATCTGTTGGCCTGGATGAGTCGGACCAAAGTTGCTGTGCAGCTGTATGACACTAATTCTGTGGAAGCGAGGGAGCTTTTTTTTTTCTTTTATTCTCTCATGGGATATGGGCACTGCAGCCACTTGTTTTCCATCCCCAAGTCCCTTGAACTGGATAGGACCATTTCAGAGGGCAGTTAAGATTCAAGCACAATGCTGCAGTTCTGGAATCGTATGTCGGTCAGACTAGGTAAGGGCGACAGTTTTCATCCCTAAAGGACATTAAGTGAACCAGATGGGTTTTTCCAACGATTCAATGTGGTTTCATTTTCATCATTAATGAAATTAGTTTTTTACTTTTTAAAAGAAATCCAGATTTATCAATTGAACTGGAATGCCCAAGCTGCTGTGGTGGGATTTGAACTCGTGTCCTCCATTTGTGAACTTCTGAATATTTAACTGCAGAGCTCAACGGGTAGTTAGGCAATAAATGCTGGCTGTGTCAGTGATCCCCACATGCCATGAAGGAATACATTTAGAAAGCATAAAGCCACTCACCGCCCTCACTTGGAAATAATATCATTTGTTCCTTCAGTGTCGCTGGGTCAAAATGCTGGGACTGCCTCCCTCATCGCACTGCAAGCGGACAGCAGTGGTTCCACATTGAAGGTGTCACACCACTTTCTTCACAGCAATTACAACATGACAATTATGTTCATGACATGAGCAAGTAAAAATAATCAAAATAAGGGGATCAGCCATAATCTTATTGAATTATGGAGTGGACTTGATAGGCTGAGTTGCCTGTTTCCACTCTGAACATCCTATGCTCTAACTCTAGCAGATATAGTCCTTCTAAAACTCTGATTGGAGTTAATACAGAGAAGAAGGCACTTGTGGCTGTAGGTAACCTGGAGATCTTAAGTAGGAGAAAATCTCCAATAAACCCAATTGGAAATTAATGCCAAACATCTTCACCCAGAGAGTGAGGAGAATGCGCATTTCGTCCTCGCAGAGACTGGTTCAGATGAATAGTATAGAACATACATGGGGGAAGCTGGATAAACACGAGGGAGGAAGGAATGGAAGGATATGCTGATGAGGGAGTTCGAAAAACAGGCTTGTTTGGACCAAGATCCCCAGAACAGCCTTTTTCTCTTAAATATTGTGCAAATATCTGGATGTGGCAATGCAGCTGCAGACACAATTCCTCAGCTGGTATCCCTTTCTTTATGCTGCTGACCCAACAAATACAGAAGAACAGAACTTGGCTTTCCTTCTCCCACCCATTGACAGCCTCATGATATTGTCGGTCAGGGCTTTTGTGACTGAATGTTACCTGTCACTGAAAGGAAGATTGACGTATGTTGTGCTGTCCCCCACTGCAGAGTCACCTGAAGTGTTTCGGCCACCAATTAAACATATTTCTTTTGAAGAATATCATTGATTTAATGTCGGTCGAGGGTGGGGGGGAGCTTTGGAATTGTCTGTTCATCCCTGTGAATGACAGGACAGTTGAATCTAACGTTGCTGGGATTTCAAAGGCCTATGAAGCTAAAAGGTGATGGGGAAATGGAATTTAAATGCAAATCACTTGCATTACAGTTAAAGACACGAGGAATTGAATGATTCTTCAGAGCAATGGGATGAATGACTCGATGACTGGATTGCACCTCGATCCTTTCCATTTAATGACATCAGAGGTCATAGTGATTTTCAGTGGCCTTGGATATTACTTGAAAACAAATGATTGGAACTGTGAAGCTGAAATGTGAGGCCAAGAAAGGCATAAAGCCATCAGTCAGGTAAGTCTGTGGCATGGAAAGGGGCCACTCTTCCCATGATTTCTATGCTAGCCAAAATAATGAAATGCCCAACCTAATTCCACTTTGCAGCAACCCTGTAGATTAGGGCAATTGAGTAGCATTTTTTTTAAAAAATCATTCATGAGGGTGTCACTGGCTAGACCAACATTTATTGCCCATCCCTAACTGTCCATTAGGACAGTTAAGAGTCAACCACATTGCTGTGGGTCTGGAGTCACATGTAGGTTGGATCAGGTGGGGTTGGCAGTTTCCTTCCCTAAAGGGCATTAGTGACTCAGATGGGTTTTTCCTGACATCAACAACAGATTCATGGTCATCAGTAGATTTGTAATACCAGATTTTTGAGTTCAAATTCTACCGTTTGCTGTGGCAAGAGTCAAACTCAGATCCTCAGAATGATACCTAGGTCTCTAGACTAACGGTCCAATAATAATGCTACTAGGCCATCGCCTCCCTTTGATAATATCCTTCATATTATTATTTCACAGATGTGGTGACACTGGCAAGGACAGCGTTTGTTGTCCATCCCGAATTGCCCTTGAACTGAACGGCTTGGAGGACAGTTCAGGGTCTAGCACATTGCTGTGGGTCTGGAGTTGTGTGTAAACCAGATAGGTTAAAGATGTCCTTCCTTAAAGAGTATTAGTGAACCATATGGATTTTAATAACAATCCACAGATTCACTGAATTGCAACAATGCAGAAAAAGGCCATTTTGCCCATTGTGCTTGTGTCGATTCTATTATCCATTGCCAGTCTCCTGCCTTTTCCCCATAGCCATGAACACCATTTCGATCCACATTATCATCCACTGACACTCGTGAATGCCTCAATTGAACCTGCCTCTACACTTCCAGGCAGTGCATTCCATGCTCTAACCTCTTGCTGCTGATTTTTTTTTTCTTTCCCACATCGCCCTTACTTCATTGGCATATCACTTTACATCTTGTTCTTTTTCTCTTATAAGTGGGAACAGTTTCTCTTGATCTACTCTATCCAACTTGTTCACTATTTTGAAAACCTCTATCAAATCACCTCTCAGCCTTCTCCCCTCCAAGCAGAATAGTCCCACCGTCTTCAAACTCTCCTCATCATTGAGGTTTCTGGAGCTATTTTTGTAAATCACTTCTGTGCTTTCTCCAATGCATTCACATCTTTCCTATAAAGAGGTGCCCAGAACTGTACACAATACTGTAGCTGAGGTCTAACAAATGATTACTTGTTCTCCACAATAACTTGGGTCCACAAGGACAAGATCATTGGGATATGGGTAGGAAGCAGATGTTCCCCTTAAATAAAAGGATCAGTTGTGAAGGGGCACAATGAGGTGAAAGGCAGGAGGATTTGAGGAATAGATATTCTATCCAGATGTTTGCAATCTGGAATATCCCACCTGGGAAGGTAATAGAGATGGGAAACCTCACAACCTTTTTAAAAGAAAATGTGGTTGGGCACTTGAAACATCAGAAGATTCAAGGCGATGAGCCTAGTGTGGGATTAGGTCAGCACTGACTCCATGGACTTCTCAGCACTATGTAACTGTAAACCCAGCTGGGAATTCAGGAGAATATGTTTTTCCAAGGAATGGTTTGACTATGGAATTCACTGCCCTGAAGAGTAGTTGAGGTAATTAACACAGATGAACTAAAGGGGAAATCTAGATAAAGACAAGGTGGGAAAGAAGAGGGGAATATGTAGATGGAGGCTGGCCTGTAATATGAACAATCTCACAGGCCATTTGGCTTATTTGGGCTGTAAATACTGTGGTAACACCTTTACCACCAAGTGAAAACAAACTCAAAGAGCAAGTTGCAAGAGGAAGAGAGCAGTCCTCTCACTGCTTTGTAGGGTTGGAAAGAAACATTGTAGCCTCTTTTCTCAATGTCCAGTTTGATGCAGTCCAGTAAATCGGAGGCCGTTGGCGAAGGTTTCCAGGGGCCAAATTTCACCAGAGTGTCCTTGTCAGGGCCCAGATCCCTGATTGTTTCCAGGACCTTTGTCTCGTCCTCTTTGTTTTTGACCACACAGACCATCACCCAGGATCGGCGAGAGCCCACGCTTTCCGCCCTGGCCAGGTGAATGAGCACCTCGACGTTCTCCATGTAATTTGGCACCTCGCTCAAAAACTGTTGCCTTCCGACCAGCTCACCGTACAGTTCCGGCGAATCCTTGAGCAGCTCCACCAGAGGCTCAATGTTATAGAACAAGGCCTCCTGGTAAATTTGCTGGGTGAACCGGGTTGGTAGCTGTCCACTCCGAAGGAATGCCAAGATGTATTTGAAGAAGGTTCCTTCTCTGTCGATGAAGATTCTGCCTTTGCGATCAATGGTTGCTTTGCCAGGATTGCTGCATAGTTCAGCCAGTGTGGACCTAGGATATTTCTTCAGGGTACTCGCTGTTGTGGTGTAGATCTCACCCCCAACATTAAGAATCATAACTCCTGAAGCCTGTTACAGGGAGGGAAGAGAAGAGAATTTCATCGTTAAACATGAATTCTCAGTGGGCATAGTAGTTTAGATTTGATTAGATTCCCTTCGGCCCAGCAAGTCCACACCGACACTCCGAGTAACCCACCCAGACCCATTTCCCTCTGACTCGTGTTGTGGTTATGTTACAAGACTGGTAAAATTTCATTTAAAAACTTATCTCTTGGGAGCAGTGGCCTTCATTTCTGTAGCAGGAGTGGTGAGAGGCAGAAACTGGGGTCTATCAGGAAGATAAATTCTTCGTTTAAAATCTTACCAGAGTGCAAAGGCTTCTGGGACTTTTTTCTCTCTTGCAGGTATTTTAAGATGGGTGTCTGCTGGTACATGTCTCTGGCACAGAGTCTGTCCTTGTTGCTCAGAAGAGCAGGGGGGAGAGGAGGAGAGCATTAGTCACTGGGGATTCAGTAGTTAGGGGGACAGATAGGAGATTCTGTGGGAATGACAGACACTCGCGGTTGGTGTGTTACCCCTCAGGTGCAAGTGCCTGTGATGTCTCCAATCATGTTTTTGGGATCCTTAAGAGTGGATAGAGAACAGCCCCAAGTTGTGGTCCACATAGGCACCAACAACATAGTTGGGAAATGGGATGGGGATGTAAGGCAGAAATTCAGGGAGCTAGGGTGGAAGCTTAGAGCTAGAACAAATAGAGTTGTTATCTCTGGTTTGTTACCCATGCCACATGCTAGCGAGGAGAGGAATAGGGAGAGTGAGCAGTTGAACACGTGGCTACAGGGATGGTGCAGAAGGGAGGGTTTCAGATACCTGGATAATTGGGGCTCATTCTGGGGTAGGTGGGACCTCTACAAATGGGATGGTCTACACCTGAACCTGAAGGGTACCAATATCCTGAGGGGTATAAATCTGCTAATGTTCTTCCTGGGGGCTTAAACTAATTCAGCAGGGGAATGTGAACCTGAATTGTATCTCCAGAATACAGAAGGTTGAGTAGTGAGATCATGAGTAAGGTTTCAAGGTTGCAGGAGTGTACCAGCAGACAGGAAGGTGGTTTGAAGTATGTCTACTTCAACACCAGGAGCATCCAGAATAAAGTGGGTGGACTTGTAGCATGGGTTG
Source organism: Chiloscyllium plagiosum (assembly GCF_037043375.1). NCBI lineage: Eukaryota > Metazoa > Chordata > Chondrichthyes > Orectolobiformes > Hemiscylliidae > Chiloscyllium > Chiloscyllium plagiosum. Next base: position 126,200,302 of record NW_028270144.1, on the reverse strand, counting down.
GTACCTGGGACTTTGATGTTGTGGCCATTTCGGAGACATGGATAGAGAAGGAAAGGGAATGGTTGTTGCAAGTTCCAGGGTTTAGATATTTCAGTAAGATCAGGAACATTGTAAAAGAGAGGGAGGTAAGGTATTGTTAGTCAAGGACAATATTACGGTGGCAGAAAGATGTTTGATGAGGGCTCGTCTACTGAGGTAGTATGGGCTGAGATTAGAAACAGGAAAGGAGAGGTCACCCTGTTGGGAGCTTTCTATAGGCCTCCAAATATTTCCAGAGATGCAGAGGGAAGGATTGCAAAGATGATTCTTGGTAGAAGCGAAAGCAGCAGAGTAGTTGTTATGGGGCACTTTAACTTTCCAAATATTGACTGGAAATTCGAGTTCGAGTACTTTAGATGGGTCAGTTATTGTCCAATCTGCGCAAGAGGGTTTCCTGACACAGTATGTAGAGAGGCCAACAAGAGGCGAAGCCACATTGGATTTGGTACTGGGTTATGAACCTGGCCAGATGTTAGATTTAGATGTAGGTGAGCACTTTGGTGATGGTGACAATAATTCGTTTATATTTACTTCAGCCTTGGAAAGGAATAGTTATATACTGCAGGACAAGTGTTATTGCTGGGAGAAAGGCAATTATGATGCGATTAGGCAAGATTTAGGATGCATAGAATGGCGAAGGAAACTGCAGGAGATGGGTACAATTGAAATGTGGAGCTTGTTCAAGGAACAGCAACTGTGGGTCTTTGAAAAGTATGTATCTGTCAGGCAGGGAGGAAGTGGTTGAATGAGGGAATTGCGCTTTACCAAAGAAGCTGAATATCTTGTCGAGAGGAAGGAGGAGGTTCATGTAAAGATGAGACATGAATACTCAGTTGGGGCACTTAGGAGATACAAGTTAGCCAGACAGGACCTAAAGAGAGATCTAAGAAGAGCCAGGAGGGGACATGAGAAGTCGTTGGCAGATAGGATCAAGGAAAACCCTCAAGCTTTCTATAGGTATGTCAGGAATAAAAGAATGACTAGAGTCAGATTAGGGCCAGTCAAGGATGATAGTGGGAGGTTGTGCGTGCAGTCTGACAAGAGGCACTAAATGAATATTTTTTGTCTGTATTCACACAGGAAAAATACAATGTTGTCAAGGAGAATACGGAGATACAGGCTATTTGACTAGACGTGATTGAGGTTAAAAGGAGGAATAGCAAAGTCCCCTGGGCCAGATAGGATTTATCCTAGGATTCTCTGGGAAGACAAGGAGGAGATTGCAGAGCCTTTGGCTTTGATCTTTATGTCATTAATGTCTACAGGAATAGTGCCAGAAGAATGGAGGATAGCAAATGTTGTGTCCTTGCTCAAGAAGGGGAGTAATTATAGACTAGTGAGCCTTACTTCTGTTGTGGGCAAAGTTTTAGAAAGGATTATAAAAAATAGGACTTATAATAATCTGGAAAGAAAGAATTCAATTAGGGATAGTCAACACAGTTTTGTGAAGAATAGATTGTGCCTCACAAACCTTATTGAGTTCTTTGAGAAGGTGACCAAGCAGATGGATGAGGGTAAAGCAGTTGATGTGATGTATATGGATTTCAGTAAAGCGTTTGATAAGGTTCCCCACATTAGGCTATTGCAGATAATATGGAGGCATGGGATTGAGGGTGATTTAGATCAGAAATTGACTAGCTGTAAGATGGTTGATGTGAAATGTTCATCCTGGAATTCAGTTAGTAGCGGTGTACTGCAAGGATCTGTTTTGGGGCCACTACTGTTTATCAGTTTTGTATATGACCTAGATGAGGGCATAGAAGGATGGGTTAGTAAATTTGCAGATTACACTAAATTTGGTGGAGTTGTGGATAATGCTGAAGGATGTTGCAGGTTACAGAGGGCCATAGATAAGCTGTCGAGCTGGGCTGAGAGGTGGCAAATGGAGTTTAATGCGGAAAAGTGTGAAATGATTCACTTTGGAAAGAGCAACAGGAATACAGAGTACTGGGCTAATGGTAAGATTCTTGGTAGTGCAGGTGAACAGAGGGATCTTGATAGGCGAAAGTGAGGACTGCAGATGCTGGAGCACAAAATTAAGATTAGAGTGGTGCTGGAGAACCATAGCAGGTCAGGCAGCATCTGAGGAGCAGGAAAATCGATGTTTTGGGCAGACGCCGTTCATCAGGAATGAGCCTTCCTGATGAAGGGGTCCTGTCCAAAATGTCAATTTTCCAGCTCCTCGGATGCTGCCTGACCTGCTGTGCTTTTCCAGCACCACTCTAATCTTGAGCGAGATCTTGGTGTCCATGTGCATAGATCCCTGAAAATTGCCACCCAGGTTGGTCGGGTTGTTAAGAAGGCATGTGGTGCACTGGCTTTTATCAGTAGAGGGATTGAGGTTTGGAGCTATGACGTCATGTTACAGCTGTACAAAACTCTGGTTGCTGCCGCACATGAAGTATTGTGGCAGTTCTGGTCAGTGCATTATAAAAATATGTGGAAGCTTTGGAAAGGTGTCAGAGGAGATTTACTAGGATGTTGCCTGGTATGGACGGCAGGTCTTACGAGGAAAGGCTGAGGGACTTGAGGTTGTTTTTGTTACAGAGAAGAAGGTTGAGAGGTGACTTAATTGAGACACACAAGATATTCAGAGGATTAGGTAGGGTGGACAGTGAGAGTCTTTTTGCTGAGATGATGATGGCTAGCATGAGGGGGAATAGCTTTAAATTGAGTGGTTATAGATATAGGACAGATGTTAGAGGTAGTTTCTTTACTCAGTAGTAGGGGTGTGGAAAGCCCTGCCTGCAACAATAGTAGACTAGCCAATTTTAAGGGCATTTAAATGGTCATTGGATAAGCATATGGATGAAAATGGAATAGTGAGGTGAGATGGGCTTCAGATTGGCTTCACAGGTCGGTGCAATATTGATGGCTGAAGGGTCTGTACTGCGCTGTAATGTTCGAGTTCTATGGAAAAGGTGGACAGTGAGAGAGCCTTTTCCCTCAGATGGTGATGGCGAGCATGAGGGGACATAGCTTTAAATTGAGGGATGATAGATATAGGACAGATGTTAGAGGTTGGTTCTTTACTCAGAGAGTAGTAGGGACGTGGAACACCCTGCCTGCAACAGTAACAGATTTGCCAACTTTAAAGGCATTTGAATGGTCATTAGATAAACATATGGATGATAATTGGAGAGTGTGGGTTAGATGAGCTTTAGATTGGTTTCACAGGTCGGCGCAATATTGAAGGCTGAAGGGCCTGTACTGTGCTGTAATGTTCTACATTCTAAACTTGAATTCAAGCTCAAATCCGACCAAGGCAGCCTGGGGTAGTGGTATATGAAAGAAAGTCTGGCGTAGGCAGCTAATAGCAGTAATCATAGAACCGCTACAGTGTGGAAGCAGGCCATTCAGCCCATCAAGTCCACACTGATCGTCGAAAGAATATCTCACCTAGACTCACCCACCCCACCCTACTCCAATCCCCCCTAACTCTGCATTTCCCATGGCTAACCCCTCTCCATAGCCTGCACACCATGGGCAATTTAGCATGGCCAATCCACCCTAACCTGAACAGCTTTGGACTGTGGCTGGAAACAGGAGCACCCCCAGAGGGGAACCACACAGGCACGGAGAGAATGTACTAACTTCACTCAGACAGTTGCCCGAGACTGGACTCGAACGTGGGTCCCTGACATGTGAGACAGCAGTGCTCACCACTGTGCCACCCTTGAATGACACCCTTGAAACTGCAGCATTGTTAGGGAGGGGGGAATCTGATTGAGAGGCACAGACAGTAGATCATGACATTCTTGTGGACACCCTGTGGGCAGATGTGTCTAAGACCGGAGGGCATGTGTTTAAGCTGAGAAACATGTGGTTTGAAGGAGATTGGAGGAAAAACATTTTAACTTGGAGGGTGGTGGAAGCATGGAACATGCTGCCTGAGGGGGTGGTCAAGACTGGTACACTTGCAACATTTAAGAAGCATCTGAATAAGCACTTGAGGTTCACAAGGAAGAGGTATTAGAAATACTGCAGAGTGTGAAAATAGACAAGTCCCCTGGGCCGGATGGGATCTATCCTAGGATCCTCTGGGAAGCAAGGGAAGAGATTGTTGAGCCTTTGGCATTGATCTTCAAATCATCATTGTCTACAGGAATAGTGCCTGAGGACTGGAGGATAGCAAATGTGGTTCCCTTGTTCAAAAAGGGTAGTAGAGACAACCCTGGTAATTACAGACCAGTGAGTCTCACTTCAGTTGTTGGTAAAGTGTTGGAAAAGGTTATAAGAGATAGAATTTATAACTATCTAGAAAAGAATAATCTGATCAGGGACAGTCAGCACGGTTTTGTGAAGGGTAGGTCGTGCCTAACGAATCTTATTGAGTTTTTTAACAAAGTGACCAAACAGGTAGATGAGAGTAAACCGGTTGATGTGGTGTATATGGATTTCAGCAAGGCGTTCAATAAGGTTCCCCACAGTAGGCTATTATGCAAAATGCAGAGGAATGGGATTGTGGGAGACATAGCAGTTTGGATCAGTAATTGGCTTGCTGAAAGAAAACAGAGGGTTGTAGTTGATGGAACATGTTCATCTTGGTGTCCAGTTACTAGCGGCGTACCGCAAGGGTCGGTGTTGGGTCCACTGCTGTTCGTCATTTTTATAAATGACCTGGATGAGGGCTTAGAAGGGTGGGTTAGTAAATTTGCAGATGACACTAAGGTCAGTGGAGTTGTGGATAGTGACAAAGGATGCAGTAGGTCGCAGAGAGACGTAGATAGAATGCAGAGCTGGGCTGAGAGGTGGCAAATGGAGTTTAATGTGGACAAATGTGAGGTGATACACTTTGGACGGAGTAATCGGAATGCAAAGTATTGGGCTAATGGTAAGATTCTTGGGAGTGCAGAGTTCATGTACACAGATACCTGAAAGTTGCCACCCAGATTGACAGGGTTGTTAAGAAGGCATACAGTGTTTTGGGATTGAGTTCCAGAACCAGGAGGTTATGCTGCAGCTGTACAAAGCTCTGGTACGGCCACACTTGGAGTATTGTGTATAATTCTGGTCACCACAGTATAAGAAGGATGTGGAAGCTTTGGAAAGGGTGCAGAGGAGATTTACTAGGATGATGCCTGGTATGGAAGGAATGTCTTACGAGGAAAGGCTGAGGGCCTTGAGGCTGTTCTCGTTAGAGAGAAGAAGGTTGAGAGGTGACTTAATAGAGACATACAAGATAATCAGAGGGTTAGATAGGATGGACAGGGAGAGCCTTTTTCCAAGCATGGGGATGGCAAACATGAGCGGACACAACTTTAAAGTGAGGGGAGATAGGTTTAAGACAGATGTCAGAGGTAGTTTCTCTCCTCGGAGAGTAGTAAGGGTATGAAATGCTTTGCCTACAATGGTAGTAGATTCGCCAAGTTAAAGTGCATTTAAGTCGTCATTGGACAGGCATATGGACGTACATGGAATAGTGTAGGTGGGATGGGCCTCAGATTAGTATGACAGGGCAGCGCAACATCGAGGGCCGAAGGGCCTGTACTGCGCTGTAATGTTCTATATTAAAATGCCATGATGTAATGGGCTATGGACCAAGGGCAAAAAGGTGGGATTAGTACAGTTAGGTAGGCACAGACATGGAGGGCCGAAGGGCCTGTTTCTATGCTATATGACTCTGATTCAGAAGAGGCTGTTCAACCTCTCAAGTTTGTTCCTCATTGTGAGATCGTGGCTGATCTGTAATCATTCTGGGAAACACAGGGGTTGGGGTAGTTACCAGGGGGTGAGGAGGGAACAAAGTTAGATGTCAAACGAGAAAATAAATCATAGAATCACAGAGATATACAGAACGGAAACAAATCTTTCAGTCCAACTTGTCCATGCTGACCAGATATCCTAAACTAATCGAGTCCCAATTGCCAGCACTTGGCCCATATTCCTCTAAACCCTTCCTATTCATATACCCATGCAAATACCTTTTAAATGTTGTAATTATACCATCCTCCATCACTTCCTCTGGCAGCTCATTCCATACATGCACCACGCTCTGCGTGAAAAAGTTGCCCCTTAGGTCACTTTAATATTTTTCCCCTCTCACTCTAAACCTATGCATCCTAGTTCTGGACTCCCCCACCCCAGGGAAAAGACTTTGTCTATTTACCCTATCCATGCCCCTCATAATTTTATAAACCCATATACGGTCACCTCTCAGCCTCCGACTCTCCAGAGAAAACAGCCCCAGCCTGTTCAACCTCTCCCTATAGCTCAAATCCTCCAACCCTGGCAACATCCTTTTCTGAATCCTTTCAAGTTCACGACATCTTTCTGACAGGAAGGAGACCAGAATGCATGCAATATTCCAACAGTGGCCTAACCAATGTCCTGTACAGTCGCAACATGACCTCCCAACTCCTGTACTCAATACTCTGACCGATAAAGGAAAGCATACCAAATGCCGCCTTCACTATCCTATCTACTTGCGACTCCACTTTCAAGGAGCCATGAACCTGCAGTCCAAGGTCTCTTTGTTCAGCAACACTCCCTAGGACCTTTCCGTTAAGTGTATATGTCTTGCTAAGATTTGCTTTCCCAAAATGCAGCACCTCGCATTTATCTAAATTAAACTCCATCTGCCACTCCTCAGCCCATTGGCCCATCTGACAAGATCCTGTTGTAATCTGAGGTAACCCTCTTTATTGTCCACTACACCTCCAATTTTGGTGTCATCTGTAAACTTAGTAACTGTACCTCTTATTCTCACATCCAGATCATTTATATAAATGACGAAATGTAGTAGACCCAGCACTGATCTTTGTGGCACTCCACTGGTCACAGGCCTCCAGTCTGAAAAACAACCCTCAACCACCACCCTCTGTCTTCTACGTTTGAGCCAGTTCTGTATCCAAATGGCTAGTTCTCCATGTGATCTAACCTTGCTAACCAGTTTCCCATGTGGAACCTTGTCGAACACCTTACTGAAGTCCATATGGATCACGTCCACTGCTCTGCCCTTATCAATTCTCCTTCTTACTTCTTTAAAAATCTTGATAAAGTTCGTGAAACATGATTTCCCACACACAAAGCCATGCTGACTATTCCTAATCAGTCCATGCCTTTTCAACTACATGTAAATCATGTCCCTCAGGATTCCCTCCAACAACTTACCCACCACCAATGTCAGGCTCACTGTTTATAGTTCTGTGGCTTGTCCTTACCACCCTTCTTAAATAGTAGCGTCACATTAGCCAACCTCCAGTATTCTGGCACCTCACCTGTGACTATCAATGACACAAATATCTCAGCAAGGGTACGAGCAATCACTTTCCTAGCTTCCCATGGAGTTCTGGATGTAGGTTTGCTCGCTGAGCTGGGAGGTTTATTTCCAGATGTTTCATCACCCTACTAGGTAACATCTTCAGTGGGCCTCAGGCGAAGCAGTGTACATGATTCCTGCTTTCTATTTCTATGTTTGGGTTTTTGGATTGGTGACATCATTTCCTGTGGTGATGTCATTTCCTGTTCTTTTTCTTAGGGGTCTAACTCAATGTGTTTGTTTATAGAGTTCAGGTTGGAATGCCATATTTCTAGGAATTCTCGTATGTGTCTCTGTTTGGCTTGTCCTAAGATGGATTTGTTGTCTCAGTCGAAGTGGTGTCCTTCTTTATCTGTATGTAAGGATACTAGTGAGAGAGGGTCATGTCGTCTTGTGGTTAGTTTTCTGCCTGTTTGTCCAATGTAGTGTTTGTTACAGTTCTTGCAAGATATTTTGTAAATGACATTAGTTTTACTTGTTGTCTGTATAGGGTTTTTCAAGTTCATTAGCTGCTATTTAGTGTATTGGTGGTTTGTGGGCTACCATGATGCCAAGGGATCTGAGTAGTCTGGCAGTCATTTCTTAGACGTCTTTGATTTAAGGGAGAGTGGTTCGGGTTTCTGGACGTGTTTTGTCTGCTTATTTGGGTCTGTTGCTGAGAAATCAGCGGACTGTGTTCCCATGGAGTTCTAAGGTACATCTGATCAGGTCCTGGGGATTTATCCACTTTGATGCATTTCAAGACATCCAGCACCACCACCTCTGTAATATGGACATTTTTCAAGATATCACCATCTACTTCCCTACATTCTATATCTATGTCCTTCTCCACAGTTATGTACAGATGCAAACTACTCGTTTAGTATCTTCCCCCATCTTCTGCGGCTCCATACAAAGGCCGCCTTGTTGATCTTTGAGGAGTCCTATTCTCTCCCTAGTTACCCTTTTGTCTTTACTGTATTTGTAAAAACCCTTTGAATTCCTCTCAACCTTATTTGCCAAAGCTATCTCATGTCCCCGTTTTGCCCTCCTGATTTCTCTCAAGTATACTCCTACTGCCTTTATACTCTTCTAAGGATTCACTCGATCTATCCTGTCCATACCTGACATATGCTTCCTTCTTTTTCTTAACCAAACCCTCAATTTCTCTAGTCATCCAGCATTCCCTACACCTACCAGCCTTTTCCTTCATCCTAACAGGAATATACTGTCTCCGGATTCTCATTATCTCATTTCTAAAGACTTCTCACTTTCTAGTTTTGGACTCCCCCACCTCAGGGAAAAGACCCTGTCTATTTACCCTATCCATGTCCCTCATGACTTTATAGACCATCCCACCCAGACCCACCACACCCTCCACTATCGCTCTGCATTTCCCATGGCCAATCCACCCTAACCTGCACATCTTTGGACTGTGGGAGGAAACTGGAGCACCCAGAGGAAACTCACGCAGACACTGGGAGAACGTGCAAACTCCGAGGGTGGAATTGAGTCCAGATCCCTAATGCCATGAGGCAGCAAGTGCTAACCGCTGAGCCACTGTGCTTTTTTGTTTTGGTGGTCTTTCCCTTTGTGGCTGTGCAATAAGTTTTCCAGAATAATATCGCTTTAAAATGGCTTGGGGCACATCTGTGGTTTGTGCATAAACCACAGCCTCTTTCTGTTACCTGGCTGTAGGAAAGATGTTATTAAACTGGAAAGGGTTCAAAAATGATTTCCCGAGACTGGAAGGTTTAAGTTATAAAATAGACAGGAGACTGGAAGAACACACCAGGCCAGGCAGAGACAGAAGTTGAATAAGTTGACGTTTCGGGTGTAACCCTTCTTCAGGACCCACCTCCTGGTACTGCCTGGCTTGCTGTGTTCTTCCAGCCTCCTGCCTGTCTATTCTGGAATCCAGCATCAGCAGTTTTTTAATCTCTAACCAGGTTTGAGTTATAAGCAGAAGCTGAATAGATTGGGGCTTTGTTCCCTAGTGTGTTGGAGGCTGAAAGGTAACTTTACAGACGTTTATAAAATCATGAGGGGCATAGATAAGATAAACAGCCACGGTCTTTTCCCCAGGGTAGGGGAGTCCATAACTAGAGGGTGTAGGTTTAGGGTGAGAGGGGAAAGATTGAAAAGGGATTTATGCAGAAAGTGATGAATATATAGAACGAGCTGCCAGAGGAAGTGATGGAGGCTGGTACAATTACAAGATTTAAAAGACATTGGGACAGGTTTGTGGATAGGAAAGGTTGAAAAGGATATGGGCCAATTGCTGGTAAATGGGACTAGATTAATTTATGATATTTGGTCGGCAATGGACGAGTTGGACCAAAGGGTCTGTTTCCCTGCTGTATGACTCTATGGTTTTACCTGGGTCTAGCTGCCAGTTTTTTCCCAGCCATTCTTGTTAAACAGCGTTGCAAAGTGTTCCATTAGCAGTAACAACAGGATATTCTAGTGGAATGAAAATAATATGCAAATGAAATGCAAATCTGAGCGGAAAGCTTCAGAGATAATGGGAGAAAATTGTCTTGACACGTTGCAGCTCCACTCCAAATTGAGCCAGGACAAAGCTGGAGGGGACAGAGATACACACTGAGGTAATGGTAATGACACGGGAGGGGACAGAGATACACACTGAGGTAATGGTAATGACATGGGAGGGGACGGAGATACACACTGAGGTAATGGTAATGACACGGGATGTGGTCATCCAGAGTCCCAGAATGACGGCCCAGCAAAGAGGGAAAATATTGTTCTCATCGAATAAAACAAAGAGTTGCTAGAAAAGCTCAACAGGTCCAGCAATATCTATCGAGCGAAATCAGAGTTAACGTTTCAGGTTCAGTGACCCTGCCTCAGAGTGATGAAAGGCCTTGTTGAGTTCTTCCAGCACTTTCTGGTTTTGTTTGTTTTGGATTTCCGGCGCCTGCAGTTCTTTGTTTTATTTTAGTGATTTGCTCACGGCCAAATCGCTACGCGGTATGCCCACCTTGAAGAAGTCAAGTTCCGCTTTCTCCTCACGGATGCTGCTGAGTTTCTTCAGCAATTGCTGTTTTAGTTTTTCAGTCAACCTGTTCAGAGATGTTATTACACACCTCTGGAGTAGGTGGGATGTGAAACTAGGTCTTCTGGATCAGAGGCCAGAACACTACCACTGTGCCACAAGAGCCCGATGCTGTATTGTTGGAGGTGTTACTGTAGAAGTGAGATATTAACCCATCACTTGGCCTGCCTTTCTGACATTTGCTGAAATTCTTCTGACGTAGGCTCAACACTGAGTAATTGCTCTCTCAACCTGAACAGCTAAGAGAAACTACAAAAACAGAAATTGTTGGAAAAGCTCAGCAGGACTCAATATCTGAGTTATAGAGAGAGGTTGGACTAGCTGGGACTTTTTTTTTAGAAGGGTTTAGGAGACTGAGGGGGGGGACCTTACATCATGAGCGGCATGGAAAGAGTGAATGCACTCTGTCTTTTTCCCAGAGTTGGGGAATCGAGGACTAGAGGGCATCAGTTTAAGGTTAGAGGGGAAAGAATAAAAGGGAACCTGAAGGACAACCTTTTTTACATAGAGGGTGGTACGCATATGGAATGAGTTGCCTGTGGAAATGGTTGAGGAGGGGACATTAACACCATTTAAAAGGCATTTGGACAAATACGTGGATAGGAAAGGATTAGAAGGATATGGGCCAAATGCAGGGAAATGGGGTTAGAGAGGATGGACATTTTGGTCAGCCTAGACAAGTTTGAGCTATAGGGCCCGTGTCCATACTGTAGGACTCTGACTCTAATCAGGCCACTTAAATTCTCCTCCAAATCGGTGTATGTATACAACAGGGGTCCCAGCACTAAACACTGTAGAACACCACTGGTCACAGATCTCTGGTCAGAAAAACACCCTTCCACTGATACTCTCTGCCTTCTATGATGAAGTCAGTTCTGTATCCATCTGTGAATCCCCTGTGACTTCACCTTCTGTATCAGTCTGCCATGAGGGACCTTGTCAAAGGCCTTGCTAAAGTCCATGTGGACAACATCTACTGCCCTGCCCTCAATCAATCATCTTTGTCACTTCCTCAAAAACCTCAAAGTTTGTGAGACATGACCCTCCCCACACAAAGCCATACTGCCTATCACTAATAAGTCCATACTTTTCCAAATGTAAGTAAATCCTAACCCTAAAGATCTTCTCCAATAATTTCCCTACCACTGTTTTAAGGTTCATCAGTTTGTAATTTCTTTGATTATCCCTGTTGCCCTTCTTAAACAAAGGAACAAAGTTGGCTATTTCTCCAGGGGAAATCATGCTTGATTAATCTTCTGGAATTTTTTGAGGATGGACAAGGGAGATCCAGTAGATGTAGTGTACTTGGACTTTCAGAAAGCTTTTGATAAAGTCCCACATAGGAGGTTAGTGAGCAAAATTAGGGCGCATGGTATTGGGGGCAAAGTACTAACTTAGATTGAAAGTTGGTTGGCTGACAGGAAACAAAGAGTAGTGATAAATGGCTCCCTTTCAGAATGGCAGGCAGTGACCAGTGGGGTACCGCAGGGATCAGTGCTGGGACCACAGCTTTTTACAATGTATATTAATGATATAAAAGATGCTATTAGTAATAATATTAGCAAATTTGCTGATGACACTAAACTGGGTGGCAGGGTGAAATGTGAGGAGGATGTTAGGAGATTACAGGGTGACCTGGACAGGTTAGGTGAGTGGTCAGATACATGGCAGATGTAGTTTAATGTGGATAAATGTATGGTTATCCACTTTGGTGGCAAGAATAGGAAGGCAGATTAATACCTAAATGGAATCAATTTAGGTAAAGGGGCAGTACAGAGAGAGATCTGGGTGTTCTTGTACACCAGTCAATGAAGGCAAGCATGCAGGTACAGCAGGTAGTGAAGAAGGCTAATAGCATGCTGGTCTTCATAACAAGAGGGATTGAGTATAGAAGCAAAGAGGTTCTTCTGCAGCTATACAGGGCCCAGGTGAGACCACAGCTGGAGTATTGTGTGCAGTTCTGGTCTCCAAATTTGAGGAAAGATATTCTGGCTATTGAGGGAGTGCAGTGTAGGTCAATTCCTGGAATGGCGGGATTACCTTACACTGAAAGACTGGAGCAACTGGGCTTGAATACCCTTGAGTTTAGAAGACTGAGAGTGGATCTGATTGAGACATATAAGATTATTAAAGGATTGGACACTCTGGAGGCAGGAAACCTGTTTCTGCTGATGGATGAGTGCCGAACCAGAGGACACAGCTTAAAAATATGGGGTAGACCATTTAGGACAGAGATGAGGAGAAACTTCTTCACCCAGAGAGTGGTGGCTGTGTGGAATACTCTGCCCCAGAGGGCAGTGGAGGCCCAGTCTCTGGATTCATTTAAGAAAGAGTTGGATAGAGCTCTCAAGGATAGTGGAATCAAGGGTTATGGAGATAAGGCAGGAACAGGATACTGATTAAAGTTGATCAGCCATGATCATATTGAATGGTGGTGCAGGCTCGAAGGGCAGAATGGCCTACTCCTGCACCTACTGCCTATTGACCTCTCCTGTGATGGATACGAAGATTATGTACAAGACCTCACCTGCCTCTTTCATCATTTTGGAATAATTCCCATCTGGGGAGTTGTTTACCTTAATGCTTTTTCAAACACCCAACACCTTTTTTGTATTGACATGCCCGAGAATATCAACATATCCCCTCCTGAGACTCACCATTCACCACGTCCTTTTCCTTTGTGAACATTAATGCAAAGTACTCTTTAAGGATCTCAGCCACTTCCTCCAGCTCCATGTGTAAATCTCACCTCACTAGAGTAAACCCACCTTTTCCTTGGCTATCCTCCTACTCTTTATGTATTTTATAAAATACTTTGGGGTCATTTTTATAGGAACATGCTGGTGCTGAACTCAAATCAACTGGCCTGTAAAAAGATTCCCACGTGCCGGATGTGGATTTACCCTCAAACAGCCAGCTCCAGTTTATGTTCCCCACTTCCTGCCTGATATTGTAGTAATTAGCCTTCCTCCTGAGGACTACCCTTGTCATTATCCATAAGTAACGTAAAGCTCAGAGAATTGCGGTCACTGTTCCTGAAACACTCCCCCGCTGAAGCTTCGATCACTGGGCCAGGCCCATTCCCAATGCTGCGTGTAGAGTGACCCCCTTGCCTTAGTTTTACTTTTTTTTGGTTATATTTGGATGGGTATATGAATAGGAAAGGTTTGGAGGGCTATGGGCCAGGTGCTGGTAGGTGGGACTAGATTGGGTTGGGATATCTGGTCTGGACAGGTTGGACCGAAGGGTCTATGTTCCGTGCTGTATGACTCAATATTGCTTCTGTCATTGATGTAGGGGCTGTGGCAGGGAGGCTTATAAACCTTTCCACTGTACTTTTCATGTAAATGTACATGTGACAATAAATTTCTATTCTATTCTACTTCCCAGTTGAATTATGTATATATCATAGAACAGTACAGCACAGTACAGGATGTTCCACCCTCGATGTTGTGCCAACCTTTCATCCTACTCTAAGATCAGACTAAGCTACATACCCTTCATTTTACTATCATCCATGTGCCTATCCAAGAGTCACTTAAATGTTCCTAAGATGTCTGATTCTACTCCCATTGCTGCCAGTGCATTCCACACACCCTGTATGTAAAGAACCTACCTCTGACATCTCCCCTAAACCTTCCTTCAATCACCTTAAAGTTATGCCCCCTTGTGACAGCCATTTCCACCCTGGGAAAACGTCTCTGACTATTCACTCTATCTATGCCTCTCATCATCTTGTACCCCTCTATCAAGTCACCTCTCATTTTTCTTTGTTCCAATGAGAAAAACCCTAGCTCCCTCAACCTGTCTTCATAAGACAAGCCCTCCAGACAGTTAGCACACTATGCTGGAGACCTAACTTTACTAGATCAGGGGCATTATCACTACACCGCCATCTCTCTCAATGCTTGGTGTCCTTAATACTTACCTTTTGCAGCAAGCTATTTGAGTGTCTGGTGATGGGGTGTTTTCGACTTCTCAAACTCATGTCTGCTTTCCTCGCCTTTGGTGCAGAGGGGTGTCACTCCAGGAAGGAACAGGAAGGATTGGAACAGAGTCCTGTGTTCCCTGATGGGTTGATTAGCCTTTCCAGGGAGGTATGCAGTCACAAACGACAAGACTCAGCCCTGCTCACTCTGACATCCGCACAACCAAATGTAACTTGTTTCCTGTGAGTGTCATTGTCAGTTCTTGCCTTTTGCAATTTAAGCAAATGAGCAAACAAATTCTCCAGAAGGCATGAAGGACTTTGTGAGACAACTAAATAACTTCCAAAACAGATTGGCATAATGACCTGAGAGGGAGACATTTACAAGGATTTAAGAGAGTGAGCCGTGAGGTCGATGGAAGTGGTCTAGTGGGCTAGTGGGCTCTTAAAGCGCCAGCATGGTTACGATGGACCAAATGGCGCCTCTATGTACTACACATGTGTGTCTGTGTGCATATCACAAATCTGTGTGAATTCTCGATAGGCCTATCGGAAGAATGTTGTGAAATTTGAGAAGGTTCAGAAAAAGTTGGGCGGCACAATGGCTCAGTGGTTAGCACTGCTGCCTCGCAGCACCAGGGACCCTGGCTCGATTCCCGCCTCGGGCGACTGTCAGTGTGGAGTTTGTACATTCTCCCTGTGTCTGCGTGGGTTTCCTCCCACAGTCAAAAGATGTACAGGTAAATTGGCCATACTAAATTGCCCATAGTGTTAGGTGCATTAGTCAGAGGGAAATGGTTCTGGGTGGGTTACTCTTCGGAAGGTCGGTGTGGACTTGTTGGGCTGAAGGGCCTGTTTCCACATGTAGGGAATCTAATCAGGAAAGATTTACAAGGATGTTGCCAGGGTTGGAGGGTTTGAG
This sequence comes from Chiloscyllium plagiosum, assembly GCF_037043375.1. Classification (NCBI taxonomy): domain Eukaryota; kingdom Metazoa; phylum Chordata; class Chondrichthyes; order Orectolobiformes; family Hemiscylliidae; genus Chiloscyllium; species Chiloscyllium plagiosum. The sequence goes on along the minus strand of NW_028270144.1, from coordinate 126,185,097 downwards.
CTATAGGGAGAGGCTGAACAGGCTGGGGCTGTTTTCCCTGGAGCGTCGGAGGCTGAGGGGTAAGCTATTAGGTTTATAAAATCATGAGGGGCATGGATAGAATAAATAGACCAAGTCTTTTCCCTGGTGTGGGGCAGTCCAGAACTAGAGGGCGTAATTTTAGGATAAGAGGGGAAAGATATAAAAGAAACCTAACAGGCAATATTTTCACGCAGAGGGTGGTACATGTATGAAATGAGCTGCCAGAGGAAGTGGTGGAGGCTGGTACAATTTGAAAGGCATCTGGATGGGTATATGAATAGGAAGGGTTTAGAGGGATTTGGGCCAGGTGCTGGCAAATGGAACAAGATTAGGTGAGGATACCTGGTCAGCATGGACAAGTTGGGCCAAAGGGTCTGTTTCCGTGCTATACATCTCTATGACTCTATGATTGTAAGTGCCGATGGGGCATAAATTCCTAATTAAAGGAATTTGTCCCTGATGTTCCCTTAGGGATGATTGGAGCAAGGTACAGCAAGGTACACCTCATCTCAGCATCATAGAATGCCTACAGTGCAGAAAGTGGCCATTTGGCCCATTGGACCTGTACTGACTAACCCAGCTAACCTGGGTATCACTGGACACTTCAGGGCAATTTAGCCTGCTAAGACCCACCCATAGAGAAAATGCTTCTCATCGGGAGAAGAATCAAGTGGATCACCATCAAAGTGATTGGCTACTTATCAGATGAAGGAAGCTGGTGGATTGGTTGATTGATTTATTGACACGTGTACTGAAGTGCAGTGCAAAACTTTGTTTATGAGCAGGACAAATGGGATTGCAGTTCTGGCCACTGCATTATAAGAAGGATGTGGAAGCTTTGGAAAGGGTTCAGAGGTGATCTACTAGGAAGTTGCCTGGTGTGGACGGAAGGCCTTAAGAGGAAAGGCTAAGGGCCTTAAGGCTGTTTTAGTTAGAGAGAAGGAGGTTGAGAGGTGACTTAATTGAGGCATATAAGATAATCAGAGGATTAGATAGGGTGAGCACTAAGAGCCTTTTTTCTCTGATGATGGCTAGCACGAAGGGCATTAGCTTTAAATTGAGGGGTGATAGATATAGGACAGATGCCAGAGGTAGTGTCTTTACTCAGAAAGTAGTTAGTGTGTGGAACAGCCTGCCAGCAACAGCTGTAGACTCGCCAACTTTAAGGGTTTTTAAATAGTCATTGGATAGACATATGGACGAGAATGGAATAGTATAGGTTAAATGGGCTTCAGATTGGATATAAGTTTGTTCACTGAGTTGGGAGACTTGTTTTCAGGTGTTTTGTCACCAACTAGGTAACATCATCAGTGAGCCTCCGGTGAAGAACTTGTGATATAGCTCACTTTTTATTTGTGTGTTTAGGTTTCCTTAGGTTGGTGAAGTCATTTCCTGTTCTTTTTCTCAGGAGTGGTAAATGGAATCCAGGTCAATGCGTTTGTTAATAGAATTCCAGTTGGAATGCCATGCTTGTCCGGAGACTCACCGATGATGTTACCTAGTATGGAGACGAAACATCTGAAATCAAATCTTGCAGCTCAGCAAGCAAACATACATCCCGAAGCTCAATCTGAGCTACAAATCTTCACAAAATGGGCTTCAGATTGGTTTCACAGCTTGGCGCAACATCGAGGGCAGAAGGGCCTGTACTGCGCTGTAATGTTCTATGTAGGTACACGTTTTTTGTCTCCAGCGCATGTCATCACTGCAGGCTGATCCAAAGTGTTTTATGAAATATTAAATATTTTCAAAGACTGTTCCATGTGTGGGGAGGATGGTAGCAATGATGGCACAGCAAGATCCCACAAACAGCGCTGCAGCCCTGCATAGGCATTCCGTTTCTTCGGTGCTGATTGGTTGAGGGCAAAAGCAGGGGACAGCACACGGGGGAGGATCTGCTCTCCTTTGAAGGAGAGGCCATGAGATCAGTAAACTGCACAGATGGCTACAGGTGTAATGTCTTTTTCAAGATATTTTCCTCATCAACCTGCTCAGGGGTGTAATTGCACAGCTCTGGAGCAGGGAGCACTTCACCTAAGGAACATTTAGACAGGTCCATGGATGGAATAGGTCTGGAGGGATATGGACCAAGTGCAGGCAAATGAGACTAGTTTAAATTGTGAAAACTGGGCTGCATAGGCAAGATAGGCCGAATGGCCTGTTTCCATGCTGTGGACCTATATGACCTTGCCTCCTGGCCCAGAGGTAGGGGCACTATCACTGTGTCACAGAGCCCTTTAAATACAAGCATGTTTCTCTGCTGCAAGTGCATGACAGTAGAGAGCTGAAAATGTGTTGCTGGAAAAGCGCAGCAGGTCAGGCAGCATCCAGGGAACAGGAGAATCGACGTTTCGGGCATAAGCCCTTCTTCAGGAAAGAAGGTCTTATGCCCAAAACGTCGATTCTCCTGTTCCCTGGATGCTGCCTGACCTGCTGCGCTTTTCCAGCAACACATTTTCAGCTCTGATCTCCAGCATCTGCAGACCTCACTTTCTCCCCATGACAGTAGAGACCTGTTTAATATCTATTGTCGATGGTGCAGTGAATTGGTGCTGCTTTCCTCACATTGCAAACAGTGCATTGCACCAGTGTCGATCATTGGTTAATTCGCAGTGATGCGATCTGAGTGTGCCTGAGGTCAGGAAAGGTACTATATAAATGTAAACCTCTTTTTGTTGGATGAATGGTAAAGTTCTAGGGAATGTTGCTGAACAAAGAGACCTTGGACTGCAGGTTCATAGCTCCTTGAAAGTGGAGTCGCAGGTAGATAGGATAGTGAAGAAGGCGTTTGGTATGTTTTCCTTTATTAGTTAGAGTATTGAGTACAGGAGTTGGGAGGTCATGTTGCAGCTGTACAGGGCATTGGTTAGGCCACTGTTGGAATATTGTGTGCAATTCTGGTCTCCTTCCTATTGGAAAGATGTTGTGAAACTTGAAAGGGTTCAGAAACAATTTACAAGGATGTTGCCAGGATTGGAGGATTTGAGCTTTAAGGAGAGGTTGAACAGGCTGGGGCAGTTTTCCCTGGAGTGTTGGAGGCTGAGAGGTGACCTTATAAAGATTTACAAAATTATGAGGGGCATGGATAGGATAAATAGACAAAGTCTTTTACCTGGGGTCAGGGAGTCCAGAACTAGAGGGCATAGGTTTAGGGTGAGAGAGGAAAGATGTAAAAGAGACCTAAGGGGCAACTTTTTCACGCAGAGGGTGGTACGTGTATGGAATGAGCTGCCAGAGGATGTGGTGTAAGTGGGCACAATTGCAACATTTAAGAGGCATTTGGATGGGTATATGAATAGGAAGGGTTTGGAGGGGTATGGACCGGGTGCTGGCAGGTGGGACTAGATTGGATTGGGATATCTGGTCAGTATGGATGGGTTGGACTGAAGGGTCTGTTTCCGTGCTGTACATCTCTATGACTCTATGACCTTCAAAATAGACGCTGAACAAAAACTCATGCTGCAGTCTCACAATGAATCAGCAGGTGGAGCATGTCCACTACATTGAAGGGAGAAACACATTGAGCTCAGTGTAGTCAAATAATAGACCACCATCTGGGGAAGTGCCCATCATGTTCCCATAGAATCAGAGATAACATAGAAAGTAGGAGTATGAGCAGGCCATTCGGCCCTTCAAATCTGCTCTGTTATTCAATACGATCACGGCTGATCATCCAACTCAGTTCCCTTTTCCACTTTCTCCCCCATTCCCTTAGATCCCTTTATCTCTAAGAACTATATCGAACTCCTTCTTGAAAACATCTAATGTTTAGGCCTCAATCAGATTCTGTGTCAGAGAATTCCCCAGGCTCCCTACTCTCTGGGTGAAGACATTGCTCCTCACCTTTGTCCTAAATGGTCTACCAAATATCCTTAGGCTGTAACCTCTAATCATAGAATCATAGAGTCATACAGCACAGAAGCAGACCCTTTGGTCCAACCAGTCCATGCTGACCATAATCCCAAACGAAACTAGTCCCACCTGCCTGCACTTGGCTTAGGTCCCTCCAACGTTTCTTATTCATGTACCAATCCAAATGTCTTTTAAACATCATAATTGTGCCCGTGTCCACCACTTCCTCTGGAAGTTCATTCCACACATGAACCACTCTCTACATAAACAAAATTTGTACTCCTATCCCTTTGAAATCTTTCTCCTCTCACCTTAGAAGGATATGGGCCAATGCAAGGAAATGGGGTTAGCAGGGATAGATATTTTGGTTGGCATGGACCAGTTTGAACCAAAAGGCCTGTCTCCTGCTGTAGGACTTTATGACTCTATGACCTTAAAAATATGCCCCCAAGTTTTGAAATCCCCCACCTTAAGGAAAAGACATTTGCTATTTCACCTTATCCATGTTTCTCATGATTTCATAAAACTCTGTAGGGTCACCCTTTAACCTTCTACCCTCCAGTGAGAAAGGCCCCAGTCTATCCAGTCTCTCCTTATAACTCAAACCCTCCATTCCTGGCAATGTCCTGGTAAATCTCTTATGAACCCTCTCCAGCTCAATAATATCCTTGATTCTGGACTCGTCTGATCATTGGGAACATTCTTCTTGAGAATGAGTTGAGAGTCAGGAGAAGGTTAATTACAGTCAGTGAGTCGGAGCATTTTGTACAGATGATAATTGGGCCGATGGACAGTGGGGAGTGTGGAAAAACTGGAGAAGCTGCTACTGGTCTCCTTACAGCAGACAAGGTTAAGGGAAGTTTTAAAAGAAACGTTTGAAATTATTAGAGTATTAAATTAGGAAAAATTGGTTTCAGTATCAGGGAGGCCCACGACAAGGTGACACAAATTTAAGATAAAACCGGAATTGCTGAAGAAACTCAGCAGGTCTTGCAGCATCTGTGGAGAGAGAAAACAGAGTCAATGTTTTGAGTGCATGACCCTTCTTCAGAAGTGAAAGCGACCATGAAAAGAAGGTATTTATGCTGATGATGAGTCAGTGTCAGGGGGTGTAAAAGGAATGGATTATTTATGCTGTTACTGAATTCCTGCAAGTGACTTTCCCAGCTGTCATCAGTTCAGAAGAAGGCACTGACTCAAAACATTTCTCTCTCCGCAGATGCTGCCAGACCCACTGAGTTTCGACAGCAATTTCTGTTTTTGTTTGTTTCAGATCTCCAGTATCCACATTTCTTTGTTTTATTTAATACAAGTTTAAGAAAATTGGCACCAGAACTTGGGGAGGGAATGTGAATCCTTTTTGTTGCAGTGAGTTGTTGTGATTTGGAATGTGCTGATTGCAAGCGTGGTAGATCTGAAATCAATAGAAACTTTCCAAAAAGACTTGGATAATTACGTGAAAACAATAGTTTGCAGGGCCAAGGGAAGAGGATGCAATTAAGCAGAAAGACCCTTCAAATTATTGGTTAGATTAGATTAGATTAGATTAGATTAGATTACATACAGTGTGGAAACAGGCCCTTCGGCCCAACAAGTCCACACCGCCCCGCCGAAGCACAACCCACCCATACCCCTACATTTACCCCTTACCTAACACTACGGGCAATTTAGCATGGCCAATTCACCTGACCTGCACATCTTTGGACTGTGGGAGGAAACCGGAGCACCCGGAGGAAACCCACGCAGACACGGGGAGAACGTGCAAACTCCACACAGTCAGTTGCCTGAGGCGGGAATTGAACCCGGGTCTCTGGCGCTGTGAGGCAGCAGTGCTAACCACTGTGCCACCGTGCCGCCCACTTGCTGAACTTGAAGGTCCGGTCTCAAACGCCCCGCCACCACACCAGGCAACATCATCAGTGAGAGTCTCCGGCGAAACGCCCGCGGCAAAGTCCCGCACTCCAAGCACAGGTCCTGACCTCCCAAGGCGGGTGATGCCACCTCCCGCTGTTATTTTCAAGGGAAGGCAGATAGGATTTAAGTCGATGTATTTATTGAGGGAGTCCTGGTTAGAATACCATGGCAAAAAGAACCAGAAATGACACCACCCACCACAAGAAACCAAGACCCACAAATAGAGAGGCGGGACCCACCACAGCACCCCACCAGAGACTCCCACCGACGCCACCCAGCCACGGCGACGAAACATCCAAAAACAAACCCCCAAGCTCAGCAAGCTAACTTACATATTTATCCCCTAAACCTCTTCTAGTCTATCCTCCATCTGAAGACAGCAGCTCCCTGTTGTGACTGCCTTCTGACTATGAGCAAGGATTGCAGATTACCAACCCCAAAAATATGGTCAATCACTTGCCTGAATCCTTTCTTAACCAATGAACACAGGACAATTAATCATGACATCAAAATACACATTCCCCACTTTCTAATCTTAACTTCCATTTTTTGCAGAAATAGTAATTCTGTTTTCTCAAACACGGCAATAATAAGATACACATGGTGCCATATAGTTCACCCACATTAATTATGGAACCTAGGAGCCTTGGTGATATTTGCTGTTACTTGCTTTTTGTCTCATTTATTCGAAATTGTTTATGTTTGTGGAAAGCATGTAACCATTGCAATAATAGTTAAAAACCGATCTCATCCTACACATGAAAAAAAATTCAGTTTTTATAAGGACCCCAATTTCTAACGACCTTTCAAGTCCACCAGTGATCTACCAGCCACTTCCTTGACAATATAAGGTTAGGCCGCTATTGGAATACTGCATTCAATTCTGGTCTCCCTGCTAAAGGAAAGATGTGAAACTTGACAGGGTTCAGAAAAAATTTATAAGGATGTTGCCAGGATTGGAAGGTTGGAGCTATAGAGATAGAGGCTGAATAGGCTGGGGCTGTTTTCCCTGGAGCGTTGAAGGCTGAGGGTGACCTTATAGAGGTTTATTAAATCATGAGAGGCGTGGATAGGGTCAATGGGTTTTTTTCCAGAGTTGGGGAATTCAGAACTAGAGGGCATAGGTCTAAGGTGAAGAGGAAAGATTTAAAAGTGACTTAAGAGGCAACTTTTTCACGCAGAGGGTGATGCGTGTGTGGAATAAGCTGCCAGAGGAAGTGATGGAGGTGGGTACAATTACATTATTTAAGAGGCATCTGGATGGGTATATGAATAGAAAGGGCTTAGAGGGATATGGACCAAGAGCTGGAAAATGGGACTAGATTTAATCTGGTCGGCATGAACAAGGTTGAGGTGTGACCTTATAGAGATTTATAAAATTACGAGGAGCATAGATGAGGTGAATAGCAGAGGTCATTTCCCTAGGATAGGAGAGTTCAAAGCTGGAGGGCATATTTTTAAGGTTCGAGGAGAAAGGTTTAAAAGGGACTTGAGAAGCAATTTTTTACACAGAGGGTGGTTTGAATGTGGAATGAACTGCCTGAGTACTTGATAGATGCGGGTACAGTTACAACATTTAAAAGACGTTTGAACATGAATAGGAAAAGTTGAGCCAAATGCAGGCCACTGGGACTAGTTTAGTTTGGGAAATTGGTCAGCATGGACGAGTTGGACTGAAGGGTCTGTTTCCGTGCTGTATGACTTTAAGACTCAGAGGAGTCCTTTGTAGTAATGAATGTGAACCCAGTGAATTGTTGACCAAGCCTTGACATCAATAGTCTTTCCTCCCTCATGCTTTGTTGAGTCAATCACCTTGAGCCTAATACAGTCCTCAGCTAAGCTTAACTACGCCTGAGGCAAAAGTGAGGACTGCAGATGCTGGAAACCAGAGTTTAGATCAGAGTTGCGCTAGAAAAGCACAGCAGGTCAGGCAGCATCTGAGGAGCAGAAAAATCAACGTTTTGGCAAAAGCCCTTCATCAGGAATGGAGTCATGGAGCCTCCAGGGTGGAGAGATAAATGGGAGTGGGTGCTCCCTGCCTCCATTCCTGATGAAAGGCTTTTGCCCAAAACGTCGATTTTCCTGCACCTCAGATGCTGCCTGATCTGCTGTGCTTTTCCAGCACCACTCTAATCTTAACTAGGCCTGAGATAGTAAAAGGAAGAGAGTAGCTCAAGTAAACATTGCTCCCTTAAAGGCTGAGACTGGAGAATTAATCAAGGGAAACAAGGACATTGCAGAGACTTTGAGCAAGTATTCAAACCTGTCTTCACACTCAAGAAGCATCCAGTAGAGAGGAAACTAAAGGACCCAAAATGAGGGAACATTTTTAAAAAATCACTAGAGGAAAGGTATTGGGAAAACTAATGGGACGAGAGGCTGACCAGTCCCTTGGTCCTTATGGGAAGTAGCTGCAGAGGTAGTGAACGTAAATTTCCAAAAAAGCCCTAGATTTTCCATGGATTTGGAAACCATAAATGTAACACCACTATTCGAGAAAAGATGGAAGGCAGAAAGCAGAAAATAAGAGTTAGTCATACATTTGTCATTGGCAGCATGATAGAATTCATTAATAAAGAGGCAATGCCAGGGTATTTGGATAATCATATGACAATGAGGCAACATGATTTTGTGAAAGGGAAACCATGGTTGACTGACTTATTAATGTTCTTCGAGGATATAGTACTCAGGGTGATAAAGAGAAATCAGGGTTTCCAAAAGAAATTCACTAAAGGGCTAAATAAATGGTTACTGAACGAGATAAAAACAGCTGGTGTGGGCTTTGACATAGAATAGACTGAGGATTGATTAACTAACAGGAAATAGAGTGGGGAGAGATGGGCCATTTTTGGATTGACAAACTGTAACTCATGGTTGCCACAGTGATCGATGCCATGGATTCCAACAATTTACCATCTTTCTTAAGGACCTGGATGAAGGATAGACCTGTGTATAAACTGGGCAAATCAGATGGGAAAATGTGGTCTCGAGGAAGAACTCATTGAATGTTTCAAGACAATTTCTTCATCCAGCATGTTATGGCACCAACCAAAGAGTAGGCTATTTTAGGAGCAAATTACTACAGATGCTGGAATCTGAACTGAAGACAAAAAATGATGGACATCACAGCGGGTCAGGCAGCATCCATAGCGAGAAAGAAAGCGAATGTTTCCAGTCTGGATGACGAAATATTAGCTTGCTTTCTCTCTGTGGATACTGGCTGACCTGTTGTAATCTCCAGCATTTTCCGTTTTCAGCAGGTTCTATTAGACCCTGTTTGGACCAACAAGTTTGGATTAATTTCTGAACTGATAGTGAGCACGTCCTTTGCAGCTATGACCATAATCTGATTGAGTTTTAGATACAATTTAAGAGAGAGAGAAGTGTGATTCCAAGATAGCTGGTTTGAATTTAAATAAGGGCAGCTATGAGGGCATGAAAGTAATTGAGGCTAATGGAGATGTAGTGGCAAATATTTAAAGGGATGTAATCACACATTCCAACAACTAAGAATTCTAAGGGACAGACCCATTATCTGCAGTGAACTAAAAAGTCAGAAATACTATAAACTCAAAGAAAACATGTACAAGTCTGCAAAGGTAAGTGGTAGGGTAGAAGATTTGACAGTTTGGACATTTTTAAAAAAAAGCTAAAAGATTAATAAGGAGGAAATAATTAGTGTGCTTTCTAAAAAGAAAGCTAGCCAAAAATATAACAAGTAAGAAAAACTATGTGCAATTCTAGTCTCCCTGCTATAAAAAGGATGTTGTGAAAGGGTTCAGAAAAGATTTACAAGGATGTTGCTGGGGTTGGAGGGTTTGAGCTATAGGGAGAGGCTGAATAGGCTGGGACTGTTTTCCCTGGAGTTTTGGATGCTGAGGGATGATCTTATAGAGGTTTATAAAATCATGAGGAGCATGGGTTGAGTGAATAGTCAAGGTCTTTTTACCAGGGTAGGGGTGTTCAAAACTAGAGGGCATAGGTTTAGGGTGAGAGGAGAAAGATATAAAAGGGTCCTAAGGGGCAAACCTTTCACACAGAGGGTGGTGCGTGTATGAAATGAGCTGCCAGAGGAAATGATGGAGGCTGATACAATTACAATGTTTAAGAGGCATCTGGATGGGTACATGAATAGGAAGGGTTTAAAGGGATATGGACCAAATGCTGGCAAATGGGACTAGATTAATTTAGGATATCTGGTTGGCTTGGACGAGTTGGACTGAAGGGTCTGTTTCCATGCTGGACATTTCTCTGACTCTAAAAGTTTCTTCAGATATTTTGTCAACTCTCTTTTTTTTAAATAAGTGTTAGCATATAAATGATGAGCCTGGGGAGTAGTAGTGGAGGGTAAAGAGATGTCAGATGAATTGAACAGATATTTTGTGATGGTCTTCACTAGAGAGGATGCAGGTAGCATTCTGGAGATGGCAGTAAATCAGGAAGTAAAAGGAAGGGAGAAACGCAAGAAGATTTACAATTTCTAGGAAAGTATTACTGAGTAAATTGTCACAACTGTGAGCTGACAAGACCCCAAGATTATTCAGGAAGAATAACATTGAATATTATATGAATAGAGAAAGGCTGTAGGGATTTGAGAGTCCTCGTTCATGAATTATGAGATGATAACATCCAAATTCAGCTGATAGTTGAGAAAGCAAATGAGATATCGGCTTTTACAAACTGTTTGGAGTATAGAGAGACTTTTGCTAAAACTGTACTGGCATGAGTCAGATTCTAGCTGGAACACTGAGAACAGATTTGAAACCTTCATCTGAAAAAAAATACACTGAAGCATTGAACACAGTCCAGGGAAGGGTCACTAGACTGATACTAGGAGGGACTGTCTCATGAAGAAAGGTTGAATAGATTGGACCTGCACACATCAGAACTGAGAACAACAAGAGGAGATTGTATTGAGATAGACAAGATTCCTGGTTCGGGGTGTTTTTGGTGGGGGAATGGTGGGGCAGATGCAGGGGGAGGTGGGGAAAACAACATGGATAGGATTGATGTAGAAAGTTTGTTTCCCCTAGTGAGAGAGTTTAAGACCAGAGGACATAATCCCAGAATATGGAGTCATATTTAAAAGAGAGATGAGAAGGAATTTCTTCTCTCAGAAAGTGATAAATCTGTGGAATTCTTTGTCACAGAGGGCTGTTGAGGTTGGGTCATTAAGTATATTGTAGGCTGAGACAGATTTTTAATCAGGAAGGGAATTCAAGGGTGAGGGGAAAAGGCAGGAAAGTGGAGCTGAAGATTATTAGATAAGCCATGATCTCCTTGAATGGTGGAGCAGACTCGATGGGCTGAATGGCCTACCTATTCTCATCTTTTGGTTTTCTGGTTCATTGCATTTAGATTTCCAGAAGGCATTTGATAAGGTGCCACATCAAAGGTAACAAAAAACAAAAAACTCACCGAGTAAGGGATAAAATATTGGCATGGACAGAAGATTGGCTGGTTAACAGAAAACAGAAAGTCAGAATAAATGGGTGGAAGAATGAAAAGAAAAACATAATTTAAATGACGAAAGATTACAGAGCACTGAGATGCAGAGGGATCTAGGTGTCCCAGTTTCTGAATCACAGAAAAGAAATCAGAGTCAATCAGTTCTAGGGAAAGGTCACCGGACCTGAAACGTTAACTCTGATTTCCCTTCACAGATGCCACCAGACCTGCTGAGCGTTTCCAGCAATTTTTGTTTTTGTTTCTGATTTACAGCATCCGCAGTTCTTTCAGTTTTTATTCTGAATCAAGTAGGTGATTATACATGTACAGCAAGTAATCAGGGAAGCTAATAGAATGTTGTGTGAGGGGAATTGAATGCAAGAATAAGGAGTTTATGCTTCAGTTATACAGGGCATAGGTGAAATTAAATCTGGAGCATTGTGTACAGAACTGGAAGAATTTTAATACATTTGAAGCCGTTCAGAGCAAGTTTACTAGATTAATCCCTGGAATAAACGAACTGCCTTATGAGGAAAGGCTAGTCAGGCTAGGCCTATATCCTCTGAAGAGTCAGAGGTGACTTAATTAAAACTTCAAAACTCCTAAAGGGACATGGCCAGATGGATGTAGAAAGGAACGTTTGAGGACTCTGGAACTATACTGAATGGAGTTTAGAAGGATGAGGAGGCATCTGACTGAAACGTATAGAATACTGAATGGCCTGGACAGAATGGATGTTGGGAAAATGTTTCCATTGGCAGGAGAGACGAGAACCTGAGGGCACAGCCTTAGAGTAAAGGGAAAGTCCTTTAGAATGGACAGCCAGAGAGTGGGGAATCTATGGAATTCACTGCCACAGAAGGCTGTGGAGGCCAGGTCATTGAGTGTATTTAAAACAGGGATAGGTAAGTTATTGATTGCCAAAGGGATCAAGGGTTACAAGGAAAAAGCTGTAAAATGGGGTTGAAAAACCTATCGGCCGTGATGAAGGGGACTAGATTGGATTGGGATATCTGGTCGGCATGGACAAGTTGGACCGAAGGGTCTGTTTCCATGCTGTTCTTCTCTATGCCACTATGAATGGCAGAGCATACTCGATGGGCCAAATGGCTTAATTTCTGCTCCTATGTTTTATGGTCTTATGGATGTTTCCTTCGGTATGAGAATCTAGAACTAGGGGTCAGAGTTTAAACATAAATGGTCATCCTTTAAAACAGACATAAGGAAACATATTTTTCTCTCTGAGGGTCTTTGGAATTCCCTTCCTCAAAAGGCAGTGAATGTCGAATCTTTAATTATTTTGAAAGCAGAGGTAGATAGAGTTTTAAAGACCACGTGATAAAAGATTATCAGGTGAATGCAGGAATATAGAGTTGAGGTTAAACTCAGACCAGCCATGATCTTACTGAGTAAAGGGGACAGATCCAAAGGAAGTTGTTCTTGAACATGATGTGAATGTACTGGTAAATAGAAAATGCACGTGGGGGATCCCGATGCCAACACTTGCACTAATAATAAATAACAAGCAAACGTAAACTGAGATGAAAGGATATATGAATAGGAAGGGTGTAGTGGGATATGGGCCAAGTGTTGGCAAATGGGACTAGATTAGGTTACGATATCTGGAGGGTGTGGATGAGTTGGACCGAAGGGTCTGTTTCCGTGCTGTACATCTCTATGACTCTAAGCGGTCAGTGAGCTGTGTTTTCAGAAAATCTAGTCCTATTAAAACTGAGAAACTAACTAGAGTTAACAATCAGGAAGTGTTTGACTGTTTCATTTCGAGACAAACCTGGTATTGAGGGGCTTTTATTAGACATGCCAATGATCATTGGAAAATACATGTCTCCAAGTCCAGCACACAATGGTATTAGAGAACAGAAAGCAGTTATATCAGCAGATGTTGCATTTTGAAATTTACAAACTGCAGATCAATTCTGGGAAAAAAAAGACACTTCCCTTTTATTTTAAAATCATGAGTACAGGCAGAAATAACTCCAATTCCTTCTGCCCCATTAAAAAAAAATCAGGTAACTCCCCTGTCTCACAAAACAAGGAGAATGGGAGAATGGGTTATTTGAGAAAGAAGGAGTCATTAATGCTTTACCCCTCTCATTAGGGGAGACAAGTCAGAGTCAGAGAGTCTCATCGCACAGAAACAGACCCTTCGGTCCAACCAGTCAATGTTGGACAGAATCCCAAACTAAACTAGCCCCAAGAGTGAGGGGCAAGGTTGTGAGGGCAGGACCTCAGCCAAGAATTCTACCTGCACTTGTGCTGTCACTCTGTTAGCGAACCAACCTTCCTGAAGAAGGGCTAATGCCCGAAACGTCGATTCTCCTGTTCCCTAGATGCTGCCTGACCTGCTGAGCTTTTCCAGCAACACATTTCCATCTCTGATCTCCAGCATCTGCAGACCTCACTTTCTCCTCAAAGAACCAACCATCCAGCCAACTGATCTAACCACTGAGCAGGGAGTCAGAACTCAAAAGATTACTCTGAACAGTAGATGGGTCTCTTTTTGCAGGTATCTGTTAATACAGAAACTCTTGTATTAGTCAAGGTAGAAAACTGATAGATATATCGACCAGAGTTTGTTACAGGTCAGTGAAGCAGAGAATTGCAGTCCATAGGGTTAGTTTTGGATATAATTAAAACAGAAAGTGTGGAGTGACTCAGCAGGTCTTACAGTGTCTCCAAAAAAAATGTAATACTGGACTTGAAGCATTAACTCTCGTTTTCTCTCCACAGATACTACCAGACCTGTTGAGTTTCTCCAGCAATTTCTGTCTTTTTTTTCCAGCATTCAAAGTATTTTGCATTGAAGTTCAGTTTTGGATTTGTCTGGCAAGAGGATGGCACAGACCTGACAGGCTGAAAGGCCTCTTATTCTGTTCTGTAAACGTCTGTGCTTTTAACTTGGGTCTGGAAGGGAATGGACAGACGTACTGGGTCCACATGAGAACTCAAAAGCAGTTTTTCTGCAGGGCTAACCCACCTAGTCCTGCACATAATGGGCAATTTTCCATGGCCAAACCTTCTGCACATCTTTGAACTGTGGAAGAAAGCCAGAGCACCCAATGGAAACCTACGCAGACATGGGGAGAATGTGCAAACTCCACCCAGCCAATTGCCTGAGGCTGGAACTGAACCCAGGTCCCTGGTGCTGTGATGCAGCAGTGCTAACCACTGAGCTACTGACACCATGGATGAAACTTGTTTCCAATTCCAGTTTCGTTGGTTGAGTTGAAATTCCACCAGCTGCTGTGGTCGGATTTGAACCCGTGTCCCTGCTTTCTCCTCTAGATACCAATCTTGGACAATCAGGCACCAGCATCTCAAGGCAGGCTCCATGGGTACTAACTGCCTGCACCTCACTGTCCATGGACCTTCGTGTCAAATTCTTGCCCACGTCTCCATATCATCATGAGGACTTCTCCAATCCTCTTGGAGCTTCTGCTGCAGCTCTGGGTACACTGGTATCTCTCATTGCAATCCCTTAAGGGACCCAGCTTACAGATTGGACCAGGCTGCATCTCAATCCTGCTTACTGGCTCTCATAGCGCTCACTCGCTCTGCATACTCCCAGCATCCCTGCCTTGCCTTACCGTTTTGCACTTCCCCAGCCCAGCCACAGAGATTAAAACATTCACTGATATTTCTGTCTCCCCTTGCCATTGAGCACAGACACAAAGCCAGGAAACACGTCGTGGCCATTAGCAATGAGGACAGTGTTGGCTCAGGGAGTCCAGGCACACTAAATCAAGACCAGCCTCTGATACCAGTCCAGGGACTTGGGACATGGTCAGCCGGCCATCTGAGGTAGTCAGGGTCAGATTGCTCTCATTGTAAGGGCTGAGGAGCAGAATATCCGGCAGCCTCCCCTCCCCTTGCCATCCCCCCACCACCTCCTGCATCTAACTTGACTCTGTGCCATTGTGGTAAAGACAAGGACTGCAGATGCTGGAAACTAGATTCGAGATTAGAGTGGTGCTGGAAGTTCCTGATGAAGGGCTTTTGCCTGAAACGTCAATTTTCCTGCTCCTCGGATGCTGCCTGACCTGCTGTGCTTTTCCAGCACCACACTAATCTAGATTCTGTCCCAGTGTGGGCTGTTCCCTCCTGTAACGATAGAAAAGGAGGTATTGAGGGAGGAGATTGCTCTAGATTTAGGAGTAATCCCTCTGGATTGGAAATTGGACATGTCACTCCACCCTTTAAACAGGATGAAGGAGGAAAGCAAGGGAATTACAGATCAGTGGAGAGAAAACAGGGTTAATGTTTATTTCCAACATCCGCGTTTGTTTGTTTGAAATTGGTGAGACCACATCTGACCTCCTATATTTAATATTGTCATTTAGTGAAATGCATTGGAAGCTTATCAGGGATTGTTTACCAGACTAATACCTGGAATGATAACAGAAGTTGCTGGAAAAGCTCAGCAGGTCTGGCAGCATCTGTGGAGTGAAATCAAAATTATCTAAAGTTCTGAAATGTTAACTCTGACTTCTGCTGCTGAGCTTTTCCAGCAGCAGAAGTCAAAATTCCAGATAATTTTGATTTCACTCCACAGATGCTGCCAGACCTGCTGAGCTTTTCCAGCAATTTCTGTTTTTGTTTCTGATTTACAGTTTCCACAGTTCTTTCAGTTTTTATTTAATACCTGGAATGGGCAGGTTGTGTTATAAGGAAAGGGTGAACACGCTGGGCTTTTAACTCACTGGAGCTTAAACGAGTAAGTAGTGACTTGGTTAAAACATATAAAATCCTGAGGGGTATTGATGGGATGATGTGGAGAAGAGTTTTGTCTTGTGGAAGAATCTCAAGCTCAGGTCTACTATTTCAAACAAAAAGGGGTCACCGATTACGACAGACCTAAAGGAAGTATTTTTGCCAAGTCTTCGGACTCTGTTCCTCAAAGGACAATGGAAAGAGAGATAATAAGACCATAAGAAATAGGAACAGGAATATGCCATTCGGCCCCTCAAACCTGCTCCACCATTCAACAGAATCATAGCTCATCTGATTAGACATTTCTCATATCCAATTTCCTGCCCTTACCCTGTAACCCTTGATTCCCCGAGTAATCAAGAATCTCTCTTAGCCTTAAATATACCCAAGGACTCTGCCCCCACAGCTCTCTGTGATAAGGAGTTCCAAAGACCCCCAACCCTCTGAGAGAAGAAATTCTTCCCCATCTCAGTCTGAAATTGGTGCCCTTTATTCTGAGACTGTGCCCTCTGGTCCTCGACTCTCCCATGAGGGGAAACATCCTCTCAGCATTGACCCACTCTCAAGCCCCTTAAGAATCCTGGATGTTTCAATGAGATCCCCTCTCATTCTTCTAAACTCCAGGGAGTAGGATCCCAAACTGCTTAGCCTTTGCTCATAAGACAATCCCTCTCATCCCAGGGACCATCTGAGTGAACCTTCTGTGAACCTCCTCCAATGAAATGAAATCTTTTCTTAAATAAGGGGACCAAAAATATTTTTAAGGTTGAGGTACATAGATTCTCAATAAGCATGGGGAGTGAAAGGATCCCGGGGATAGGCAGGAAGGTGGAGTAATCAGTTCCACCATGAACTTAGAAATGGCAGAGCATTCTGGATGCTCCGAGAGACCTCTTGCTGCGACATCTTTTTATTTTTTTGTGAAAGGCGCTCAGTCAATGCATTATTTTTTTCTAACTAGCCCAGGGATTAAATGCATTGCAAAACCTAACTGATGTTTTCCAGTAAAAACTGAAAGAACTGCAGACGTTGTATATCAGAAACAAAAACAGAAGTTGCTGGAAAAGCTCAGCAGGTCTGGCAGCACCTGTGCAGAGAAATCAGAGTTAGGTTTTCCCCATTCTGCTTTCAGAGGAAAATTAAACAGTTTTGGTCTCAACATCCTGTGATTGCCAACCAACCACAGAAATCATCTCACTAGAATGTTGACTTCCATTGGCAGAGTTTCACTGTTACTCGTGAGTGAGATGCATTCCTGAGGGAAAACAAAGGGCATTTCCACAATTTTCTTGTCTGTTGCAACCTCTAGTTCATCCAGCACAGTCGAGTTATTTACAAGAAAAAAGAACTTGCATTTATGTAGCACCTTTCATTTTTGCTTTAAAAAACACCACACTATCGCCAAACAGTGGCAGTCCTTATTTCTCCCCAGCACCCATGTTGTGTGCGTGTAGGTGTAGGAGACAGCGAAGAAGCAACGAATGCAGAAAACTTTATTCATGTTCCACAGCCAGGAAGTAAAAAACTCCCGAGTGGCCAGTCACAAGCAGTGCCCTTCTATTTAGGGGCAATGCCTGAGTGATCAAAAATGTGAAGGGGAGGGTAGGGATTAAATATAGAATTGGAGGGGGAAATAAAACACTTCATACCCCACGGTGCTCACCTCTCCCTGGAAACCCCGAGGGTGTTGGTCAACACCGTGTGTTCCTTCTCCAGGGAACATCGCACCTTTTATATACCTCTGTGTCTCAGGGAGGACAGAAGTCAATCAGTAACATTGGGAAGTGTTACTCCTGTTGCAGTGCAGGGCACAAAGCAGCTAACATGTGTGCAACGAGCCCCTGCAAACTGCAAGAGCCAATTAGATTGTTTTAATGACTTTAGCTAACAGATGAATATTGCCCAGTCACAGTGCTGTGAAGTTTTTTACATCTGCCTGTGAGGCTGAGAGTTTTCATTTCGATGTTTCTCGTGAAACTCAACACAGCACATTTACATCTTCCTCCTCCTTCACATTAATCGTCACATCTCAGGCAGACACGAAAGCTGCTACCTGGTATTGCAGGAGATTAAGCATGAGGTTCTGGTCAGCTGTGCTCTGCCCTGGAGCAGTACTGAGGGAATGCTGACAGTCCGTAACCATCCCCTGCAGCCGCTTCGAGGGCAGCGTGTGGTGCTGCAGAGTCCGGCCATGCATGAAGGATCTCACAGGTAGTGCCCTTCTCCTCACTGGCCAAGCGATGTCCTGGTGCTTGTTAGAACGTTCTGGTGATGAGGCATTCTGCCAAATGGCATTGACCATCTGCTCAGGGAACCACGCCACAGGATCCACCCTCTCCTTTTCCCACAGGGTCTTGACGACACTATGTGCTGTACATTGCCTTATGGCCTTGTGCTTTTCTTTGCAAATTTCTCCACAAGGAACATGGAACTGTCCAACTACTTGGAGTGAGGCCAGTCCCATCTTTCACAATGCCAGAGACAGGTAGATCCTCAGCACATAGTGACACTTGGTGTTTGCGTACCAAGGGTCTACACACAGCTGGATACAGCAGCAAACAAAGGTGGCCATCAGGATGACGGTGACATTAGGTACGTTCTTCTCCCCTTTACCCAGAGTTTTGTACATGGAGCCCCTGCAGACATGGTCCATCTGAGACCTCCTGATGAAGTGGAAACTGGCTTGGGTGACTGAAACAGCGCAGTTTCTGGGGATGGACCAGACCTGCTCCACATACAACAACTGACAGAGTCCCTCACACCTACTGTCCAAGTTTTTCCCCACAATGGAGAGGGTGCGGTGCTCCCAAAGGCCCAGTTTTTGCCTTGGCTTGATGATACCCTCCTCCCAAATTTGCACACCCCCCTCTGAACCATATTCCCAGCTCCTTCAGGTAATCTGTCCTGACGACGAAAGGGATGAAGGATTGGTCAGTCCAGTTCCCAAAGAGCAGGTCTTGCTCTTGCCCTCGATTTCTCTTGGCTCCTGAGGCCAGTTTGAACTGGTCGCAGATGCTCATGGGTCTGTGCACTGACAGCGGATTTGAGCAGAAATTGGTGATGTCATAAATATACAGGGAGGCTTTGACCTGCTGGCCTCCCCTCTGCCTTGAATAGTCTCCCCTCTAAGGCTCGCGTCCTTCCTGATAGAAGCAGCAAAGGGTTCGATACTACACACAGACAAGGCAGGAGAGAGTGGGTATCCTGCCTGACTCCGAATCTGATCGGGAAGCTTTCTTATTCCCACCCACTGATTGAGATTGCATTAACGATGTTGGTGTAGAGCAATTGGATCCAATTGCAGATTCTCTCCCCAAAGCCCGTTTTGGACAGCAGATGCCACACGTAGGTTTGCAATGCCCTGTTGAAGACCTTCTCCTGGTCCAGGCTGATGAGGCAGGCATCCGCCCCCTGTCCTGCGTTTAGGCGATCGTAACTCTGAGGAGTGCAAGGCTCTCAGAGGTCATTCTGCCTGGTACAGCACGGGTTCGGTCGGGGTGGATCATCGATCCCAGGGCACACTGACCCAGTTGGCGATGGCCTTTGCCGGGATTTTGTAATCTGCATTCAACAGTGAAATTGGTCACCAATTTCTAATGTCCTCCCACTCCCCCCGCCTTTCCTCTGTAGATGAGGGAGATGATAATCCTTATGGATTCTCACATGCCACCTGACAGATGCATATTCTCATCTACCTCCAGCAGCTCCTGGTCAATCAGGTCCCACAGAGCCAAATACAACTCGGCCAGTAAGCCGCCATTCCAAGGGTTTTATTCTTTTCAAAGGACTCGAGGGCCATGGTCAGCTGGTCCAGGGATAGCGGCTAGTCCAGTCTCTCCCACTTGCTGTCATCTAAAACCTCGGTGATAGAGGACAGAGACAACTGGGAGGCCGCACTGTCAGTTGGCTTCGAGTCATACAGGCTGGTAATAAAAGGATTGTCTGATGGTGTTGGACTGAGATGGCACTACCGAGCGACCTTCTTCCTTCAGTCTGCTGAGCACGGAGCTCCCCCTGTGCACCATCTAAAAGAGGAAACGTGAGCACATCTCATCCTGCCCCACGGAGCAGACCCTGGGGCGGGTGATTATCTTGGATGCTTCCGAGGCAAAGAGCGAGACTTGCTGGCCCTTCACCTCCTTGAGGTCCTCCATCACATTGACTCCTGTAGCCTGCAGCTGGAGCAGGTTCTGCATAGTTTTCTGGCATTTGGTCAGTTTTCCCAATCTCTTTCTCTTCTTCTGCACATCTCTGAGAATGAAAAACCTCTTGCTGTTCCCTTTGCCTGTTTCCCACCAGCCCGCTGGAGACTCAAAGAGGGGCTTTACAGTTCTCCAACCTGCGTAATCCCTTCTGAAGTCCTCAATGTTTTCTGGCATTCAGCTTCCACATTCCCTCACCAGCCCACTGATCATCTTGTAGGGTGACAGTCGGCCAGCAGGATGCAGTGGTCAGAGACGAACACCAGCTTGACATCGGTGGATCTGATCGAGAACGCTTGGGACACAAACAGGAAATTCTTCTTCAGGCAGATAGACCCACGTCTGCCCGTGACCAGGTGTATCTACGTTATGCTCTGTCTGCAGGGGTGCTGAAGATGTCATGCAGTGTGGTGACTTTAACCATTCCCATCAAGAATCTAGCCACGGAGTCCAGTTCTCTGTCGACACCTCTGGATCGTTCATAGTGTTAAGGGTTTAGATGGAGAGGAATTTGTTAAGTGTGTACAAGAAAATTTTCTGATTCAGTATGTGGATGTACCTACTAGAGAAGGTGCAATACCTGACCTACTCTTGGGAAATAAGGCAGGGCAGGTGACTGAGGTGTCAGTGGGGGAGCACTTTGGGGCCAGAGACCATAATTCTATTAGATTTAAAATAGTGCTGGAAAAGGATAGACCAGATCTAAAAGTTGAAGTTCTAAATTGGAGAAAGGCCAATTTTGACGGTATTAGGCAAGAACTTTCGAAAGCTGATTGGGGGCAGATGTTCGCAGGTAAAGGGACGGCTGGAAAATGGGAAGCCTTCAGAAATGAGATAACAAGAATTCAGAGAAAGTATATTCCTGTTAGGGTGAAAGGAAAGGCTGGTAGATATAGGGAATGCTGGATGACTAAAGAAATTGAGGGTTGGTTAAGAAAAAGAAGGAAGCATATGTCAGGTATAGACAGGGTAGATCAAGTGAATCCTTAGAAGAGTATAAAGAAAGTAGGAGTATACTTAAGAGGGAAATCAGGAGGGCAAAATGGGGACATGAGCTAGCTTTGGCAAATAGAATTAAGGAGAATTCAAAGGGTTTTTACAAATATATTAAGGACAAAAGGACAACTAGGGAGAAAATAGGGCCCCTCAAAGATCAGGCAGGAGAAAGTGAGGACTGCAGATGCTGGAGATGCTGATTCCTGAAGAAAGGCTTATGCCCGAAACGTCGATTCTCCTGCTCCTTGGATGCTGCCTGACCTGCTGCGCTTTTCCAGCAACACATTTTTCAGCCCTTCAGGGCGGCACAGTGGCACAGTGGTTAGCACTGCTGCCTCACAGCGCCAGAGACCCGGGTTCAATTCCTGCCTCAGGTGACTGACTGTGTGGAGTTTGCACGTTCTCCCTGTGTCTGCGTGGGTTTCCTCCAGGTGCTCCGGTTTCCTCCCACAGTCCAAAAAGATGTGCAGGTTAGGTGAATTGGCTGTGCTAAATTGCCCTTAGTGTTAGGTAAGGGGTAAATGTAGGGGTATGGGTGGGTTACGCTTCGGCGGGTCAGTGTGAACTTGTTGGGCCGAAGGGACTGTTTCCACACTGTAATGTAATGTAATCTAATCTAAAAAGTAATCTAATCAAAGATTAGCAAGGCGGCCTTTGTGTGGAGCCGCAAAAAATTGGGGAGATACTAAACGAGTATTTTGCATCAGTATTTACTGTGAAAAAGGATATGGAAGATATAGACTGTAGGGAAATAGATGGTGACACCTTGCAAAATGTCCATATTACAGAGGAGGAAGTGATGTCTTGAAATGCATAAAAGTGGATAAATCCCCAGGACCTGATCAGGTGTACCCTAGAAGTGATTGCTAGACCTCTTGCTGAGATATTTGTATCATTGATAGTCACAGGTGAGGTGTCTGAAGCCTGGAGGTTGGCTAACGTGGTGCCACTGTTTAAGAAAGGTGGTAAGGACAAGCCAGGGAACTATAGACTGGTGAGCCTGACCTCAATGGTGAGCAAGTTGTTGGAGGGAATCCTGAGGGATAGGATGTACATATATATGTAAAGGCAAAGACTGATTAGGGATAGTCAACATGGCTTTGTGTGTGGGAAATCATGTCTCACGAACTTGATTGCGTTTTTTGAGGAAGTAACAATGAGGATTGATGAGGGCAGAGCAGTAGATGTGATCTATATGGATTTCAGTAAGGCGTTTGACAAGTTTCCCCACAGGAGATTGATTAGCAAGGTTAGGTCTCATGGAATACAGGGAGAACTAGCCATTTGGATACAGAACTGGCTCAAAGGGAGAAGACAGAGGGTGGTGGTGGAGAGTAGTTTTTCAGACTGGAGGCCTGTGACCAGTGGAGTGCCACAAGGGTTGGTGGTGGGTCCTCTACTTTTTGTCATTTATTTGGATGCGAGCATAAGAGGTATAGTTAGTAAGTTTGCAGATGACACCAAAATTGGAGATATAGTGGACAGCGAAGAGGGTTACCTCAGATTACAACAGGATCTGGATCAGATGGGCCAATGGGCAAAGAAGTGGCAGATGGAGTTTAATTCAGATAAATGTGAGGTGCTGTATTTTGGGAAAGCAAATCTTAGCAGGACATATACACTTACTGGTAAGGTCCTAGGGTGTGTTGCTGAACAAAGAGACCTTGGAGTGCAGGTTCATAGCTCCTTGAAAGTGGAGTCACAGGTAGATAGGATAGTGACGAGGGCGTTTGGTATGCTTTCCTTTATTGGTCAGAGTATTGAGTACAGGAGTTGGGAGGTCATGTTGCGGCTGTACAGGACATTGGTTAGGCCACTGTTGGAATATTGTGTGCAATTCTGGTCTCCTTCCTATCGGAAAGATGTTGTGAAACTTGCAAGGGTTCAGAAAAGACTTACAAGGATGTTGCCAGGGTTGGAGGATTTGAGCTCTAGGGAGAGGCTGAACAGGCTGGGGCTGTTTTCCCTGGAGTGTTGGAGGCTGAGGTGTGACCTTATGGAGGTTTAAAAAATTATGAGGGGCATGGATAAATACACAAAGTCTTTTTCCCTGGGGTGGGGGAGTCCAGAACTAGAGGGCATAGGTTTAGGGTGAGAGGGGAAAGATATAAAAGAGACCTAAGGGGCAACCTTTTCACACAGAGGGTAATACGTGTATGGAATGAGTTGCCAGAGGAAGTGGTGGAAGTGTGTACAGTAGCAACATTTAAGAGGCATCTGGATGGGTATATGAATAGGAAGGGTTTGGAGGGATATGGGCCGGGTGCTGGCAGGTGGGACTAGATTGGGTTGGGATATCTGGTCAGCATGGACGGGTTGGACCGAAGGGTCTGTTCAATGCTGTACATCTCTATGACTATGACTCTATGTCTATGACTTTCTATATCAATGATGTAGTTGAAGTCTCTAACCAGAATGAACGGTCTGGACATCGGCAGCAGCAGTGGGAGCTGCTACAGCACAGTCAGTCGCTCACTCTGTATCCCTGTGGTATAGATGGTTTTTAGTGTCAGGGGAGTAACATCTTACATGTGGAGACACTGCCCACCAATTCCTTAACCTGATGCTGAGGTTTCCTCCTCACAGTAGAACACCCAGGTCGGATGACTGGGGATCGTTTCTCCCCGGTCAAGTCAAAGGCCCGTGGTTCGATAAACCCAACCATCTCCTGTAGCTGCTGAGGTGTGGAGTCCCACACTCCCTGTAGAAACAGAAGGTCTGCTTTGATGTTGGCCAGGTATCACCCACATTATTGGGGGTGGCCCTGCAAACCTGCACTGTGGCCAAATTGTTAGACACTCTCTGCATTGAGGTAGCTGTCCTGCTCCTCCCACGGTGGTGTGGGGATTGCCCTGATCCGGTGTTGTCAGGGCAAGGATGAAGCCAGGACGGTGCGGTTCAGAGTCCACCAGAGGGACTTTCATGCTCAGCTCCTGACTTGGAGTGTTGCTGATGAAGGGCTTTTGCCCGAAACGTCGATTTTGCTGCTCGTCGGATGCTGCCTGAATTGCTGTGCTCTTCCAGCACCACTAATCCAGAATCTGGTTTCCAGCATCTGCAGTCATTGTTTTTACCTGGGAGTGTTGCTGCCCCTAGTGGCCCGGGTTTGTGGTGCGGTGGGGTATCCCATGGTTCCTGTTAGCTGGAGGATGGGCATCAGCAGGATCCTCGGGACGTTCGTTGTTTCTGGGTTCCAGCAGGCCTCTTCCTCCTGCCCCCTCCCCCTCGCCCCCAGCTTGGTGCTCTGCCTCTGTTGGTGGCCATCCCATCATCAGACGAGCTGTTCGTGTGTTCATTGTGCAGCTGCCTCTTTCCGTTTTGCTGTGAGGGATTTGGATGGGGTGGGATCTGATGTGTTTTCCTTTTCTGGTTGTTTCTCACCAGCATCCACTCCCCGCCCTCCTTCGTCTCCTCCTCCTCCACTGAGCCTGCCTTCTCGGGAGGAGGTTGGGTCGGTTGTTGTGCCTCTGTGTTGGCTCCCCTTTCCCTCCTCCCTGCCCGTCCTTCTGGGTGCCCCTCATGTCAGTTTGCTTGCTGGGGGGAGGGGAGGTAAGACCTTACTGACCTTGGGGGTCCATGGTCTGTGTGGCCACTTCCAGCCACCTGAGCATGTGTGCCTCCCCATCCACCCCAGTCTCGGGCAGCAAGTCCAATCCTTTACTTTAGAAAGCTCCTAAATACAGTGCAAATGGTGAAGAATTTACTGAACTCACCCTGACCATGAATGATTCATATTGTTTAATACAAAGCACAAGATACAGTAAGCCTTTCATTTTTATTCTGTAATATGAGAAGACACACACTTTGCAACACATTCACCTGACAAATGAGCAGCTCTCCAAAAACTTTTGGTTTCAAATAAACCTGTTGGACCTGGTGTCATGTGACTTCTGACTTTGTCCACCCCAGTCCAATACCAGCACCTCCACATCACGTCATATTGTAATCATTCTTATTCTGAAAGTTTTGCAACTATGCAATCCTCTTGTTATTTTACACTTTATTTTTATTTTTAATTTTTTTAATGCACCGCTACAAACAAATTGGCAGCTATGCTCCCTTCATTTTAATACATTGACTTCATGAAGCTGAGCAACGCATAATGGGAATGGAAATTCTAACATGCAGGTTGCATCCAGGCAAGGCAAGGCAGTGGCATGGTGGTAATGTAATTGGAGAGTTACGGGCTCAAATCCCATCAAGGCAGTAGGTGGAATTTAATGTCAATTAATAAATCTTGAATTGAAAGGGTGTTGTGGTGCACTGGTAGTGTCCCTACCCCTGGACCAGGAGGCTGGAGTTCAAGTCCCACCCTGCTCCAGAGGAATGTAATAACATCTCCAAACAGGTTTATTTGAAAATACCTGCATCTAAAAGCTAGTCTCAGTAATGGTGGTCGTGCAAATATCATTAATTCTCACAGAAAGTAAGGATTCAACTGAGGAGGAATTTCTTCACCCAAAGGATTGTGAATCTGTGGAATTGCCTGTCCAGTGCAGCAGTTGAAAGTAGCCAAGCAGGGGGCTGGAAGAAAACAGCACAGCCTCCTGCCCGTCTACCTTGGATTCTATCACCTGCAGTTTCTTTTTCTCTCTAACCCAGTGAAGCAGTTGAGGCTACCCCGAATGTTTTTAAGGCAAACGTAGACAGTTCTTTGAAGAGTAAAGGAATTGAGGGTTATGATGAGTGGGTGGGTGCAGCTGAGTCCACAAGAAGATCAGCCCTGACCTTATTGAATGGCGGAGCAGGTCCGAGGGGCCAAATGGCCTACTCCTGCTCCTAGTTCTTATGTTCTAAAACCTCATCTGGTTCACTAATGTTCTTTAGGGAAGGACGTCTGGCCTACATGTGACTCCAGATCCACGGCAATGTAATTGATTCTTAACTGCCCTCCTAAATGGCTCAGGAAGCCACGCAGTTTGAGGGCAATTACGGATAAGGCTGGCCTTATGCCAGTGACACCCATTTCCTTTATTAAAATAAAGCTGCATAAAACCTGCCGTTAATGATATCTGGAGTGTTTACACTGTGTGTAAACTGCAGCTTCCAGCCTTGCTGTCACACCCAGTAAGATTAAGAACCCCTAGCCACAATTAGCAAATATGTGACAATCTCAAACCCAGCAGAATCGATTAGTTTATGAAGCCGTCCCAGGAAGGCTGAGTAATCTCCTGTGCTAAAAGCTAAGAGCTTTGATTTGTCGAAAGGCGCTGAACTGAGAGGCAAGTTGTAACTAATCGACATTGTTGTGACTGCAGTGTTCAGGAGAGAAACCTGCAAAGACTGGGCACTGACTGTAAGCAGCCTCTGTCTGTCTCATCCAGTTCTGATCAAGAAAACACAGGGAGAAACTGCTTCCACTGGCAGGAGGGTCGGCTGAACACCCAGGTGAAGGTAATGGGCAAAAATAAAACAGAGGGGAGGTGAAGAGTACCTTCAGTGGGGAGCAGGTGCTGTGGTCTGAGAGGGCAGTGAGGAGCAGATTCAGCAGGATCTTTCCAAAGGGGAATTGGATAAGAATTTATAAATGATATAAAAAAAAACAAATTTGTCGTGTGAAGGGAAGGGTGGTAGAAGACTGTGGACTGTCCCATACTCAGGCGCGTGGGAGTGGGGAGTCTGTTAGCTCAGTTGGCTGGACAGCTGGTTTGTGATGCAGAGTGATGCCAATGTGGCAGGCACTGGCTGAAGGTCCAGCCTTCTTGATCTCACTGCCTTGGCTGAAGTATGGTGACCATCAGGTTAAATCTTAGAATCCCTACAGTGTGGAAGCAGGCCATTTGACCCTCTGGTTCACACCACCTCTTCGAAAAGCATCCCACCCCATCCCTGTAACCCTGAATTTCCCACAGCTAATGCACCTAGCCTGCACGTCACTGAATACTATGGGCAATTTAGCAAGGCCAATCCACTCGAACCTGCACATCTTTGGATTATAGGAGGAAACCGAAGGAAACCTGCACAGACTCAGGATGAATGTGCAAACTCCACACAGTCACCTGAGAGTGGAATCAAATCAAGATCCCTAGCGCTGTGGGCAACAGTGCTAACCAGTGAACCAAAGTGCCACCCAACTCAACACCAGTCTGGTGAGGATATGGGAGCTGCGACACTGTTTGTTATATAACATAATTATATATAATTTAAGTTATTGAAAAGTCATCATGATAGCATGATGTGTGGCATGTGGCTCATGGGATGGCACGGTGGCTCAGTGGTTAGCACTGCTGCCTCACAGTGCTAAGGACCCGGGTTCAATCCCAGCCTCCAGCAACTGTCAGTGTGGAGTTTGCACATTTTCCCTGTGTCTGTGAGGGTTTCTTCTGGGTGCTCCAGTTTCCTCCCGCAGTTCAAAGATGTATAGGTTACAGTGGACCGGTCATGCTAAGTTGCCCATAGTGTCCAGGGATGTGTAGGTTATGTGGATTAGCCATGGGGAATGCAGGTGGGGGAGTGGTTCTGGGTGGGGTGATCTGTGGAGGGTGGGTGTGGATTCGATGGGCCAAATGGCCTGATTCCACACTGTAGGGGTTCTACGATTCTAAATAGTAGCTGTGGTGGTATAATGGGCTTGTAATCCAAAATCTCAAGGTAATGTTCTGGAGACAATGGTTCAAATCCCAACATGTCAACTATTGGAAATATAATTCAGTAAAACAAAATGTGGGTAAAAAGATAATTATAGCTGATAGAGGGTTTTTTTAGCAAATCATGTCTAGTTCATTAATGTTATATAAAGAAGGAAATCTTACATGGTCTGACCTACAGTGGGCGGCAGGGTGGCACAGTGGTTAGCACTGCTGCCTCACAGCGCCGGAGACCTGGGTTCAATTCCCGCCTCAAGCGACTGACTGTGTGGAGTTTGCACGTTCTCCCTGTGTCTGCGTGGGTTTCCTCCGGGTGCTCCGGTTTCCTCCCACAGTCCAAAGATGTGCAGGTCAGGTGAATTGGCCATGCTAAATTGCCCGTAGTGTTAGGTAAGGGGTAAATGTAGGGGTATGGGTGGGTTGCGCTTCGGCAGGACTTGTTGGGCCGAAGGGCCTGTTTCCACACTGTAATGTAATCTAATCTGTAATCTAATCTAATACATGTGACTCCAGACCCACAGCAATGTGGTTGACTCTTAACTGTCCTCTGGGCAATTAGGGACGGGCAATAAATGTTGGCCTCACCAGCGATACCTGCGAATAAAATCGGGAAATGCTAGAGAAGCTCAATCAATCTGACAGAATCTGTGGAGAGAAAAACAGAATTAACATGCGTTCTGAATAAGAGTCATATTAGCCTCGAAACATTAACTCTGTGTTTCTCTCCACAGATGCTGCCAGACCTGCTGAGTTTCTGCAGTAATTTTTGTTTCTGTTACAGATTTTCAGCACCCACAGTATTTTGCTTTTATTTTAGCTCTGCCAACATCCCATGAATTAAAAAGGAAGGGCAGTTATGTCACTTTGCCACCATCTTCGCACGTGATGTAAAGCAAATGATAAACATGAGATTGTTGTCACATGGATGTAAGTTTGCTCGCTGAGCTGGGAGGTTCATTTTCAGACATTTCGCCACCATACTAGGTAACATCTTCAGTGAAGCACTGGTGCGATGGCCTGCTTTTTATTTATGTGTTTAGGTTTCCTTGGGTTGGTGATGTCATTTCCTGTGGTGATGTCATGTCCTGTTCTTTTTCTCAGAGGATGGTAAATGGGATCCAAGCCAATGTGTTTGTTGATAGGGTTCCTGTTGGAATGCAATGCTTCTAGGAACTTTCATGTGTGTCTCTGTTTGGCTTGTCCTAGGATGGATGTGTTGTCCCAGTTGAAATGGTGTCCTTCCTCATCTGTCTGTAAAGGTACTAGTGAGAGTGGGTCATGTCTTTTTGTGGCTAGTTGATGTTCATGTATCCTGGTGGCTAGTTTTCTCCCTGATTATCCAATGTAGTGTTTGTTACAGTCCTTGCACGGTATTTTGTAAATGACATTAGTTTTGCTTGTTGTCTGTATAGGGTCTTTCAAGTTCATTAGCTGCTGTTTTAGTGTGTGGGTGGGCTACGATGACATCAAGGGGTCTGAGTAGTCTGGCAGTCATTTCCAAGGTGTCTTTGATGTAGGGGAGAGTGGCTAGGGTTTCTGGACGCGTTTTGTCTGCTTGTTTGGGTTTGTTACTGAGAAATCGGCAGACTGTGTTCATTGGGTACCCATTCTTTTTGAATACACTGTATGGGTGATTTTTCTCTGCTCTGCATAGTTCCGCTGTGCTGCAGTGTGTGCTGGCTCATTGGAATAATGTTCTGATGCAGCTTCGTTTGTGGGTGTTGGGATGGTTACTTCTGTTGTTCAATATTTGGTCCGTGTGTGTTGTTTTCCTGTAGATGTTCCCCATTGGCTGTTCGCTCTACTGTGACATCTAGGAATGGCAGTTTGTTGTTGTTTTCCTCCTCTTTAGTGAATGTTATGCCAGTAAGGGTATTATTGATGGTCTTGAAGATTTCCTCTAATTTGTTTCATTTAGTGATGAAAAAGGTGTCATCCACGTAGAGGACCCAAAGTTTGGGTTGGATGGTTGGCAGAGCTGTTTGTTCGAGTCTCTGCATTACTGCCTCTGCTAAGAACCCTGATATCGGAGATCCCATGGGTGTTCCATTGGTTTGTCTGTAGGTTTTATTGTTGAAGGTGAAGTGTGTGGTAAGGCATAGGTCCACTAGCTTGACAGCACTGTCCTTGCTGATGAAGTTAGTGGTGTTTGGTGTATGTGTCTTTGGATCTTCTGATAGTGTAGTCAGTGTTTCCTTTGCCAGGTTAATGTTGATTGATGTAAACAGGGCTGTTACGTCAAAGGAGACTGTTATTTCATCCTCTGCTATCTTGGTGTCTTTGATGGTCTTCAGGAATTCTTGGGTGGAGTGGATGGAGTGGTGTGAGTCTTCTATTAAGTGTTTTAGTCTTTATTAAATGTTTTAGTCTTTGGTGCAGCTCCTTAGTTAATCTGTAAATTGGTGTTCAGGATAGTGAGACTATGGGTCTGAGGGTGGTTGGGGGTGGGGTGAGGTGGGGGCTCCTGGTTTGTTGTCATACAGAGCAATCTTTAATTCCTGGAGATTCTAGGAGATTCTTCCAAGGTTGGCAATCCTACAGTCGTAGAAGGCTATAGTACAGAAAAAGGCTCTTCGGCCCGTCATGTCTGTACACAGTTAAAAACAGCCACCTAGTATTCAATCCCATTTTCTAGCCTAGAACTGTTCATGTTTTGGTATCACACATGCACATCTAAATACTTTGTAAATGTGATGAGGGTTTCTGCCTCTCCCACCTTTACAGGAAGTGAGTTCCTGATTCCCACCACCCTCTGGGCGAAGAAATTTTTCTTCACATTCCACTCTAAACCTTCAGCCCCTAACTTTAAATCCATGCTCCCAGTCATGGGTCCCTCTGCCAAGAGGAACGGTTCTTATCCTGAAGGTGGGTCAGTATATAATCGAACATAGGTCAGAAACTACCCCGGACATCTCACTCTCCGTTCCCAGTCGGAGATGATCCCTTGGAAAGGTTCTGTTTGCTGTTTTAGCTTTTGTTTTTAACCTTGATCGAAACATCTGTCACTCCACAGGTGTGGGGCGAAACCAGTTCTTTCCAAGTCAGGACTTGGCAGCTTCTTGTTTGTTTTTTTGGGGTGCCTGTTTGTTGGGTAAATACTTCACGAAGCTGCCACAGTCAGTTTGTGTGGAATCTGCTGCCTCAGCTGCTTTCTGCCCCCTTCGTCTTTTGAGGCAGCCACATTCCACAAGTGGGTCACACGTAATTCCCGAATGCAGGAAAATGGTGGGAGTTTCCCCTCCCTCATGGCCTCCTCTTCCTCTGTGACATTGAGGCATTTTGAGACAAGATGAAAGCCAAAGTTATTCTCATACTTTATCGGTTTGGAGGGAGCATTCTGTTGTCTTCCTCTTCAAAGTGAATGGGGGGAGGGACAGTCCACTCGCATTCATGTAGCCTCTCTTCTGACCTCAAAGCACTTCTCAGCCTGTTGATCACTGTTGAGTGAGGCAATCGCCTAGCAATATTATCACCAGATTGTCTAATCTGGAAAATATTCAGGGTCCTGGGTTCAAATCTCACTGCAGCAGATGGTGGAATTTCAATTCAATAAAAACATTAAGGGTCTAATGATGACCAGAAAGCCATTGCTGATTGTTGTAAAAACCCATCTGGTTCACTAATGCCCTTTAGGGAAGGAATTGACCATCCTTACCTGGTCTGGTCTACGTATGACTCCAGACCCACAGTGATGTGGTTGACTCTTAACTGGCCTCTGAGTAATGAATGCTGGCCTAGCCAGTGACACTTTCATCCCATGAATGAATATACAGAACAAAATGTAGCAGCCATTTCTGCGCACAGCAAGATCCCATAAGCAGCAATGTGATAATGGCCAGATATTCAATCTTTTTGGCCACCTGATTAAGGGATAAATATTGGCCAGGGTGCCTAGCTCTCTTTGAAATAGGACATTGAGATTTTCATTTTACTTACATCTGAGAGGGTAGCTGAGTCTTTGCCTCAATGCCTCATCCTACAGTCGGACCTTGGGCCTACACAGCACTCCCTCAATTGGTAGGACTCTCATGTTTGACTCATAGAGTCATGGGTGTAAGCATGTTCTCACAGTTCAGCACTAAATGTCAGCAATGTCAGCTTTCAGGGAGGGTTGGTACACTGGACCAGTAATCCAGAGGCAGAAGTGGGTACTGCAGATGCTGGTGGTTAGAGTCAAGACTAGAGTGTTGCTGGAAAAGCACAACAGGTCAGGTAGCATCCAAGGAGCAGGAAAATCGACATTTCGGGCAAAAACCCTTCATCAGGAATGAGCTTCATTCCTCATTCCTGATGAAGAGCGTTTGCCCGAAACGTTGATTTCCCTGCTCCTCAGATGCTACCTGACCTGCTGTGCTTTTCCAGCACCACTCTAGTCTTGACAGTAATCTGGAGGCACAAACCAGCATTCTGGGGGTGTGGGTTCGATTCTTACTGTAGCAGATGGTCCAAATTGAATTTAATAAAAATCTGGAATTAAAATTCTAGCCTCACGGTGACCATGTGTTCACTGCAAATAGTTATAAATCCCATTTGGTTCACTCGTGTCCTTTGGGGAATCATCCTTTCCTGACCTGGCCTACATGTGACTCCAGATCCGTGGCAATGTGTGGTTGACTCTTAACTGCCCTCTGGGCAATTAGGGATGAGCAATAAATGCTGGTGTAAATAGTGACGCCCACAATCCGAGGAATGAATAAAAAAGAAGGCCCTATCTGACATTTGCTTCTTTTGAGTTCAGGAGCAGAGAGTGGAAGAAGCAGAGCCTGCTGGGAAGGTAAGTGATTGTATTTTAAGTGGACACGATCTAAACCTGAGACCCTACACTGTAGGGCCTACCTCCCACCCACTTCCTCTAACCTTCATAAGAGTCGGTAAGGTTTTCAGGTTTCCTCTTTTTTTTCTCTTCCTTGTTTAGTCCTGTGTGGGCTTTCAGCATAGCGGGGTATGGCTGATAGGGCAGTTGCATGTTCCTCCTGCAGAATGTGGCAGGTGAGAGACATGACGCATGTCTCTGCTGGCCACATCTGCGGGTAGTGCACCCAACTCCCAGCTCCTCGAAAACCGAGTTAGGTAACTGGAGCTGGATGAACTACGGATCATCTGGGAAGCTGAGGGCGAAATTGAGAGGATGTACAGGGAGGTGGTCACTCCCCAGACACAGGATAAGGACAGCTGGGTTACAGTCAGGGGGAGGAAAGGGAACCAACAGTCAGAGCAGGGATCCCCTGTGGCCGTTCCCTTCAGCAATAAATATACCGTTTTGGATACTGCTGGTGGGGACAGCCTACCAGGGGAAAGCCATAGTTGTCAGGTCTCTGGCACTGAGCCTGGCACTATGGCTCAGAAGGGAAAGGGGGAAAATAGAAAAGCACTAGTGGTAGGGGACTCAAGAGTTAGATGGATTGACAGGAGATTTTGTGGTCAGGAACAGGACTCCCGGAAGATATGTTGCCTCCCAGGTGCCAGGGTCCGGAATGTTGCCGATCGGGTTTACAGGATTCTGAAGGGGGAGGGTGAGCAGCCAGAAAACATGGTACATATTGGCACCAATGATATAGCCAGGAAAGGGATTGAGGATCTGAAAAGTGACTACAAAGAGCTAGGCTGGAAGCTGAAGAGCAGGACGAGTAGAGTAGTGATCTCGAGTTTGCTACCAGTGCCACAAGATAGTGAGATGAGGAACAGTCAGCGAGTGCAGCTTAACACGTGGCTGTGACGCTGGTGCAGGAGGGAGGGCTTCAGATACCTAGACCATTGGGATGCCTTCTGGGGAAGGTAGGACCTGTACATGAAGGACGGGTTGCACCTGAACTGGAGGGGCACAAATGTCCTGGGTGGGAGATTTGTTCGTGTGGTTCAGGAGAGTTTAAGCTAGATTGGCAGGGGGGGGTGGGAACCACAGTTACATATCTGAGAGCGGGGTGGTTATATATGGGCAGTGACAGGATGTAGTGAATCTATTGGGAAGATCTTTCACGTGATGAAACAAAGGAATTGGTTAAAGTGTGTCTGCTTTAACGCAAGGAGTGTCAGAAATAAGAGTGATGAACTTAGAGCATGGATCAGTACTTGGAACTATGATGTTATGGCCATAACGGAGATATGGGTTTCACAGGGGCAGGAATGGTTTAGAACGTTTAGAAAGAACAGGGAGGGTGGAAAAAGAGGAGGGGATGTAGCATTGCTAATCAGAGAGTGCGTCACAGTTACAGAAACAAAGGTTGTTGAGGAAAGTTTGTCTACTGAGTCAGTATGGGTGGAAGTTAGGAATAGCAAGGGAGCAGCAACCTAATTGGGGTTTTCTACAGACCCCCTAATAGCAGTAGAGAGACTGAAGAACTCATAGGCCGGCAGATTTTGGAAAATTGCAGATGTAGCAGGGTTGTTGTTATGGGTAACTTCAACCTTCCCAATATTGATTGGTACCTCCTTAGTGCAAATGGTTTGGATGGGGCCGCTTTTGTCAGGTGTGTTCAGAAGGGTTTCCTTACTTAGTATGTAGACAGGCCAACAAGGGGAGAGGCCATTTTGGATTTGGTGCTCGGCAATGAGCCTGGACAGGTTTCAGATCTTGTGGTGAGAGAACACTTTGGTGACAGTGACCACAACTGCCTCACATTTACCATAGCCTTGGAGAGGGAAAGGAGCAGTTACCAAGGGAAGAGATTTAATTGCGGAAAAGGAAATTATAACGTTAGCAAACAGGAGTTGGGAAGTACAGACTGGGAGCAATTGTTCCACAGAAAGGTCTCAACAGACATGTGGAGACTATTTAAGGAGCAGTTGATGCATAAATTTGTTCCTCTGAGACAGGTAAGAAGGGGTAAGATTAAGGAACCTTGGATGACAAGAACAGAGGAGCTTCTCGTCAAAAGGAAGAAGGCAGCTTACGTAAGGTGGAGGAAGCAAGGATCTAGCACAGCTTTAGAGGATTACAGGCTTGCTAGAAAGGAGCTCAGAAATGGGCTGAGGAGAGCCAGGAGGGGGCACAAAAAAGGCTTGGCAGGAAGAATTAGGGAGAACCCAAAGGCATTTTACTCATACGTGAGGAATAAGAGAATGATCAGGGAGAAGGTAGGGCCGGTCAGGGATAGCGGAGGGAACATGTGTGTGGAGTCTGAGCAGATAGGGGAAGCCCGAAATGAGTTTTTTGCTTCGGTTTTCACTAAGGAAAAGGACCTTGTTGTGAATGAGAACTTTGAGGAGCTGGGAAACAGGCTTGAACAGATCGAGATTGATGAAGTTAATGTGCAGGAAATTTTGGTAAACATTAAGATTGATAAATCTCCAGGGCCAGACCAGATTTATCCTCGGCTGCTCCGGGAAGCGAGAAAGGAGGTTGCTAAGCCACTGGCGAGGATATTTGCTTCCTCACTCTCTATGGGAGTCATACCGAAGGATTGGAAGGAGGCGAATGTTGTTCCTATTTTCAAGAAGGGTAAAAGGGAAATCCCTGGCAATTACAGACCAGTCAGTCTTACTTCTGCAGTCAGCAAGGTTTTGGAAAGAATTCTGAGGGATAGGATTTATGAAATTTGGAAAAGCAAAGCATGATTAAAGGCAGTCAGCATGACTTTGTGAGAGGCAGGTCATGCCTCACAAACCTTATTGAGTTCTTTGAGGAGGTGACGAGACAGGTTGACAAATGTCGAGCAGTGGCTGTGGTGTATATGGACTTCAGCAAGGCATTTGATAAGGTTCCCGTTGGTAGGCCCATTCATAAAGTCAGGGGGTATGGGATACAGGGAGATTTGGCTGTCTGGATTCAGAATTGGTTGGCTGACAGAAGGTAGAGAGTGTTTGTAGATGGAAAGAATTCTGCCTGGAGGATAGTGGTGAGTGGCGTCCCCCAGGGCTCTATTCTTGGGCCTCTGCTCTTTGTAGTTTTTATGAATGACTTGGATGAGGAGGTTAAGGGGTGGGTTAGTAAGTTTGCTGATGACACAAAGGTTGGAGGTACCGTTGATAGTATCAAGAGCTATTGCAGGCTGCAGCGCGACATGGACAGGATGCAGAGCTGGGCTGAGAAATGGCAGATGGAGATCAACCTGGATAAATGCAAAGTGATGCATTTTGGAAGGTTGAACTTGAATGCTGAACATGGGATTAAAGACATGATTCCTGGCAGTGTGGTGGAACAGTGGGATCTTGGTGTTCAAGTGCATAGATCCCTCAAAGTTGCCACCCAAGTGGATAGGGTTGTTAAGAAAGCATATGGTGTTTTGGCTTTCATTAACAGGGAGATTGAGTTTAAGAGCTGCGAGATTTTGCTGCAGCTCTACAAGACCCTGGTGAGACCACACTTGGAATATTGTGTCCTGTTCTGGTTGCCCTATTATAGGAAAGATGCAGAGGGTTTGGAGAGGGTGCAAAGGAGATTTACCAAGATGCTGCCTGGACTGGAGGGCTTGTCTTACGAAGAAAGGTTGACTGAGCTCGGACTTTTCTCTCTGGAGCGAAGGAGAAAGTGCTGTGGAAATTAAATTGACTCGACTCAACTGTTAGCAAGAGCAAAGAAAGGAGCTTAATTTAAATTCTGCAGAATTGACCCAATACATTCAGCCAGATGCCTCATGTAAGGGGTACTTGAGCATAATTCAGATACTCTTCTTATACTGTTTCTTATTACACTTTCAAGGGCAAAGACTGAGAAAATTCAAATTGTTTATTTTCTCATCCCCTGGTTGTGGACATAACTGTTCTAATGCCTTTGCTGAATTCGACTGTCGCAAGGTCAAGTTGAATTCAAACAAAGCCAAGCTGTCTCCTGGCTGCAGAACTCAGCAAAGTATTGTTTACAAAGCTCAGCACAGCAATAAATTTAGAAAGGCATTTTCTTTCAGATTTCACAGTAAATGTTAAATTTGTTAATTTTCCATTACAGAAAAGAGGTGATCTGATCGAGGTGTACAAGGTAATGAGAGGCATGGATAGAGTCGATAGCCAGAGACTCTTCCCCAGGGCAGGATTGACTGCCATGAGGGGTCACAGTTTTAAGGTGTTAGGAGGAATGTATAGAGGAAACATCAGAGATAGGTTCTTTACGCAGAGAGTTGTGAATGCATGGAGTGCGTTCCCAGCGGTGGTGGTGGAAACAGAGTCATTGGGGACATTTAAGCAACTGCTGGACATGTACATGGACAGCAGTGAATTGAGGGGGATGTAGGTTAGGTTGTTTTATTTTAGATTAGGATTAATCCTAGGCACAACATCATGGGCCGAAGGGCCTGTACTGTGCTGTACTTTTCTATGTTCTATGTTCTTATCCTTTCAGGTCTGTGTAAAAGATCCTACAGGCCCTTTCCAAGAAGATCGGGGGAATTATCCTTATCAGTATTTTATCTCTCAGCCAACATTATTGAGTCGGTTCTCTATTGGCATTGCATTATTGTATCTTGAACCTGGCTTTGGACAAAATTGTCTGCCACATCTCCTGCATTAACGTGGCAACTGTCCTTCAAAAAAACCCAACTAGTTGTGAAACATTACGTGTGACCCTGGAATTGGGAATGGCATGATATAAATGAAAATCTTTCTCTGACGCCAAAATAGGGTTGAGGGGCTGGTTCTGTGTGCAATGCTCTTTGGAGGGCTAGTGCGGACTCAATGGGCAGAGTGGCCTGCTTCCACACTGTAGGGATTCTACTTTTCTATTAAAAAACATATCTTTATTCTTTCACAAGATGTGTGCATCACTGGCAAGGCCACGATTTGCTGCCCTTGAGTTAGATGGCTTGCTTGACCCTTACCAAAGAGCAGTACAGGTCTATAGGTCAGGCCAAGTAAGAAGACCAGATTTCTCTCCCAAGAGGAGATTTAAGAACTTGATGGGTTTTTAAGACAATTGACAATATTTTTGTCACAATCACCACTGCTGAGACAAGTTTTCAGTTCCAGATGTAATAATTGAATTTCAATTCTAGTAGTTACCCCAGTCTAATTTGAATCCCTGCTCCAATATTTCCTCTCACCAATATGTTCCCCTAAACATTAGCAATGGTACATTTCTACATCTGAATGTGATTGTGATTTTGAACGCAGAAGCAAAGAGTGCTGTGCGTTGAGCTGCAGTTGTATAAATAGACACTGTTAGCTTTGACATGGGGAAGTGAGAATGCAGATGCTCCTCAGGAGGATATTGAAAATCCAGACGATTCATTGAAACAGAATGATTACAGCCCAGAGGAGTTTCTCATGGCCTATTGTGTCTGAATGGGCTCTGACAGAGCAATTCACCCTGTAACACTCACTGCAGCCTGTAATGGTTTCCTTTTCAGATATTGATCCAATTCCCTTTTGACTGTCTTGATTGAATCTGCCTTCCCCCCACACTCTCAGACAGTACATTCCAGACCCTAACCCCTTGAGTTAACCTGCCTCCCCTACATTCTCAAACAGTGCATTCCAGACCCTCACCCCTCAGGTGAACCTGCCTCCCCTCACATTCTCAGACAGTGCATTCCAGACCCTAACCCCTTGAGTGAACCTGCCTCCCCCACACTCTCAGACAGTACATTCCAAACCCTAACCACTCACTGCATGAGAACTTTCTCCTCAGGTAGCCACTACCTTTTGAGCTACTTTTCTTAAATCTATGCCCTCTGATTCTCAATACTCCCATTATTGATCTCTTTCCAAAATCCGTTGGTATTGTCACTAAACTATTAACTCAGAAACCCAGATGATGTTCTGGGACTTGGGTTTGAAACCCATCACAGCAGATGGTGGAATATGAACTCAATAGAAATCTGGAATTCAGAGTCATCTAATGATGACCATGAAACTATTGGCAATCTTTGGAAAAACCCATCTGGTTCACCGATGCCCTTTAGGGAAGGAGACAGCACTCCTTACCCATCTAGACTGCATGTGACACCAGACCTGTGGTAAAATGGGTGACTCTTAATTAGGGATGAGTAATAAACGCTGGCCTGGTTAGTGATACCCACATCCTGTGAATGAATGAAAGCAATTTTTCGGAGGCCTGACAGGGGGAGATATGGAGAGGTTGTTTCCCCTTTTGGGAGAGTCTAGGACCAGAGGGCATCATCTCACCTGATGAAGGAGCAGCACTTCGAAAGCTTTTGCTTTGAAATAAACCTGTCGGACTATAACCTGGATTCTGACCTTCTTCACCCATTTAAGATAGAGATGAGGAGGAATTTCATCTCTCAGGGGTTTATAAATCTGTGGAATTCTTTACTGCTGTTGAGGGAGGGTAATTAAGCATACTCAAGGGTGAGATAGTCAGATTTTTAGTCAGTTAGGGAATCAAGGTTTATGGGGAAAAGGCAGGGAAGTGGTTTTGAGGGTTATCAGATCAGCTATGATCTTATTGAATGGTCAAGCAGATTTGATGGGCAAATAGACTACTTCTGCTCATTGTCCTAAGGTCTTAGAGAAAGAATTGCTGAAAGAATTGTTAAAACGTCTCTGTTTGATGGAAGGAGATGCCTATGGTCCTTGCTGGAATGGGCGTGAGTCTAATGATCTCATCTTTCTTGCCAGATGTGATTTGGCTTTTCTAACCTGGAGTGTGTCCAGGAGCTCCCCCTTCCCCCACCTCCCAAAGGTGTATCATAGAGTCATAGAGATGTACAGCATGGAAACAGACCCTTCAGTCCAACCCGTCCATGCCGCCCAGATATCCCAACCCAAGCTAGTCCCACCTGCCAGCACCCAGCCCATATCCCTCCAAACCCTTCCTATTCATATACCCATTCAAATACCTCTTAAATGTTGCAATTGTACCAGCCTCCACCACTTCCTCTGGCAGCTCATTCCATACACATACCACCCTCTGTGTGAAAATGTGGCCCCTTAGGTCTCTTTTATATCTTTCCCCTCTCACCTTAAACCTATGCCCTCTAGTTCTGGACTCCCCGACCCCAGGGAAAAAGACTTTGCCCATTTATCCTATCCATGCCACTTATAATTTTGTAAACCTCTATAAGGTCACCCCTCAGCCTCCGATGCTCCGTGGAAAACAGCCCTAGCCTGTTCAGCCTCTCCCTAGAGCTCAAATCCTCTAACCCTGGCAACATCCTTGTAAATCTTTTCTGAACCCTTTCAAGTTTCACAACACCTTTCCGATAGGAAGGAGACCAGAATTGCACGCAATATTCCAACAGTGGCCTAACCAATGTCCTGTACAGCCGCAACATGACCTCCCAGCCCCTGTACTCAATACTCTGACCAATAAAGGAAAGCATACCAAACACCTTCTTCACTAACCTATCTACCTGCGACTCCACTTTCAAGGAGCTATGAACACATAATACAAAAGAGGCCCTTTGGCCCAGTAAGTCTGTACCACCAACATTACTCTAAGTCTATACAAGTTGCACTTACCCACAGTAGATCTATAGCCTTGAATGTTACGACATTTTTAATATTCAACCATGCACTTTTTAAAGGTTGGGAGGTTTCCCAAATCAACTACTCCTCCCAGGCAGTGCATTCCATACCACTCCCACCCTCTGTCAAGAAGCCAATGGCTCCCTTCTGCATGTAACAATTCTGTGAAAGAACATTCTCAAACTGCAACAACAGCAGGTGGCTCACCAGTTTCTCAAGGTTAAAATGTGTTTTAAATCCAATCTACTTGTTATGAGAGACATCTGAGGTAGGATTTCAATCCTGAGATGTGGACACTACCATTCCACCACAAGAACATTAGGATCTTCCTAAGATTTACTTGGGATGGGTAATAAACAGCCATAGAATCCCTACATTTGAGGTGGGCAGGTTGGGGCCATGGCCATTTGGCCCATCCAGTCCACACCAATCCTTTGAAGGGTGTCCCACCCAGACCCACTCCCTTATTGTCTAACCTTGCATTTCCATGGCCAATCCACCCAACCTGCAGACCTTTGGACTGCAAGAGGAAACCTGCATAGGCATAGGGAAAATGTGTAAACACCACACAGTCACCCAAACTGGAATTGAACCTGGGTCCCTGGTGCTGTGAGGCAGCAGTGCTAGTCACTATGCCAAGCTATAGGTTCAGAGTGCACGGCAGAGGCCCTTCAGTCCATTGAGTTTATGCTGATATCCACATTAATCCCACTTTCCAGTACTTGGCCCATAGCTTTGAGGAGAAAGTGAGGACTGCAGATGCTGGAGATCAGAGCTGAAAATGTGTTGCTGGAAAAGCGCAGCAGGTCAGGCAGCATCCAAGGAACAGGAGAATCGACGTTTCGGGCATAAGCCCTTCTTCAGGAAGGGCTTGGGGCTTATGCCCGAAACGTCGATTCTCCTGTTCCTTGGATGCTGCCTGACCTGCTGCGCTTTTCCAGCAACACATTTTCAGCCCATAGCTTTGAGAGTTATGGTATTACAAGTGGTCCTCCAGATATGTTTTAAAGGGTGTAAGGTTTCCCATCTCAACTACCCTCCCAGGGAATGCATTCCAGACTCCCACCACCCTCTGAGTGAAACAAAAATCCCCAATTTCCCTCTAAACCTCCCTGGGGAGGTAATCAGGGATTGAAATGGCTAGGAAATTAATTGGAAAACACAGTTCTTAAAAAAACGCCCACACACATTTGTGACGACAGGGTCGAAAATAAAAAGCAAAATGCGACCCTTCCAGCCCCAGTCCACCAGATCCGACAGTGCCTGTCACATGAGATGAAGGAGGGATTTAAATCTGAAATTGACTCACGTCAATTTCTTAAGTCATTTTAAGGGGAGACGTAAAAAGTGAAAGCGTGGATGTAGTGGAGGTCGAGGAACTGAGGATTAAAGTTCGAACAATGCCTCATTTTAACAGAGACAGGTATGTCCTCACACTCTCTCAAATGTTTATCTTCAGTCCTGTTTTATAATGATCCAAATTCGGGGCTAGCAGTGGGGGCAACAGTAAAGGTGACTTGTCAGTCTTTAATGATGAATCGAGCACCTCAGGGAGCCCAAAGCGGGGGGGATGTCTTTAATAAGTGATTCAGGGGTTAGCACTGCTACCTCATAGCGCTGGGGACCCGGGTTTTAGTATACTCTCTGTCTGTGTGTGGAATTGGTACATTTCTCCTTGTGGTCTGTGTGGGTTGCCTCTGAGGGTGCCCTGTTCCTGTGCCGCCAGGGTTTTTAGTTACAGAGCCGTTTTAAAAACGGTGCTTTGTTTGCCCCTTGGAGAGTTTGCTTTTCTGGAAAATAACTTGTTCCGTCAGGATTCGGTCAGTTTACGGTTGTGCGGCCAGGGGAGGATGGATTGGATCCGTAGCCTAGGCATTGTATACGGTCCGCCCCAAAGAGTCTTGAGGTGCCGTGGCATTGTCCCTGCCTCTGAGCCAGGAGAGCTGGGTTCAAGTCCCACCTGCTCTAGGGGTGTGTTTTAATATTGTCTGAGTATATTAACCAGGGGAGGGAAAGATACACAATCTGTGAGAATTTGAGAGGGTGTGTGAAGAGGATTGTTTATTTTTAATCTTCCTCTACATTGACTCCCAAACCCAACTTTACCTTCAACTGGGAATATGGTTCTGCTGTTGCCAGTTTCCCAGTTTCAATCCACCTGTACCTGCCTTCTTTTATTGAAGGTGGATAAGCTATTCGGCCATGGAAGTTCAATGGGGGCAGCTCTTGAGTCTCATTGGTCCAAAGAAGGGGGCGGGAGAATCTGCATGGAGTAGGAGAGGGAGGGAACGGAGAGTAGTTTGGACTCAGTTTGTTCACACAAGCTGGCAACTGGGACTAGATTAATTTAGGATATCTGATCAGCATGGACAAGTTGGGCCGAAGGGTCTGTTTCCATGGTCTATGATTCTATGATTGTGAACACACCTCTGGAGCAGATGGGACTTGAAACCAGCTCTCCAGGCTCAGAGGCAGGGTCACTACCACTTCAGCGCAAGAGCCTTGGCATGCATTGTATGCACTATCAGTTAACCTATTGTTCCAATCCCTGTAACCCTGTGCAAACTGCTCACTTGTTGGATAAACGTCAACTTGCTTTACATTGAGTTTTTCTTTTCGAGTGGATCAAAAGTGTTAAATAATGGCATAAACCAACCTTGAAGTTAATCTCTATGGTGGCAGATTCTCAGATTTGAATTCAATAAAAAAAATATCTGCATCTAATGATGACCATGAAATGGTTGCCAATTGTTTGGGGAAGATAAACCCATCTGGTTCACTAATGTCCTTCAGGGAAGGAAACTGCCTCCATTGTGACCCCAGACCCACAGCAATGTGGTTTGACTTTTAACTGCCCTCCGGGCAATTAGGGAT
This sequence comes from Chiloscyllium plagiosum, assembly GCF_037043375.1. NCBI lineage: Eukaryota > Metazoa > Chordata > Chondrichthyes > Orectolobiformes > Hemiscylliidae > Chiloscyllium > Chiloscyllium plagiosum. The sequence goes on along the minus strand of NW_028270144.1, from coordinate 126,142,115 downwards.
GGGTAATAAATGCTGACTTAACCATGTCTTATGAGTGAATAAGGAAGCAATCTGTTAATCTCTGTAAAAGTGTCCAATTACTCTACTGTATTTCTTGAAAGATCAAAGTGTTTGATGATGTCACCACTGAACACTAAATTTAAAGTTATATCCTGGGAACATCATGGTCGGCATGGACTCTGTAACTAGCATTGCAGAGACAGCAGCATAACACAAGTTTTGTTTGCCCAGGCGTGAGAGTTGCCTGATATTGGCAGCTTCCCCAGACAGTGTCAATCACATGTACACAATGACAGCAGTAAGCTGCCGGTCTCTGGAAGCCGACGTTCACTTCCCTCAATGACAAAGTTCAAACAAATGGAACAAATAACCTTGTAACATTCCAGCTGTGACCTGCTTACCATCTGGATGCCAATTTGAGACATTGGCGGGACACATACGGGAATTGAGGCATTTGATTAACAAACATATTACACAAGTTCGAGAGAAGACATTTGTTGAAGCAGTTGAACCGTGAGAGAGTAAAAATGTGGCTTTTCAATCATTCTCATGGTTCAGTATAAAAAGCAACCCCTATACTCCATTCACGTGGAGATTTGTTTAACCAGTGTGTTCGTGTTCTAATTATTTGTGTCTGGACTTTTTGTCCATCCCTAATTGTCCTTGAACTGAATGATTCTCTCAGCCATTTCAGAGGCTTGTTTAAAGTTGGCTAGCTCAGTTGACTGGACAGCTGGCATACAATACAGACATTGGCACTGTGCGCTCAATTCTTCCACCAGCTGAGGTTATCACGAAGGACTCTCCTCAACGTCTTCCCTTGCCTGAGGCGTGGTGGCCCTCAGGTTAAACCGCCACCTGTTGACTGTCCAAGAGAGAATGGGACTATGTTTACCTCATGCGTATGGAATAGTTCGGTGCTTGCTTTTGATCTAATCATCCAATGGCCTTTTTTTCAGTGCTGTACACCTTTTGTGCTTTGAAGCTGGGTTGGTGGAAGGCGTACCAAAGGGAGATCACCAAAGGGACGGAGATCATTGGGAATGTGCAGGAATGTAGAGTTGAGATTAAAATCCGATCAGCCACAATCTCACTGATCGTGGAGCAGGCTCAAAGGGCCGAGTGGCCTGCTTTGTTCACATGTTTGTATGCTCCATTTCACCTCCATTGTCCCACTTAAGTTCCATTGTCTCACCTCGATCCCAATTTAATTTTCGTTGCCCCACTTAAACCCAATTGCCTCACTGGTATCCTATTACCCTATATCTATCCCCATTACTCCATTTTATCTCCATTGTCCCACTTAATCGCCATCGTATATTGATTTTGACTGTGGGGTGACCATGTAGAGATTTATAAAATCACAAGGGGCACGGATAAGGTAAATAGACAAGGTCTTTTGCCCTGGGGTGGGGGAATCCAAAACAAGAGGGGATAGGCTTAGGGTGAGAGGGGAAAGATTTAAAAAGGACCTAAAGGGCAGCTTTTTCACACAGAGGGTGGTGCGTGTATGGAATGAGCTGCCAGAGGAAGTGGTGGAGGCTGGTACAATTACAGCGTTTAAAAGGAATCTGGATGGGTATATGAATAGGAAGGGTTTAGAGGGATATGGGCTGGGTGCTGGCAAATTGGGCTGGGTTAATTTAGGTTATCTGGTTGGCATGGACAAATTGGACTGAAGAGTCTGTTTCTGTGCTGTACATCTCTGACTCTATATTGTCATTGCCCGGGGCATGAAACCCTGCCCAGATACATCTCAACTGCACCAAATTTACTTCAACCCAGAACCTCCTCTGTAATTACTGACAATCTGCCTCCTTTTGTTAATTCCTAAACAGCCCACGAAAACGTCCCTCATCCTGACTAAAAGCTTTAGTAATTAAAATCCCTAAATCCGGGATTAATTTTTGAACAGGATTCTAATTACAAATACAAACATGGAGAACAAACATTGTAATCAGCCACATACAGAGAAATTGAAAAGCAGAGTCCCTCCAATGCAGGAGAGATTAGAGTGTTAACCTCAGTCATTGTTCATGACTCACACATTAGATTCCAGACTTTCCAGTTACTCTTCATTATCCTCTCTGATCACATACATGGATTTCCCAATCCTCATCAGTGTTAGATTTGCTAGCCCCCTTCCCATTGTATTGTTACCCCCAAAAGGATTAAATGGGATATAAGGGCAAGGGTGAGGGAGCACATCCAACATAGATTCTCTGATGAAGGTTTCTGAAGACCCAAATAATCCATCTTGGGTACACTTGTCACTGAAGGCTATCAGGAGGACAAACCCCTAGTGTTGCTATTTGAAAGCCCCATTCCCTCATTGCCACTGAGATGTGGATCCACCAGTGGTACTCACACACATCCATGACTTGTCCTTCTTGACCTGCTGACATTAATTGACCTGTCTTCCTCCTCCAACTGTGGTCCAATTGGTTGGCACTGCTTTACCCATGTTCTACTATTATCTACTTAATTGTAGCCAGACATCCAATGACTTCCCTTCCCACTTAGTTACCTCTGGTGTCCCTCAAGGGTCTCTTCTTACACCCCCTCCTATTTCACAGATATTTGTTGCCCTGAGCAACAACATCTGAAAATTCAACTCCCATTTTCACATTTGTCATCAGCGCTACCCCTTTGCCAACTCCTGACTCCTCACTGTCTCTTAATTATCAGATATTCAGTATTGGCAGATTTCCCCTCCCCCAAGGGCATTAGTGAATTAGATGGATCAAACTCTTGATCCCAGATTTTTATTGAATTCAATTACCATCCTCTGCTATGGTAGGATTATGAACCGAGGTCCTCAGGCTTAGTAGCTTAGTGATAATACCATTCAGCCATCATCGTCCCACTTGGAGACGATTTTACCATTACTTCAATTGTGCAATGCCTGCTTGATCAACTGAGCTATCTCATCATGTTTGTCAGAGCAGAGTATCAGACATTTAGTGCAATGTGAGCAGAATTTATTTAAAAAGTTTAACTGAGAGACAGGGTGGTGGGGGGTGGGGGGGGGCGGGCACACGCAGCACAGGTGAACACCATCTGCGTCTGTTAAGACACAAGCAGTGGAATTTTGAAAGACCTCACATTTATGGAGGGTGCTGGGACTGCGAGAGTATGTTCAAATTGTCAAGTCTCAATGTAAGGTGTGGATGAGGGTTTCAGCAGGAGAGGAGAGGAGCTGAAACAGCAGGAGAGTCAAGCAATGTTAACAGAGGTGAAAATACATGGTCTCGGTCTCGTGCCAGGGACAAACAAGCAACACGGTTGTGGACAGTCTAGTCCACCTTGGGGAGTTACCAGGGAGAGTGATGGAATTAGTGGCAAAGGAGAGGGCAGGGACTGAAGACAATGTGGTTAACTTTTAAGTGAGGAATAAATACTTTCAATAGACAATAGGTGCAGAATTAGGCCATTCAGCCCTTTGAGCCAGCACCACCATTCATTATGATCATGGCTGATCATCCACAATCAGTATCCTGTTCCTGCCTATCCCCATAAGGTAAGGACGACAGATTTTCTTCCCTAAAGATTCCACTATCTTTAGGAGCTCTATCCATCTCTTTCTTGAAAGTATCCAGAGACTTGGCCTCCACTGCTTTCTGGGGCACAGCATTCTATACACCCACCACTCTCTGGGTGAAGAATTTTCTCCTCAATTCTGTTGGCCTGTGACATCCATATCCAGTGGATAAATAAAAAACAAAACAAGTTACTAGTCCAAGGACCTCAGGCTGATGTTCTGGATGTGTGGGTTCAAATCCCACCATGGCAAATGATGAGCAGAAATTCTGGAATAAAAAGCTAGTCTATTGGCAACTATATAACTGCTTTTATATAAACGACCCTAGAACTATGGATGCTGGAGACCTGAAACACACAAGAACAGAAATTGCTGGAGAAACTCAGCAGGTCTTTGATTGTATCTGTGGAGAGAGAAACTGAGTTAGTGTTTCAAATCCAGTATCCTTCTATCAATGTAATTGCTTTCTGTTGTTGTAAAAACCCCATCCCTTTCACTAATATTCTTTAGGGAAGAAAATCTATCGTCCTTACCTGGACCAGAGACAAAAAAACTGCAGATGCTGGAGTCCAAAGTAGATAAGCAGGAGGCTGGAGGAACATAACAAGTCCGGCAGCATCAAGAGGTGGAGAAATCAATGTTTTGGGTATTAATCCTTCTTCAGGAACCTGAAGAAAGATTATACCCAAAACGTTTACTTCTCTACCTCCTGATGCTGCCTGGCTTGCTGTGTTCTTTCAGCCTCCTGCTTATCCTTACCTCTTTACTCAGAGAGTAGTAAGTGTATGGAATGCTTTGCCTGCAACGGTAGTAGATTCGCCAAGTTTAAGTGCATTTAAGTCGTCATTGGTCAGGCGTATGGATGTACATGGAATAGTGTAGGTGGGATGGGCCTCAGATTAGTATGACAGGGTGGCACAACATCGAGGGCCGAAGGGCCTGTACTGCGCTGTAATGTTCTATGTTCTATGGTCTGGCCTACATGTGACTCCAGACCCATTGCAATGTGGATGACCCTTAATTGCCTTCTTGGAAATTATGGATGGGCAATAAGTTGCTATTGATACCCACGTCCTGTGAACACACAATTTTATAAAAAAATTAGACCTAGGAACACAGAAAAGAAGCCAAATGGATGACAAATCTGTGCTCATTCTTACTTTACTAGAACAATCCAGAACTTTCCGACTGCCCTGACTTCACCTTTCACTAAAAGTGGTAATGGTCTTTGTCTCAATTTCTCCCTGTGGTGAAACACTTCATGCTTTGTCCCCACTATGTTTAATACATGACCATCCAATGATCTTCCTTCACTTCCTTAGTGACAGTTTTAAACAGCCAGTAACAGCTCCATTTATGTAACCAGTTGCTATTAGACAGCCCTTTGGGAATGAGGATAACTTGCTTGCCCTTTGATTTGATGCTTTCTGAGTTAATTGTTGAGTTTAGTGCAGTCTGGGAGGTTGAGGGGTGACCTTTATAGAGGGTTATAAAATCATGATAGGCATAGATAAGGTGAATTGCAAGGATCTTTTCCCGACGTTGGGGCCGTTCAAAACTAGGGGACGTATTTTTAAGGTGAGAGAGGCAAGTTTTAAAAAGGTCATGGGGGCAATTTTTTTAGATGCAGGTTGGTTATTGTGTGGAATGAACTGCCAGAGGGAGTAATGGATGCAGGTACAGTTACAACATTTAAAAGACTTAGGGATAAGTAAGTGAATAGGAAAGATTTGGAGGGATATGGGCCAAATGCATTCAAGTGGGATTACTTCAGTCTGGGATCATGGTAGGCATGGAATAGTTGGACTGGAGGGTCTGTATGATTCTATTCTATTCTAATTCTCACTGTGGACTCCTCTACCAGCCTAAATAATATCTTCCTCTCGACTCCTAAAATCTCTGCTAAAACTTCTTCTTATCTCCAATGATTCAGAATCTTAGAACTTTCTCCTGTGTTTTCACAACATCCCAGACGATAGGGCAGACAGTGAGGCTGACCTGCTGTCGGAAAAGTGCTAGCCAAGTTTGTGCACAGCAAGTTCCCAGAAGCAGACACAGATCCCGACACAACGACGAGACAATCCGTTTGAGTGATGTTGCCGGAAGAAGAAGTATCGATCTGGACACCAGGGAGCTCTCTACCATCCCTCTTCAAAATACTACCTGGGTGGTCCAGTGTGAAAGGTGCCGTTTCGAAGAGTGCAGCACCTTCTCTATTCTACACTGGAACTTTGAGACTGGACATCGAATCTGTGATGTAAGAACTAGGAGCAGTCCTGTGAATCGCCTCCGCCATCCAATACGATCCTGGCTGATCTCCTCTTGGCCTTAACTCCACTTTCCTGCTCACTCTCCATAACCCTTTAACTGTTACTTATTAAAAATCTGTCTCTCTCCTTAAATGTATTCAATGTCACGGTGTCCACCGCACTCTGGGACAGTGAGTTCCAGGTTCATCGTCCTCATGAGAGAAATAATTTCTCCTCATTTCCATTTTAACTCCGCTACTCCTTAGCCTAAAATGTTGACCTCTCATGCAATGACCCGCCTGAAGGATCTTTTCCAAACTTCTCGGCTGCCAACAGAACTACTTTGTCAAAATGGTGCTGGAGTAGGTCTCCTGAGCCAGAGCTCGTCCACTCCATCCATTTCTTTTCTTACTCTCTTTTTGCATTTTCTTTATTTTTGCTTTTATCTCTCGTCTTTGGCCAGAATTGGCGATGTCTGGTGCGAAAGCCACCACACATTCCCAGTGTCAACATGGATTTGGACTCCCGGCCCTCAGCATGGACCCACACTCCCGGCTCTCAGCACGGACCCACACACCCGGCCCTCAGCACAGACCCACACTCCTGGCCCTCGGTGTTGACCCACACTCCCGGCCCTCAGCACAGACCCACACTCCCGGCCCTCAGCACGGACCCACACTCCCGGCCCTCAGCACGGACCCACACACCCGGACCTCAGCACGGACCCACACTCCCGGCTCTCAGCACGGACCCACACTCCCGGCCCTCAGCACGGACCCACACACCCGGCCCTCAGCACAGACCCACACTCCAGCCCTCGGCATGCATCCAGACTCCCGTCCCTCAGCACGGACCCACACTCCCAGCTCTCAGCACGGACCCACACTCCCGGCCCTCAGCACGGACCAACACTCCCGGCCCTCAGCACAGACCCACACTCCCGGCCCTCAGCACAGACCCACACTCCCGGCCCTCGGTGTTGACCCACACTCCTTGCCCTCAGCACGGACCCACACTCCTTGCCCTCAGCACAGACCCACACTCCCGGCCCTCAGCACAGACCCACACTCCCGGCCCTCGGTGTTGACCCACACTCCCGGCCCTCAGCACAGACCCACACTCCCGTCCCTCAGCACGGACCCACACTCCCGGCCCTCAGCACGGACCCACACTCCCGGCCCTCAGCACGGACCCACACCCCCGGCCCTCAGCACAGACCCACACTCCCGGCCCTCGACACGGTCCCACACTCCTGGCCCCTCAGTGTGGACCAACACTCCGGCCCTCAGCACGGACCCAAACTCCCGGCCCTCAGCACGGACCCACACTCCCGGCCCTCAACACAGACCCACACTCCCGGCCCTTGGTGTTGACCCACACTCCTTGCCCTCAGCACGGACCCACACTCCTTGCCCTCAGCACAGACCCACACTCCCGGCCCTCAGCACAGACCCACACTCCCGGCCCTCGGTGTTGACCCACACTCCTTGCCCTCAGCACAGACCCACACTCCCGGCCCTCAGCACGGACCCACACTCCCGGCTCTCAGCACGGACCCACACTCCCGGCCCTCGACACGGTCCCACACTCCTGGCCCCTCAGTGTGGACCAACACTCCAGCCCTCGGCATGCATCCAGACTCCCGGCTCTGAGCACGGACCCACACTCCTTGCCCTCGGCACGGACCCACACTCCCGGCCTCAGCACGGACCCACACTCCTTGCCCTCAGCACAGACCCACACTCCCGGCCCTCAGCACAGACCCACACTCCCGGCCCTCGGTGTTGACCCACACTCCTTGCCCTCAGCACAGACCCACACGCCTGGCCCTCAGCACAGGCCCACACTCCCGGACCTCAGCACGGGCCCACACTCCCGGACCTCAGCACGGACCCACACTCCCGGCTCTCAGCACGGACCCACAATCCCGGCCCTCGACACGGTCCCACACTCCTGGCCCCTCAGTGTGGACCAACACTCCAGCCCTCGGCATGCATCCAGACTCCCGGCTCTCAGCACGGACCTACACTCCTGGCCCTCAGCACGGACCCACACTCCTTGCCCTCGGCATGGACCTACACTCCCGGGCCTCAGCACGGACCCACACTCCCGGCTCTCGGCACGGACCCACACTCCTGGCCCTCAGCACGGGCCCACACTCCCGGACCTCAGCATGGACCCACACTCCCGGCCCTCGGCGTGGACCCACACTCTCTACCCTCGGTGTTGACTCACCCTACCAGCCCTCAGCGTGGACCCACACTCCTGTCCCTCGGTGTTGACCCACACTCCCGTCCCTCGGTGTTGACCCACACTCCCGGCTCTCAGCACGGACCCACACTCCCAGCCCTCGGCGTTGAACCACACACCTGTCCCTCGGCACAGACCCACACTCCCGGCACTCGGCATTGTCCCACACTCCCGGCCCTCGGTGTTCACCCACACTCCTGTCCCTCGGCACAGACCCACACTCCCGTCCCTTGGCACGGACCCACACTCCCATCCCTCGGCGTGGACCCACACTCCCGGCACTCAGCATTGTCCCACACTCCCGGCCCTCGATGTTGAACCACACTCCTGGACCTCGGCGCGGACACACACTCCCGGCCCTCGGTGTTGATCCACACACCTGGCCCTCAGCGTGTACCCACACTCCTGTCCCTCGGTGTTGACCCACACTCCTGGCCCTCAGTGTTGACCCACACTCCCGGACCTCAGCGCGGACAAACACTCCCGGCCCTCAGTGTTGACCCACACTCCCGGCCCTCGGTGTTGATCCACACTCCTGTCCCTCGGTGTTGACCCACACTCCTGTCCCTCGGTGTTGACCCACACACCTGTCCCTCGGTGTTGACCCACACTCTTGTCCCTCGGTGTTGACCCACACTCCTGGCCCTCAGTGTTGATCTACACTCCTGTCCCTCGGTGTTGACCCACACTCCTGGCCCTCGGTGTTGACCCACACTCCTGTCCCTCGGTGTTGACCCACACTCTTGTCCCTCGGTGTTGACCCACACTCCTGGCCCTCAGTGTTGATCTACACTCCTGTCCCTCGGTGTTGACCCACACTCTCGGCCCTCGGTGTTGACCCACACTCCTGTCCCTCGGTGTTGATCCACACTCCTGTCCCTCAGTGTTGACCCACACTCCCGTCCCTCGGTGTTGACCCACACTCCCGGCCCTCGGTGTAGACGCACACGCCCGGCCCTGGGCATGGACCCACACTCCCGGCCCTCGGTGTTGATCCACACTCCCGGCCCTTGGTGTTGACCCACACTCCCGGCCCTCGGTGTTGAACCACATTCCTGTCCCTCGGTGTTGACCCACACTCCTGTCCCTCGGTGTTGACCCACACTCCCGGCCCTCAGTGTTGATCTACACACCTGGCCCTCAGCGTGTACCCACACTCCCGTCCCTTGGTGTTGACCCACACTCCCAGTCCTCGGTGTTGACGCACACGCCCGGCCCTGGGCATGGACCCACACTCCCGGCCCTCGGTGTTGACCTACACTCCCGGCCCTCGGTGTTGACCCACACTCCCGTCCCTCGGTGTTGACCCACACTCCCGTCCTTCGGTGTTGACCCACACTCCCGTCCTTCGGTGTTGACCCACACTCCCGGCCCTCGGTGTTGACCCACACTCTTGTCCCTCGGTGTTGACCCACACTCCCGTCCCTCGGTGTTGACCCACACTCCCGGCCCTCGGTGTTGACCCACACCCCCGTCCCTCAGTGTTGACCCACACTCCCGTCCTTCGGTGTTGACCCACACTCCCGTCCCTCGGTGTTGACCCACACTCCCGGCCCTCGGTGTTGACCCACACTCCCGTCCCTCGGTGTTGACCCACACTCCCGGCCCTCGGTGTTGACCCACACTCCCGTCCCTCGGTGTTGACCCACACTCCCGTCCCTCGGTGTTGACCCACACTCCCGGCCCTCGGTGTTGACCCACACTCCCGTCCCTCGGTGTTGACCCACACTCCCGGCCCTCGGTGTTGACCCACACTCCCGTCCCTCGGTGTTGACCCACACTCCTGTCCCTCGGTGTTGACCCACACTCCCGGCCCTCGGTGTTGACCCACACTCCCGTCCCTCAGTGTTGACCCACACTCCCGTCCCTCGGTGTTGACCCACACTCCCGTCCCTCAGTGTTGACCCACACTCCCGTCCCTCAGTGTTGACCCACACTCCCGTCCCTCGGTGTTGACCCACACTCCCGGCCCTCGGTGTTGACCCACACTCCCGTCCCTCGGTGTTGACCCACACTCCCGTCCCTCAGTGTTGACCCACACTCCCGTCCCTCAGTGTTGACCCACACTCCCGTCCCTCGGTGTTGACCCACACTCCCGGCCCTCGGTGTTGACCCACACTCCCGTCCCTCGGTGTTGACCCCCACTCCCGTCCCTCGGTGTTGATCCACACTCCCGGCCCTCGGTGTTGACCCACACTCCCGGCCCTCGGTGTTGACCCACACTCCCGGCCCTCAGTGTTGACCCACACTCCCGTCCCTCGGTGTTGATCCACACTCCCGGTCCTCGGTGTTGACCACACTCCCGGCCCTCAGTGTTGACCAACACTCCTGTCCCTCGGTGTTGACCACACTCCCGGCCCTCGGTGTTGAACCACATTCCTGTCCCTCGGTGTTGACCCACACTCCTGTCCCTCGGTGTTGACCCACACTCCCGGCCCTCAGTGTTGATCTACACACCTGGCCCTCAGCGTGTACCCACACTCCCGTCCCTTGGTGTTGACCCACACTCCCAGTCCTCGGTGTTGACGCACACGCCCGGCCCTGGGCATGGACCCACACTCCCGTCTCTTGGTGTTGACCCACACTCCTGGCGCTCGGCACAGACCCACACTCCCAGCGCTCAGAATTGTCCTGGTCTCCCGGCCCTCGAGGTGAAATCTGCTGCGGTCTGGTTTGGAAGAACTGTTATTCTGAACTCTTATTTCTGTCTTTTTAAAAAAAAATTATTGCTAGACTTTTTATTTCTTTTTTTTCTCATGTTTTCCTTAAGAATCTGTACTTTGCAACTTTAGTACCCAAGATGGCAGTGTAAGTCATGATTTGTAAACTTTGCATTGTTCTCATGTGAGTACATGTGACAATAAAGCAAAATCTAAGAGGGGCAAACCAAGAGACTACTTTGGAATTGCAGAGCGCTTTTGGGAATATCTCCGCAACACTGGCACCAATCAACCCCACCACCCCATGGCTGAAAGTTTCAACTCTCCATCCCACTCTGCCAATGACATGCAGGTCCTGGGTCTCCTCCACCAACAGTCCCTCCTCACCCGATGCCTGGAGGAAGAAGGTCTCATCTTCCACTTCGGAACACTTCAACCCCAGGGCATCAAAGTGGACTTCACCAGTTTCCTCATTTCCCCTCCCCCCACCTTACCCCAGTTCCAACCTTCCAGATCAGTACTGTCCCCATGACCTGTCCTACCTGTCAATCCCCCTTCCCACCTATCCACTCCACCCTCCTCTCCGACCTGTCACCTCCATCCCCACCCCCCTTCACCTATTGTACTCTTTGCTACCTTCTCCCCAGCCCCAACCCCCATCCCATTTATCTCTCCACCCTGGAAGCTCCCTGCCTCATTCCTGATGGAGGGCTTTTGCCCGAAACGTCGATTTTCCTGCTCCTCGGATGCTGCCTGACCTGCTGTGCTTTTCCAGCACCACTCTAATCTAGACTCAAATGCCAAGTACTGATATTTCACTATCCTGAGGATAGCTGTTATGGTGCATTATCTTATTCTTGTTTTCAAAAAAAGAGGAAGGATGCACAGTAAATCCGATGTCTTCTCATTTATCTTCCCTAAAGAATTTATTACTGTAGCTTTCGGTTTTGGTGTCTGTTTGAGTGCTGTGAGACTGTGTCGTGATATATCTATTTGTCTTAACCGTGCTTGGTAATAAGGACAACATCAAATCGGCAAGGAGACATCTTTCTGATTTATCCAGAAGAGTGATGTAATCAGATCAAAAGGAAGTTAAAAATGGAATTTCTTTCCATTTTTCCATGATACAGCTAGTCAGGCGTAATTTAGTTTGACAGATTAATGGCCATTGAATCCTGAATGTTCCTTGGCTCTACGAAGCAATGGCTGAAGAAATCGAGTTATAAAACCATAGAGACACTGACAAGGAGATTAATCAGCACATCCTATTTTAATTCAAAAATATACTTTATTCATAAAAGATTTTGTATACATACATAGTCACAAGTGCAGTTTGGTTCTGTACAGTGGCATATCAAGGAAATAAACAAACAAACATTGCAGTTTTACTTGATCCAAACAAAGCCAAGACATTGCTTACATAGACAACACTATATTTATATGCATTGAGGGATGAGGAGAGTCCGATAACTGAACAGACCCCCATTTACCTTCAGCAGAAAGACCTCAGACAGTGGTCTTTCCCCACTGTGCCTTGACAGCAACTGCCCCCAGCTGTAGTGCTTCTCTCAGCACATATTCGTGGACCTTAGGATGTGCCAGTCTGCAACACTTGATCAGGGTCAACACCTTGTTCTGGAAGACCAACATGTTTTGGGCAGAGCAAAGAGTATCTTTCACCGAGTTGATGGTCCTCCAGCCACAGTTGATGTTTGTCTCGGCGTGTGTCCCAGGGAATAGACACCCTACCTGTGCCAACTCTTCATAAGAACTCTCCAATTGATTCACTCCCCTGATTTTTCTCATAGTCCTGCATTTGTTTTCCCCTTTTCTGGTAAGTATACAACTCTCAACAGGGAGGAGAAAGTGAGGTCTGCAGATGCTGGAGATCAGAGCTGAAAATGTGTTGCTGGAAAAGCGCAGCAGGTCAGGCAGCATCCAGGGAACAGGAGAATCCCGAAACGTCGATTCTCCTGTTCCCTGGATGCTGCCTGACCTGCTGCGCTTTTCCAGCAACACATTTTCAGCTACAACTCTCAACAAACAGGCAGACAACTAGCAATCCACATCCACGAACACCAACGAGCCACTAAACGCCACGACCAGCTGTCCCCAGCAGCCACACGCACAGGTGACAAGGACTACAAATCTGACTGGGACAACACAAGGATCATAGGACAAGCCAACCAGAGGACAGCCAGAGAATTTCTAGAAGCATGGCACTCATCTACAGACTCCATCAACATTGACGTGGGCCCAATATACCAACCACTACAACAAAAAGCTGGAACCAGCAACCGGAAGCAACAGGAATGGGACTAAGTAAATTCCAGAAGACACAGTACAGCAGCATTTCACAGGAGGCACCGAAGCACTGAAGATGTCACCGAGACAGGGGACAAAATGTCTGCAAATCAACTTCCCAGCTCAGTGAACATACCCACAACTAATATAAGTCTCATTTTATCTGCAGTTTGGGTGGGACAGTGGGTGCAGTGGCCATGCCATTGGCATAATGAGTCCAACATCCTAGGCTGGTGTGTTGTTAGCCTGGGCTCGAACCCCAGTCAGGCAGGTCGGGAAGTTTCAATTCAATAAATGTCTGGATTTCAAGTCAGTCCAATGGTGGCCTTGCAGCTACTGTTAATTTTCATAACAACTGATTCATTAAAATAAAACAAGGAACAGTGAATGTTGGAAATCTGGAACAAAAACAGCAAGTGCTGGAGAAATTCTGCAGGTCTGGCAACATCTGTCGAGGGGAAAAAAAGTGGACTTCACCAGTTTCCTCATTTCCCCTTCCCTCCCACCTTACCCCAGTTCCAACCTTCCAGCTCAGCACCATCCCCATGACCTGTCCTACTTGCCAATCTCCCTTCCCACCTATCCACTCCACCCTCCTCTCCGACCTATCACCTCCATCCCCACCCCCATTCACCTATTGTACTCTTTGCTACCTTCTCCCCAGCCCACCCCCATCCCATTTCTCTCTTCACCCTGGAAGCTCCCTGCCTCATTCCTGATGGAGGGCTTATGCCCGAAACGTCGATTTTCTTGCTCCTTGGATGCTGCCTGACCTGCTGTGCTTTTCCAGCACCACTCTAATCTAGACTCAAATGCCAAGTACTGATATTTCACTATCCTGAGGATAGCTGTTATGGTGCATTATCTTATTCTTGTTTTCAAAAAAAGAGGAAGGATGCACAGTAAATCCGATGTCTTCTCATTTATCTTCCCTAAAGAATTTATTACTTTAGCTTTCGGTTTTGGTGTCTGTTTGAGTGCTGTGAGACTGTGTCGTGATATATCTATTTGTCTTAACCGTGCCTGGTAATAAGGACAACATCAAGTCGGCAAGGAGACATCTTTCTGATTTATCCAGAAGAGTGATGTAATCAGATCAAAAGGAAGTTAAAAATGGAATTTCTTTCCATTTTTCCATGATACAGCTAGTCAGGCGTAATTTAGTTTGACAGATTAATGGCCATTGAATCCTGAATGTTCTTTGGCTCTACGAAGCAATGGCTGAAGAAATCGAGTTATAAAACCATAGAAACACTGACAAGGAGATTAATCAGCACATCCTACATTAATTCAAAAATATACTTTATTTATAAAAAATATGAATGAACCTTTCGAGTCCAGTGACCCTTTGTCAGAATTCAAGTTTCCGTTTTTGTCTCTGACTCACTAATATCCTTTTAAAGAAGGAAATCTTCCATCCCTATCTCACCTGGCCTACATGTGACTCCAGATCCGCAGCAATTTGCTTGGCTCTTAAGTGCCCTCTGAAATAGCTGAACAAGTCATTCAGTTTGAGGGTAACTGGAAGAGGATGGTCAAAAATGCTGGAGCGGCCAGTGACATCCACATCTAGAAAAAAATCGTCAGACTTCACACTTCCGTGCATTGACCTCCTTTCCATGTTCAGTCACTCCAGCTATCCCCGTTGATATGATTTGATTTGATTTGCTTTGTTATTGTCACATGTACCTAGATACAATGAAAAGTTTTGTTTTGTGTGCACTGCAGGCAGATCACTCCATACAAAGCACATCGGGGTAATAGAACGGAGTGAGGAATTGACTTCTCTTGGCTATTTGCCCACCCGGTTAGATGAGTGCAACCCAGTTAATTTGAAAATTATGGATAATTTTCTTCCAGACCCAAATGAACTCATAGTTCAAAAGGAGCCAGTTTAACCAGACTTTCTTGAATTATTAAAAATAATAAATTTATTAATTACTAAATATAAGAAATAATAATGCAATGCACATATACAGAGAAGGTGCACAGACGGTGCGATCCACATTAAATTTGAGAGGTCCATTCAGAAGTATAATACAGCAGGGAAGAAGCTGTTCTTGAATATATTGCTGTTTAGGGGTTGGTTAGCTCAGGTGGCTAGACAGCTGGTATGTATTTCAGAGCTAACACAAAACAGCATGGGTTCAATTCCCACATGGGCTGAGGGTTACCATTGAAAGACTCTCCTTCTCAACCTCTCTCTTTACCTGAGACATAGTGACCCTTAGGTTAAACCACCAATGGCCATAACTATCTAATGGGAGAGTGAGACTATGGTGGTTTTACTTTCATTATCTCCCACACACTGTGATCCCCAATTCCCAACAGCTATTATTTAATTCCAAAGAGACTTATGCCTGTAGGGGACAGGGATCTGTATGAGAGTGTATGGAATGTCTACCAGTGTAAAAGAACCATTTTGTGAGCCTGGCTCATAATCTTATGTTGGTTGTTAGTGTTTTATTTATGGAAATGCCTTGTTATGGCAATGACAAGGGCATCTGATATGTTATTTTCCTGGGT
Source organism: Chiloscyllium plagiosum (assembly GCF_037043375.1). Taxonomy (NCBI): domain Eukaryota; kingdom Metazoa; phylum Chordata; class Chondrichthyes; order Orectolobiformes; family Hemiscylliidae; genus Chiloscyllium; species Chiloscyllium plagiosum. The sequence continues at coordinate 126,126,585 of NW_028270144.1, read as the reverse complement.
CGGGAGAGAAGAACAGGCTCCCTTTCTCAATGGAATGCACTCCCACTATTGGTCACAGCAAAATGACTTAAAACAAAGAATCCTGTCCCTCATTGACTCTTTTCCATGATATCATAAGACATTGGAGCAGGAGCCAGTACAGGCACTAAGGGCTGAATGGCCTCCTTCTGACAGACCATGAATTTGGCTCACCATTTGATAAAAACAAGGAGCAGGAGTGGGCCATTCAGCCCCTTGAGTCTGCCCTGCCATTTGACAGCTTCATTAATTGGTGGGCGGCGCGGTGGCACAGTGGTTAGCACTGCTGCCCCACAGCGCCTGAGACCCGGGTTCAGTTCCCGCCTCAGGCGACTGACTGTATGGAGTTTGCACATTCTCCCCGTGTCTGCGTGGGTTTCCTCCGGGTGCTCCGGTTTCCTCCCACTGTCCAAAGATGTGCAGGTCAGGTGAATTGGCCATGCTAAATTGCCCGTAGTGTTAGGTAAGGGGCAAATGTAGGGGTGGGTATGGGTGGGTTGCGCTTCGGTGGGTCGGTGTGGACTTGTTGGGCTGAAGGGCCTGTTTCCACACTCTAATGTAATCTAATTTTAAAAATCTGTCTAGCTTCTGCTTAATATTAATCGGTGTCCGGGCATTCCTCTCACTCTTTGCGAGTGAACTCCACAGGTTCATGACCCTTTGAGGGAAGTAACTTCTCCCCATCTCTGTTTTAAATCAGTCACCCCTTATCCTTAAACTTTCATTCTAGATTGCTCCACACGAGGAAACATCCTCTCTATGTCTACTTTGTCAATCCCCTTTAGCGTCTGAAATATCTCAATTAGATCTCCCCTCATTCTTCTAAGCTCCAGAGTGTAAACTGGACCTGTACTGCTCAATCTCTCTTCATTAAGAGAAGCCTCTCACCTCTGGAATTGATCTGGTGAACCTCCATCTGACGTTCCCTCGTCAAATCCCGCCTCAAATAAGGAGACCAAAACAGTATGCAATACTCCAGGTATGGCCTCACTAATGTCTTGTATAGCCACAGCAGCACTTCCCCACTTTTATATTCTATTCCTTTAGCAATAAATGCCAAAATTCCATTTAACATCCTTATGAACTTCTGTGCCTACAGATTTGCTTTCTGATGGTAAATACCCATCAACATTTAATCCATCAATTATAGTTAGCAAAAGAGATTATGAACTTCAATCACTGTTTGTATGAAGAACTCTCTCTCCTCCTCTAGTTTTGGGTCTATAATTACTGATGAAATCTTAATGCTGAGTGGATGTTTCTCCTTTTGGGAGAGCCCATAATGAGAGGACATAGTTCTAAGGTCAGGTGCTTCCCAAGTTCTAGACAGAGATGAGAAGAATTTCTTTTCCAGCAGAGGGTCATGAGTTTGAAATTCACTTTCCTGTTCAGTGGTGGAGATGTGGGTTTTAGTATTTCTCAGGTGGAAGAGGATTGAATCTTAACCAGCAAGGCAGTCAAATGGTAATGGTGGAGGTGGGATAGGTGGAAAAGCAGGTTGAGGTGACTATTAGATCTTACAGAATGGACTGGAGGGGCCAATGGCCTATACATGCTCCTTCCTAGAGTCATACAGAACAGAAACAGACCCTTTGGTCCAACCAGTCCATGCTGACCATAATCCTAAATTAAATTAGACCCACCTCCCTGCGCTTGGCCCATATCCATCAAACATTTTTATTCATGTACTTATCCAAATGTCTTTTAACTGTTGTAACTGTACCCACATCCACCACTTTCTGCAGACATTTATTGCACATACAAACCATTCTCTGTGTAAAATATATTGCTCGTCCTTTTTTAAATCTTTCTCCTCCCACCTTAAAACTATGCCCCGCAGTCTTGAAATCCCCCCCACAACAAAAACCTCCTGCCATTCACCTTATCTGTACCCCTCATGATTTTATAAATTTCTAGAAAGTCACCCCTCATCCTCCTACGCTCCAGTGAAAAAAAAGTCCCAGTTTTTCCAGCTTCTCCTTATAACTCAAAATTTTTATACCCAGCAACATCCTGGTAAAACTTTTCTGAACCCTCTCCAGTTTAATAATATCCTTCCTATAACAGGGCGACAAGAACTGCACACAGTGTTGCAGAAGAGGCCTCACCAATGTCCTGTACAACCTCAACATTACGTCCCATCATACTCAAAAATCTGAGCAACGAAGGCAAATGTACTTAACCACCCTGTCTACAAGTAATGCAAATTCCAAAGAAATATATACCTGAACCCCTAGGTCTCTCTGTTCTACAGCACTAACCAAGGCCTTATTTTGAATTGTATAAATCCTGTCCTTGTTTGTTTTACCAAAATACAATACCTCACATTGATCCAAATTAAACTCCATTTGCCACGCCTCAGCCTATTGGCCAATTGATCAAAATCTCTTTGTAATCTTAGACATTTTTCTTTACTGTCGACTAAACCAGCAATTTTATTGTTGTCCACAAATGGACTAACCATGCCTTTTATTTTCTCATCTAAATCATTTGTATAAGTGACAAACAAAATCACCTCCAACAATTTACCCACCACCAAAGTCAGGCTCACAGGTCTTTTAGTTCCCTGGCTTCTCAATATATCCCTCCTTAAACAAAGGCACAACATTAGCCACTCTCCAGTCATCCAACACCTCACCCGTGTTTATAAATGATACGAATATTTCTACAAATATTCCACAATTTCCTCCCTATGTTCTCACAACACCCTATCCTTGGCAATGGCTTTGGAAATAGTTCTGAGAACATTACAATAAATTAGCATTTTGTAGATAGGTGAGTGTCAAATGATGATAGAAGGAAACTCCTTAAAGAGTTAATATTCTCAAAATTATTTCCGAAGTCATTGCCAAAGATAGGAGAAGTTGATCATCGTTTGAACTTAGCGTCAATTGCAGAGACTGTCAGGGGGTTGCGTAGACTGCAGTAGATTGCAGAAGATGAAAAACTACGTCAACCTACTTCCCTCGTGCATGGTGGAGATCACTGAGATTGATATTTTACTCTGGTCACAAGGCAACATGGGCTAGACCAGCCTTTGTGAAATTGTGATGAGCTGCCTTTATTGAACTGCTGCAGTGCATTCAGTGTCAGACTGTGATGGAGATGGTTCCACATTATTTTGCTCGTGACTCATTTGCTGATGCTGGAATTAACCTGCCTTCCAGAACCTTTTGTTTACATTTCATCATCACATGCTCTATCCTTCCTAACCTACTCTGTTTATTAGAGAAAACCACTTCCTTTAAAATATACCCCACTGATAATCAGCTGCTCTCTATTGTCACTGAAAGATGTCCTGATTCTTAAAAGGGCTATTATTTACAACATGGTCAATCTAACAAGGAGCTGATGTTGATCTTGTACAAGATACTTGTTTGACCTCAACTGGAGTATTGTGTACAGTTGTGGGCACCACATTATAGGAAAGGTGTGAATGCATTGGAGAGAGAGAGTACTGAAGTGGTTTCCAAGAATGGTTCCAGGGATGTAAAATCTTCAGTTAAGAGGAAACAGTTGGAGCTGTTCCCCTTGGAGAGAAGAAGGCTGAGAGGAGAGTTTATAGAGCTTTTCAAAAACCTGTACAGGCTGGATAGAGTAGGTAGAGCGAAACTGTTATTTCCCATAAAAAGGAACAAGAATAGATTCAAAGTGATGTGCAAATGAAGCAAGCATGGAGTGATATCCTTCACTTCTGGATGTAGGTTTGCTCGCTGAGCTGGAAGGTTCATTTCCAGACGTTTCGTCACCCTACTAGGTAACATCTTCAGTGGGCCTCAGGGTGAAGCACTGTTGATAATGTCTGCCTTCTATTTACTGTATATGTTTATTTGTATGACTGGGAAAACATATCCATCCTTGGACAAGCCAAACAGAGACACGCACGAGAATTCCTAGAAACGTGACATTCCAACTGGAACTCTATCAACAAACACATCGAGTTAGACCTTATCTACCACCCCCAAGAAAGAGAATTGGAAATGACATCACCACCGGAAATAATGTCACACCGGAAATGACATTGCCGGCCTAAAGAAACCCAAACATATAAATGGAAAGCAGGAATTATCAACAGTGCTTCAACCGGAGGTCCGCTGAAGATGTTACCTGGTAGGTTGATGAAATGTTTGGAAATGAACCTTCCAGCCCAGCGAACAAACCTACATCCAGAACCTCAACCTGAGCTACAAATCTTCTCAAAACTCGCTAATCCTTCACTTTGTTAGTATGGAATACCTGGCCTGGAAGTGTGATGGAGACAGGTTTAACTAAGGCATTCAAGAGGGTTTTGGATGCTTATCTGGATTAAAAAATAATGTGCATGGGAAAAAACAAGAAATTGGCACTGGGTTAACTTTGATTTCTCTCCACAGATGCTGTGAGACCTATTGAGCTTTTCCAGGAACTTCTGTTTTTGCGGCATAGTTTCAAGCTCAGTGGCAGAAGGATTAGAGGACGTGAGGAAATTTTGTGGGTGTCTGGAATTCGCTGCCTGAGCTGGTGGTGGAGACAAAGACTCTAAACCCTTTGCAAAAGCGCTGTGAGCTGCAGGGCTCTTGGCCATGAGCAGGAAGATAGGATTAGAAAGGGCATCTGGGTGTCTTTGGGTCAGCATGGACAAGATGGGCCAAATGGCCCTATTGTGTGGTTCCATTAAAGGCTTGTGATATCACTCGTGTAGACTGGTATTACAAAGAAGGAGTAGTGCAGGAAATCTACCCAGGCCTCCTCAGTCACATTTTTATAATGTGCTAGATATCCTGACAATGTAACACTCTCTTCTAACGGAAACAATCCCAGATTTTTCCAATGTGGGCTATGTCACCACAAGCGACTATTAAAAGACATTCAATCCACTATTGAATGGAAGAAAAACATAAACAAATTTGGGGAAATGATTGGTGCAGATTCTCAAAGGGAGATGGTGATTTGAGGCTTTATGTGCAGAATCACCTTGTTTTGTACAAAACGGTTATAATCCTATCATCAGCCGTACTTAAAGAGGAGTCAAAATCATTTATTGTCGGTTACAGTTACAACCAACCTACATTTACTTAGCACTGTTAACATAACAAGAAGTGCAAAGGAGCATCTCAGGGGCACTAGAAACTAACACTTGACTCTGATCTGCCATGGCACCACAGACAGTAGATGGCAAAGAAGGTTTTGTAAAGGTTTTAAGATAGATTCTTGTAAAGCGAGGGGGGTGGGGGGGGGGGGGGGGGGTACAGAGGTGAAAGGTTATACAGGAGGGGAAGTGAGATTGCGGTTACTATCAGGTCAGTCAGGAGCATGTGCAATGGCAGGGCAGTTTGAGAGGCTGAATGACGTATTCCTTGTTTACATGTCCTCCTGATGGTGTGAAGAATGTCTTGAGGGAGGTGTAGGGAAGGACTTTACCTTAAAGCATGGATATGGAGAGTGGTGCGGTTAAACTGGGGAACTCTCCAGAGGTCAGAGTTAAACTTGAAAAATAGGTGCAGGAGTAGGCCATTCGGCCCTTCCACCCTGCACCACCATTCATAGCTGATCATCCCGATCTCAGTATCCCATTCCTACTTACTCTCCTGTGATCCCTTTAGATGCAAGGTCCACTTCCAACTTCCTCTTGAATATACCAAACAAATTGGTCCCAACAGTTTTCTGTGACAGAGAATTCACACACCTCTCTGAGTGAAGAAATCTTCTCCATCTCAGTCCATCTCAGGGCAGCACAGTGGCTCAGTGGTTAGCACTGCTGCCTCAGAGCACCAGGGACCTATGTTTGATTCCAGCCTCAGGTGACTGTCTGTGTGGAGTTTGCACATTCTCTCCATGTCTGCGTGGGTTTCCTCCGGGTGCTCCAGTTTCCTCCCACAATCCAAAGATGTGTAGATCAGGTGGATTGGCCATGCTAAATTGCCCATAGTGTTAAGTGCGTTAGTGAGAGGGAAATGGGACTGGCTGGTTTAATCTTCGGAGGGTCGGTGTGGACTTGTTGGGCCAAAAGGCCTGTTTCCACACTGTAGGGAATCTAATCAAACCTAATCAGTCCTGAATGGCTTAGCAAAGGGTTCTGGAGAGGAGCGGGTTGAGAGGGTTCACAGAGATAGAGAGGGCCAAAGTCACTCAGAGATTTAGATGAGATTAGATTAGATTACATTAGATTAGATTAGATAACATTACAGTGTGGAAACAGGCCCTTCGGCCCAACAAGTCCACACCGACCCGCCGAAGCGAAACCCACCCATACCCCTACATTTACCCCTTACCTAACACTACGGGCAATTTAGCATGGCCAATTCACCTGACCCTGCACATCTTTTGGACTGTGGGAGGAAACCGGAGCACCCGGAGGAAACCCACGCAGACACGGGGAGAACGTGCAAACTCCACACTGTCAGTCGCCTGAGGCGGGAATTGAACCCGGGTCTCAGGCGCTGTGAGGCAGCAGTGCTAACCACTGTGCCACCGTGCCGCCCACTTTTAAATATCATGAGGGAGACACAAATGATTAGATTTTAGATTACATTAGATTAGATTACATTACAGTGTGGAAACAGGAAGAAGGAGAATTTGAAAAGTGAAATGTTGCTTAGCCAGGAGCCAGTGTAGGTCAATGACAGATTGTTGATGTGAGTAAGGACAGGGGGAATGTGAGCTGCATGTACGTAGTCCTCCATTTCACCTCTCAGCATCATCTCAAAAAATACTTCAAATTATTTGATTTGACTTATTATTGTCACATGTACCGAGACACAGTGAAAAGTATTGTTTTGCTTGCTAACCAGACGAATCCTACCTTACCTAAGTACATGAGGGGAGTAGAACAGAATGCAGAATGCAGCTACAGAGAAGGTGCAGGGTTTCAGAGACTGAGGGGTGACCTTATAGAGTTTATAAGATCATGAGAGGCACGGATAGGGTGAAGAGACAAGGTCTTTTTCCCCAGGATACAGGAATGCAAATCCAGAGGGCATAGGTTTGAGGTGACAGGGGCAAGATTTAAAAGGGACATGAGGGGCAACTTTTTCACGCAGAGTGTGGTGCATGTATGGAATGAGCTGCCAGATTTCCCTCCCCACCCCTTTCTGCAAAGACCGTTCCCTCCGTGACTACCTGGTCAGGTCCATGCCCCCCAACAACCCATCCTCCCATCCTGGCACCTTTCCCTGCCAACGCAGGAATTGCAAAACCTACGCCCACACCTCCTCCCTCACCTCCATCCAAGACTCCAAAGGAGCCTTCCACATCCATCAAAGTTTCACCTGCACATCCAACAATATCATTTATTGTATCCATTGCTCCCGATGTGGTCTCCTCTACATTGGACTGGACGCCTTCTAGCAGAGCGCTTTAGGGAACATCTCCGGGACACCCGCATCAATCAACCTCACCGCCCCATGGCCCAAACTTTCAACTCCCCCTCCCACTCTGCCGATGACATGCAGGTCCTGGGCCTCCTCCACTGCTGTTCTCTCACCACCCGACACCTGGAGGAAGAACGCCTCATCTTCCACCTTGGAACACTTCAACCTCAGGGCATCAAAGTGGACTTAAACAGTTTCCTCATTTCCCCTCCCCCCACCTTACCCCAGTTTCAATCTTCTAACTCAGCACTGTCCCCATGACCTGTCCTACCTGCTAATCTCCCTTCCCACCTATCCACTCCACCCTGCTCTCTGACCTATCACCTCCATTCCCACCCCCATTCATCTAATGTACTTTTTGCTGCCCTCTTCCTAGCCCCCCTCTCCCATTTATCTCTCCACTTTGGAGGCTCCCTGCCTCCATTCCTAATGAAGGGCTTTTGTCCGAAACATTGATTTTCCTGCTCCATGGATGCTGCCTGACCTGCTGTGCTTTTCCAGCACCACTCTGATCTAAACAGAGGAAGTGGTGGCGGCTGGTACAATTACAACATTTAAAAGGCATCTGGATGGGTATATGAATAGGAAGGGTTTGGAGGGATATGGGTCAAATGCTGGCAAATGGGATTACATTAGGATAGGATATCTGGTCAGCATGGACAAGTTGGACTGAAGGATCTGTTTCTGTTTCTGAGTTAGTGGTGCTGGAAGAGCACAGCAGTTCAGGCAGCATCCAAAGAGCTTCGAAATCGACGTTTCGGGCAAAAGCCCTTCATCAGGAATAAAGGCAGTGAGCCTGAAGCGTGGAGAGATAAGCTAGAGGAGGGTGGGGGTGGGGAGAAAGTAGCATAGAGTACAATGGGTGAGTGGGGGAGGGGATGAAGGTGATAGGTCAGGGAGGAGAGGGTGGAGTGGATAGGTGGAAAAGGAGATAGGCAGGTAGGACAAGTCCGGACAAGTCATGGGGACAGTGCTGAGCTGTAAGTTTAGAACTAGGGTGAGGTGGGGGAAGGGGAAATGAGGAAACTGTTGAAGTCTGTTTCTGTGCTGTACAAATCTATGACTTTCTCAGCTGTAATATATGGGAGGTCGGCCATAAGTCTGTTAACGTAGGTTAAGAAGCTATTCCAACAGTCATTTACTACAGTCACTGATATTATGTTCACAGGCACTTGAACTAACATGAACTTATTTGATTACAAAGAGTAAAGAATCATAGAATCCCTACAGTGTGGAAACAGGCCCTTCGGCCCAACAAGCCCATACCAACCCTCCAAGTGTACATGTAAGCAAAATGGCATGTTTCACGTGGCCCAGGTTCAGAAAGGGTCTGAGATGTTTATATCCTCAAATGTCATGTTGTGATGTAGAGTTTATGTTATGAACATGTCTTTTACAGGCATATTGATCTTCTCTTAAAGATATAACCATTACATACCTGATCTTGATACATAACACAAGAGGAAACTAATTGGATATGTCTTCCAAACTGCTGGTACAGGCATAATGGACTTCATTCTGTGTTACGAGATAAAGCATGAATAATTCTTGGAATGTGAGCAATGTTGGAAAGGCCATATTTATCGCTACCCACTGCTATTTTTAAAATTCATCCACGGTATGTGGGTGTGGCTAGCCAGAGGCCCAGTATTTATTGCCCATCCCCAGTTGCTCAGGGGGCAGGTACACGTTGCTGTAGGTCGGGAATCACATGTAAGCCAGGCCAGGTAAGGACGGCAGGTGTCCTACCCTAAAGGACATTCGTGAACTGGATAGGTTTTCTATTTCTGCAGTCTGTGTGGAGATTTCCTTCCCAATGGTGTCAAACAGAAGTCTCAAGAATTTTTAACCTAATGATGTAGAAAGAATGGAGCTGCGTTCTCAGCTTGGATTAAGAGTACGTTGGGGTGCAGCTCTTGGAAGTGGTGCTGTTCTTATCTGTTTTGTTTGTGGTGGTGCCAGTGATTGAAATAGGACAGAATGCCAGTGCTGTCAACTCATCAATAATTATAGAATCATGCAGCACTAAAGGAGGCCCTTACCCTTTCATTTGTATGATGGCTCTTCAAAGAGCTCTTGAATTAATCATACTCTCCCTGCACTTTCCCCAGAGCCTGGCGAATTCACCTCCTTCAGCTCTCTGTTCGAAGGCAGATCTAACCCACACCCCCATGATCACCTCTCAGGGAAAGGGCAGGGGTGTGGATTCATCCTAGATAGTTCACAGGTCAAAGCTCATTCTGTTTGCGCCAAACTGATCCACACTGACATCCAATAACCTCCACCTCCCCTCACCAAACACCATCGGATGGTGTTTTTGTAGTACCATATATTTCCATTATTATTTGACATGATTTGATTTGATTAATTACTGTCACGTATATAGTGAAAAGTTTAGTTTGGCATGCAGTATAGGCAGAGTGAGGAACATAATGCTACAGCTGCAGAGAAGGTGCATAAAGAATGAGATCAACATTAAATTCAAAATTGGAGAGGTCCTTTCAGAAGTCTAATTACAGCGGGGATGAAGCTATTCTTGAATCTGTTGGTACGTGTGTTTAAGCTTTGGTGTCTTCTGCCTGGTGGAAGAGATTAAACTCAGGTGGGAAGGGTCTTTGAGTGTGTTAGCTGCTTTCCCAAGGCAATGGGAGGTATTGATGGAGTCAATGGATGGAAGTTAGTGCGTGATGGTCTTGGATCCCTGTAGTTTCTTATGGTCCTGGGCAAAGCAGTTACCGTACCAAGCCGTGGTGCATCCAGATAGGATGCTTTGTGTGGTGCATCTATAAAAGTTTTTGTAAGAGTCTTTATGGAGATGCCGGATTTCATCAGACTCCTGAGGAAGTAGAGGCGTTTGTTGTGCTTTCTTGACTGTTGTGTTATTGTGGATGGACAGGTTGTTGTTGATGATCATCACTCGCAAGAACATAACGGTATTGGCCATCTCCACCTCAGCACCAATGGTATTGTAACTATTGATAGCAATGGGAAGCACACTAACTTCCTTTCCACTCTGTGATTGGCCAGGGATCCCTCCTAGTTTGGTTCAGTGATAAGCCCTTAGCAATGAAATCCGGGAGTGGGACTCGAATCTAGAGCTTTTGACTCATAGGCAGGGTCGTTACACACTGTGACAAAATAATTCTCCTGCAAATGATTCCTTTTCAAATATCTTTCCAAATCCCTTTCCAAAAGTTGGTTGTTGCATCTGTTTCCATTGCCCTTTCAGGCAGTTCGTTCCAGATCTCAGATATCAGGTACATGAAATAATCCTCTCAATTCACCTCAGCACCTTTGCAAATTATCTCAGGTCTCTCTGATTACTGATCCATTTGCCACTCGCAATATTTTCTTACTTTGCTACATCAAAACCATTCATAATACCAGCAAATACACATGAGACAGGATCATGAGTCAGCATAGAATCCTTACAGTGTGGAAGCAGGCCATTTGGCCCATCAATTCCATACTGACTCTCTAAAGAACACCCCACATAGATCTACCACCATCCCAACCCTATAATTCTGTAGCCTGCACATCCCTGAATACTACAGGCAATTTACCATGGCCATTCCTTGTAATCTACACCTCTTTGGACTGTGGGAGGAAACCAGAGAACCTGGTGGAAACTGTGCAGATACGGGGAGAACATGCAAACTCCACATAGACAGTCCCTCGAGTGTGGAATTGAACCCAGATTCCTGGCACTGTGAGGCAGCAGTGCTAAACACTGAACTCCTAGGTTGCTGAAAGCCATTGTGCTGTGTCTGCATGGGTTTCCTCCCACAGTCCAAAGATGTGCAGGGTAGGTGGAATAGCTGTGAGGTTTGCAAGGTTACAGGGATAGAGTGGGGGTCTGGTTGGGATGGTGTTTGAAGGGTCGATGCAGACTTGATGGGGCGAATGGCCTCATTTCCTGCACTGTAGAGATCGTATGAGGTAATTTTAAAGGAGATCTGAATCAGTGTTTGCACACAGGGATTTACATTGAAGCAATGTGGACAATTGCAAGTGTCATTACCAGTGAAACTAGCTTCCACAGGAAGGAATCTGCAGCCCTGTCTTTGGCTCGGAGATAGATCCCAGTTACCTTTCAAAGATTTATTCCTTTATTTACCCTCGAGTTTCTTAAAACAAGACCGTCTCATGAAATACAGGAGAGGTCAAGGACTGGCCCTGTTACATTCTTTCCATTTATGGCAACTTGTCCCAAACTATTTCTGCACAAACATCAATCTGTAATGTTTAGTCAATTATTGTCTGGCAGCAAGAAGCTGAGTGGTCCACTTACACTGAGTTAAAACTGCAGCCTCAGCTCACAATGCATGAATGCTGCTTAAATTAAGGTGCATTAACAGTTGGCGCAGATAGTCAGGAAAAACAAGAAGTGTTGACCGCAAGCAGTTAATCTTCCTCTTTCTGCCAATTTCTTCCTTTCTCCTGACCCTAGTGCCAGCATAGCTCAGCTACAGCTCTGAATGTTGTGTAAAGAAGGTTGACTTTCCAGTATTTGTGCTGAGGAATTACCATCTTTCAGATGGCAGCTTTTGCCTTAGTCTCTTCAGCTATTCTGGTGGATTATTGCTAGGTTGGAGTTATGCATTTAGGGGTAATATCCTTTACAGACACTGAACCCCAGGGACATAAAACTCCCATTTTCATTTTAAAAGTTTCTGACGGAACTGAGGGTTGCAAGCATTTCCTTTCACCGGTTTTCTGCATACACACCAGATGTATTTTCCTCCTTTGCAGTCTCTTCCAGGTCTGATTCTAATTTTTAATCTAAGGCTCCAAGTCCTGGATTTCCAAACTAGTCAAAATATCATAGAGCAATACAGCACGGGGCGGCACGGTGGCACAGTGGTTAGCACTGCTGCCTCACAGCGCCAGAGATCCGGGTTCAATTCCTGCCTCAGGCGACTGACTGTGTGGAGTTTGTACATTCTCTCCATGTCTGCGTGGGTTTCTCCGGGTGCTCCGGTTTCCTCCCACAGTCCAAAGATGTGCAGGTCAGGTGAATTGGCCATGCTAAATTGCCCATAGTGTTGGGTAGGGGGTAAATGTAGGGGTATGGGTGGGTTGCGCTTCGGCGGGTCGGTGTGGACTTGGGCCAAAGGGCCTGTTTCCACACTGTAATGTAATGTAATCTAAAATAGCACAGAAACAGACCCTTCAGTTCAACTCATCTGCACTGACTAGATATCCTAAATAACTCTTGTCCCATTTGCCAGCATTTGGCCCATATCTCTATAAACCCTTCCTTTTCACATACCCATCCAGATATCTTTTAAATGTTGTAATTGTACTAGCCTCCATCACTTCCTCTGGCAGCTTGGTCCATACACGCACCACTCTCTGTGTGAAAAAGTTGCTCCTCATGTTCCTTTCATATCTTTCTCCTCTCACCTTAAACCAATGCCTTTAGTTTTGGGACTCTCCTACCCTAGGAAAAGACCTTGGCTATTTACCCGATCCATGCCCCTCATTATTTTATAAACCTCTATAAGGTCACCCCTCAGCCTCCAACGCTCCAGTGAAAATAGCCCCAGCCTATTCAGCCTCTCCCTATAACTCAAACCCTCCAATCCAAGCAACCACCTTGTAATTCTTTTCTGAACCCTTTCAAATTGAACAACATCTTTTATAGTAACAATCAGTATTCACTCTTATCTATCTAGGATCCCTTAATTGAGTTAAATTAGATTGTATTCCCTACAGTTTGGAAACAGGCCCTTCGGCACAACCAACCCTCTGAAGAGTAACCCATCCAGACCCATTTCCCTCTGACTAAAGTACCTAACACTATGGGCAATTTAGCATGGCCAATTCACTTAACCTGCACATCTTTGGACTGTGGGAGGAAACCGGAGCACCCAGAGGAAACCCACGTAGACACAGGGAGAATGTGCAAACTCCACACAGACAGTTGCCTGAGGCTGGAATCGAACCTGGGTCCTTGGTGCTGTGAGGCAGCAGTGCTAACCACTGAGCCACTGTACCACTTAATCTTCTAATTTACTAAATGAAACAGTTGGTGAAAACAGTCATGAGATTTAAGAAGTGGGGGATTTCAAGACTAGAGTGCTTATGTTTAAGGCAAAAGTGAGGACTGCAGATGCTGGAAGTCAGAGTCAAGATTAGAGTGCTGCTGGAAAAGCACAGCAGGTCAGGCAGCATCTGATGAGCAGAAAAAGCGACGTATTGGGCAGGAGCCCTTCCTGACCTGCTGTACTTATTTTTTAAGGAGAGAGAAGAAAGGTTTTAAAGTGACATGAAGGGCAACTTTTTTTATATACAGGAGTGGTTTGTGGGTGGAATGACCTTCCAGAGAAAGTGGTGGATGTGGGTACAGTCACAACATTTAAAAGACATTTGGATAAGGACATGAATAAGAAATGTTTGCAAGGATAAAGGCCAAGCGCAGGCAGGTGGGACTAGGTTTGGGATTATGGTCAGCATGGACTGGTTGGATGAAGGGTCTGTTTCTGTGCTGTATGATTCTATGGCTCTAAATGTATGATGAATGTTCAACAGGCAGGCATTACAAAAGCTTGGAAATTATTAGAAAGGAAAGTCATTTGTTTTCTATAACAATTACAGATATACATCACAGTGTCTTATCAAACCCACTGTAAATATTTCAAAGCAGTTCTTAAGACAATGCATTCTCCTCAGATTCCTAGCAATGTAGTGTATTGGTGGACAGAAAAAGAATAATGTTTATTCAGTTTACTCATTCAAAAAAGAAGACAAAGAATGGAATTTTTGACTGAGTGTATTAATCTCCATCAGTCAATCACCAATCACAACTTACATTTGTGTAGCTGTTTGGATGTTCAGAACCTGAATCTTGCTGAAACAAAGACACATTTTATAGAAGTGCTCATTAGGATAATTTGCAAGAATATCAATTCAATGGAGAACCAATATTTGTACTGCACGTGAGGAGAGTGCTGGTTGTTTGGCTAATGAACGCTTTGGTGATTGGTAGATATGGTGTTGCCACAGAGGATACACCAATTAAGTTAACTGCCAGGTTTTGTTTAAATTTTAAACCAGGCAAGTTGACTCTGGTCTTGGCATTGTCCTGAGAAATGAACCAGCCAATGGCTGTCATTCATTTTGTTGATTGAAATAGGTGCACTGTGTATATGTGGTATTTCTATTTTGCAGAAATAGGGCACATTGCTGCCTGCGAGAGCTTGCTGTGCATTGTGTTTTCCACACTATAACAATGACTACACAATTACCAGAAAAGGCTTTGGGACCAATCTAAAATCATGAAAGGCCCTTTAGAATTCCAACCCTTTATTCATTCAAGAAGCTATGTCCATTCTGGACACCATCTTAAACAAATTGGATTGTTATCAGTTCCCGAGGCTATTCCAGATAGCATGGGAAATATGCATAAAATCTAAACTGTGTACATGTTGTAAAGAGGAAATGCAAAGCCTGCCAAAGTATTCTGCATCCCCCACATAGGCCTTGACCTCTGCTGAGACCTGATTTCAGATCCACCCCTGGCCACTGTGGAAGACTTTCCCAAATATTCTCAGGGGGACTTGAGACAGTCAACGTCATGCTTGCTACGATGACTGTCTTCACCAGTGACAGGAAACCTGGCTACAACCTTTAGTTATCTTGTGAAGAATCAATGATTGAAGAATAGAATGTAGGAGCAGGAGTAGGCCACTTGGCCCTTCGATGTGACCATGGCTGATCATCCAGCTCAGTCCCCTACTCCTGCTTTCTCCCCATTTCCTTTGACCCTTTTTAGCTCTAAAAACAATCCCTTCTTGAAAGCATTTACTGTTTTGACCTCAACTACTTTCTGTGACAGAGAATTCCACAGGCTCCCCACTGTCTGTGTGAAAAACATTTCTCCTCATCTTTGTGCAAAATGGCCGACCCCATATCCTTTGATTCAGCCCCTGGGTTCTGGACCCCAGCCAGACAGACACCAAATCCAAACAATAATCTGCCTGTCAGGTGGATGGGATAGTTTCCCCATTAATTGTCCACAGCAGTCAGTAAGTGTTTTGCTGAAACATGTTCAGCAGTTTGGATTTTAGGTCATTGCCCAGCGCGATGGCCTCTTGGGCGGCATGGTGGCTTAGTGGTTAGCACTGTTGCCTCACAGCGCCAGGGACCTGGGTTCAATTCCCACCTCTGTATGGAGTTTGCACATTCTCCCCCTGTTTGCGTGGGTTTCTTCTGGGTGCTTCGGTTTCCTCCCACAGTCACAAAGATGTGCAGGTCAGGTGAATTGGCTACGCTAAATTGCCCGTAGTGTTAGGTGCATTGATCTGGATGGGTTGGTCTTTGGAGGGTCGGTGTGGACTTGTTGGGCTGAAGGGCCTGTTTCCACACTGTAGGGAATCTAATCTCATCTAAATAAATGTCAGGGATAGTGACAGTGTCATTGGTTCAGTAATCTAGCTGTCCTTGTCATTGCTATGGGGCCAAAGTTTCAATTCCCACCACAGCTGCTCGTTGAACATAAATTGAATGTAAAAAATCTGGAATTGAAAACTAATCTTGGTGGTGGTGACCATGAAACTGTCATCACGTGTTGTCCATTGACTTCCTTTAGGAGTCCTCACCTGGTCTGGCCTCAGGGTAACTCCAGACACACAGCAATGTGCTTGACTCTTAACTGCCCTCTCAAATGGTCTGAGCAAACCGCTCAGATCAGGGGCAATTAGAGATGGGGAATAAATGCTGGGAGATGCCCACATCCCATGAAAGAAGGAAGGAAAACATTCAGCAGCAAGGTCGATGGGGGGGTGAGCAAGAGTGTGAACCCATGCCACACTACACTCTTCCAGCAGGAGAGTGGGTGTCCTATTCTGTTATAACCATTCCATGAAGAAGGTCAAACATAACACTCAAGGCTATGAACCCAGTCCGGGAAAGTGGAATGAGTGTAGATTGTAGTGTAATTTGGCAGTACAGCCTTGATAGGTCGAAGGGCCTCTTCTACACCATATAATTCTTTGAAAAGGGAGAGCCAGGGGAAATGGGAGCTCTTCCTTCAAAGCCTGTGGTAAGTTGGGACCTTGGAAGCCAAAGGAAGATTCAATAAAGGTACTCCTCATTCAGCTTTCTCATCCTTCCTGATTGTCAGTTGGCTGGACTGCTGGTTCATGACGCAGACTGATGCCAACTGCAAGAGATCAATTCCTGCACCGGCTGGAGTCCCCTGCCTTCTCAAATTCGCCCCTTACCTGAGGGGTGGTGACCCTCAGGTTAAACTTACCACCAGCTCTTTCTCCTCCTCCCTCTCCCCTGAATGAGAGTTTGGAACAATGGTGACTTTATTCAGCCATCTGTATTTTTTTTTGCTCAGAAGAAAATGTTTCTGGGGAAGATAGGTTGGTACAGAATATTCAGATTTTGGTTTAATTTGATTTATTATTGTCACATCTACTGAGATACAGTGAAAAGTATTGCATGTGATACAGAAAAATCATACTGTACATAAGTCCATCAGGGTAACAGAATGCAGAATGTAGTTTTACAGCTATAGAGAGGTGCAGTGAAAGATCAACCTCTAATACATGACAGGTTGATTCCTAATTCTGATAACTCTACAGTGGAATGGAGTCACCTCAAACCCCAGGGATTGCCTGAGAAAACAAAGAAGAAGGAAGAAATCAGAGGCTGACTCAAAACCTCAGGATTTATTGGAAAGAGGGGAAGGGGAGGTCAGGGCAGGGCTCCAAAAAGGCTCTGAGGCATTCCCCACCCACCTGTCGAAAGTTAGCTACACTGGCCATCCAAGATACTGGCCCTGCTGCTGTGCCACACTTGTAAAATATAGGACAGGAGCGCCCCCTCTCACACTCTCCTCAAACTGCAGACTTCTTCCAAGCTGGTCAGTCCCCTATTGGCCACCCAGCTTGGAAATACACCCATGTGACAATGATTAATCAAATCAAAGGTGTCTCTTCCTCTGCCCTCTTGGCATAGCTGATCTCCAGTACCAAGCTCATTTTGAGAATCCTGTTCAGTTAACAGCTAAAGAAGGTCAACGGGTGTGGCCTGCCGCTGAGTGATGTTGGCAAAGTCATGATGTGGGGATGCCGGTGTTGTACTGGAGTGGACAAAGTTAAAAATCACACAACACCAGGTTATAGTCCAACAGGTTTATTTGGAAGCACTAGCTTTCAGAGCGCTGCTCCTTCATCAGGTGGTTGTTTAATATTACATCCCATGGCACTTCAATCCTGTAAAGTCTGTGTCTTGTGATTCTGCTCCACAACCACCTGATGAAGGAGCAGCGCTCCGAAAGCTAGTGCTTCCAAATAAACAAACCTGTTGGACTATAACCTGGTGTTGCGTGTTTTTTTTAACGATGTTGGCAAAGCAAGACACAGCCAGCAGCATAAGTGTTTGCACCCTTTTTCGACATCTACCCTGTTAAGGCTACCTAACAATCTTGTATGTTTCAGCAAGGTGGTTCCTCTATATGCCATGAGCACAGGCCCAATCTACTCATCCTCTCCTCATAAGGCAGTCCCTCCATACCTGGGATCAGCCAAGTGAACCTTCTCTGGATTGCCTCCAATTCCAGTATGCCTCGGGGGCCAATTTGGCTGGATGGCTAGTTTGATGTGGCACCAACAGTGTTGATTCAATTCCTGCACCAGGTGAGGTTACCATCAAGGACTCTCCTTCTCAACCTCTCGCCTGAGCTATGGTGACCATCGTGTTCAAGCAACTACCAGTTGTCTCTCTCTCTGTCTGTAATGAGGGAGCAGCCCTATGTTCTGGTAAGACTGTGATGATTTTGCATCTTACTTCAGATTAAGGGCCCCAAAACTTCACAGTATTCCAGCTGTGATCTGACTAATGCCTTGTATAGTTTTAGAAAAACCTCCCTATTTTATATTCCACTCCCTTTGAAATAAAGACCCATGTTCCATTCTCCTCCCTATTGCCTGCTGAACTTCTGTGATTCATGAATAAAGAATCCAAAATCCCTCCGTTCCGTAGCTTCTATCTTCTGGTCTCATCTCTTGCCAAGACTTTCAGACCATACCAGACGATATTTCCATTAAGCTCAGGGCTATTCTGTGGATGGGTCTCCCAAATAACTTTGGAGACTAGTAACAGAGGCTTTCCTTATATACGCCTGCATTCCTGGTTCAGTTGGCATAAATACATTATTGGAAATGTGTTGCTGGAAAAGCGCAGCAGGTCAGGCAGCATCCAGGGAACAGGAGAATCGACGTTTCGGGCATAAGCCCTTCTTCAGGAATGGGGAAAGTTTGTCCAGCAGGCTAAGATAAAAGGTAGGGAGGAGGGACTTGGGGGAGGGGCGTCGGAAATGTGATAGGTGGAAAGAGGTCAAGGTGATAGGTCAGACTGGGGTGGGGGCGGAGAGGTCAGGAAGAAGATCTCAGGTTAGGAAGGCGGTGCTGAATTTGATGGATTTGACTGAGACAGGGTGGGGGGAGGGGAAATGAGGAAACTGGTGAAATCCTCATTTCCCCTCCCCCCACCCTGTCTCAGTCAAATCCATCAAATTCAGCACCGCCTTCCTAACCTGCAATCTTCTTCCTGACCTCTCCGCCCCCACCCCAGTCTGACCTATCACCCTCACCTTGACCTCTTTCCACCTATCACATTTCCGACGCCCCTCCCCCAAGTCCCTCCTCCCTACCTTTTATCTTAGCCTGCTGGACCAACTTTCCCCATTCCTGAAGAAGGGCTTATGCCCGAAACGTCGATTCTCCTGTTCCCTGGATGCTGCCTGACCTGCTGCGCTTTTCCAGCAACACATTTCCAGCTCTGATCTCCAGCATCTGCAGACCTCACTTTCTCCTCATAAATACATTATTGCCCTGCGTTAGACAAACTGACCATCTTCCTTTTCAAAGAATCACAGAATTATTGCAATACAGAGGAGGCCATTTGGCCCATTGTGCCTGCACTGGCTCATTTTAAATGAGCATCATTACATCGTGCCACTTTCCTGCTCTATCCCGATACCCATGTTTCAATCCAAATAACCATCCAATGCTCCTCTTGAATGCCTCAATTGAACCTGCAAAATTTCCAGGTAGTGCAATACTGTCCCTAACTACTTGCTATGTGAAAAGATAAGTAGTTTTTCTCACACCACCCTTGCTTCATTCACACATCACTTTAAATCTATGCCCTTTCATTCTTGTTCCTTTTACAAGCAGGAACAGCTTCTCCATAACTACTCCGTCCAGCCCACTTAATCCTCTACCAAATCTCATCTCGGCCACCTTCTCTCCAAGGAGAGCAGTCCCATCTTCTTCAATCTATCCTCATTATTGAGGTTTCTCGTTCTTGGAACCATTTTTGTAAATCACTTCTTTATAGAAGCGGGCATTGGATAGGCATATGGAGGATAGTGGGCTAGTGTAGGTTAGGTGGGCTTGGATCGGCGCAACATCGAGGGCCGAAGGGCCTGTACTGTGCTGTATTGTTCTATGTTCTATGTTCTAGATTCCCTACAGCGTGGAAACAGGCCCTTCAGACCAACAAGCCCACACCAACCCTCCGAAGAGTAACCCACCCAGACCCACTCCACTAACCTATTACCTTACATTTACCCTGACTAATGCACCCAACCTACACATTCCTGAACACTACAGGCAATTTAGCATGGCCAATTCACCCAACTTGAAAATCTTTGGATTGTGGGAGGAAACCAGAGCACCTGGAGGAAACCCACACAGACATGGGGAGAATGTGCAAACTTCACACAGACAGTCACCTGAGGTTGGAATTGAACCCAGGTTCCTGGTGCTGTGAGGTAACAGTGCTAACCATTGAGCCACCATGCCACCCTATAACCTCTACACACATTGGAGGAAGGCAGCTTTTGTACAGACTCCAATGTGTTCGTCCCTTTCCTGAGATGTGGTAACCAGTATGACATTCAAAAGCTGAACTAAACAATAATAACAACTTGCATTTAAATAGCACCTTTGATACAGTAAAATGACAAAGTTGCTTCACAGGAATGAACATCAAACACAACTTTAAAACTGAGCTGCAAAAAGGAATTGCAGACATTAAAAACAAACCTTTTGCCAAGAAGAGAAGAGAGAAATAGCAAGGTCTGTGTAGGAGATTCCAGACCTTGGGGTCCAGGTAACCGAAGTCCCAGCTGCCAGTGGTGGAATAACTAAAACTGGGATAACTTGAGAGGCCAGAATTAGAGGATGGTGGAAATATTGGAGGGTTGTTCGAGGTTTACAGAGATAGGAAGAGCGGGGGCAGTTGGAGGAGTTTACAAAGCTAGAGAGGATTGAAAGGAACTAGTCATGGTAACAAAGAGGAAGAACAGTGTAAGAGATAGAGGTGTTTACAGAGAGAAGGAACTTTGTGTGGTTGGAGGATGTTACAGCATTAGAGGTGTTTATAAGGCTGGAAGAGATAATAGCGTTGCCAATTGTTGGAAAGACCCGTTACTGTGAAATCTGCCACCCTTACCTATTCTGGTCTATATGTGACAGCAATGTGGTTGACTTTTGACTCCCCTCTGGGCAATTAGATATGGGGAATAAATGTTCACCTAGCCAGTGATGTCCTCCTCCCGTGAATGAAGAGAGAAAAAAAATCAAAGATCCTCAGACAGCACTTTCCAAAACCACAACCACTTCCATCTAAAAGGACAAGGGGCAGCAAATAAATAGGAATACCACCCCCTGTAAATTCTCCTCCAAGCCCCTCCCCATCCTGACTTGGAAATGTATCGCCGTTCCTTCAGTGTCACTGGGTCAAAATCTTTGAATTCCCTCTCTAAGGGCATGTGGGTCAACCAACGGCACATGGACGGCAACGGTTCAAGAGGACAGCTCACCACCACCTTCTCAAGGGGCAACTATGGATGGGCAATAAATACTGGCAAGATTAGAGTAGTGCTGGAAAAGCAAAGCAGGTCAGGCAGCATCCAAGGAGCAGGAAAGCTAATTTTCCTGCTCCTCGGATGCTGCCTGACCTGCTGTGTTTTTCCAGTGCTACTCTAATCTTGACTCTAATCTCCAGCATTTGCAGTAACCACTTTTGCCTAATGAATACTGGCACACAGCCATGCCCTTCCAGTGAATGAATAAATGAAATCATTGATAAATCCAATAGGATGATCAACGAAAGAAAATCCCTTCCCTCAAAGAATGTGAGATGGAGGAATCTGATTGGTATGAGAGTGTTTACAGGAAAGCTAGATGAGTATGAGAGGCAATGGATTCATGGTCAGAATTAGCTCTTAATTTCAGGTTTTTTTTATTGAGTTTAAATTTCACCATCTGCTATGATGGGATTCAAACCTGGTTCCATAGAACATTAGCTGAACCTCTGCATTAATGGTCCAGCAATAGCATAGAGAGGCTATCGCTTCCTGGTATTACAATGCAATGCAATGCATCCTGCAGATGGCTGCTGCTGAGTGTTGGTGGTGAATGAACTGGATGTGATGCCAATATTTTTGTGACTGTGTTAAATTTTGTTGGACTAT
The DNA here is from genome assembly GCF_037043375.1 of Chiloscyllium plagiosum. Lineage (NCBI taxonomy): Eukaryota > Metazoa > Chordata > Chondrichthyes > Orectolobiformes > Hemiscylliidae > Chiloscyllium > Chiloscyllium plagiosum. The sequence continues at coordinate 126,104,718 of NW_028270144.1, read as the reverse complement.
GTTCAGTGAGGCACTTAAAATTGCACGTTGCATGTTAATTGGACAGAATTAATGGAAGAGCTTGTGGAAGGAAAAACATTGAAAATGATAGCTAGTTTAAAAATAAATAGTGGACATTAATCTGTTAGATTCTAGACAGCGAAGTGGAACTTCCAAAAGGGAAATAAGATTAATGTTAGCCAGATGGTTAACTACATTACAATCAACTAGTTGCGATTCAGTTCCACAGGGGATAATGACATTTACCCTCTCTCTAAAACAAATAGATTGGCATGCATTGTCCTCCTACGCCAATTGGAAAGTAAAATGTCTCATCATTAAATTGAATGTTGCACACCTGTCAGCCAAACAAGTCTTTTTCCCCATTTTCCATGTTTTCAATCTGGACAAGAGAGATGTTCAAAATGACAAAGAGAAATTTGTCCCTGTGCTTTTTCTCTGGCTTTTCCTCAGTTGCTCTGCAACAATCTATCACTTGGGTTTGGTAGATGCGATGAGATTTCAGTTGCCCTTCTTGAATTTTGACCTTGGATAATGCCTGTGAGTGGGATGCCATGAGAAGCAACACAGTCGCCTATTTGTAACACTACTGGGTTAGTAATCTGTAACATGGGCTCAAATCCCACCTAGTTTTGAATATCATGCTCATCCAAGTACTTTTTATAGGTCATGAGGTTCCTCTCCTCAACTACACTCCCAGGCAGTACATTCTTGATAAAAACGAAAGGAACTGCGGATTCTGTAAATCAGGAACAAAAACTGAAGGGCCTGGCAGCATCTGTGAAGAAAAGTCAAAGTTAACGTTTCAGGTCTGGTGGCCCAAGGAAGGGTCAGCGGACCTGAACCATTAACTCTGATTTCTCTTCACAGATGTTGCCAGACCTGCTGAGCTTTTCCAGCAACTTCTGCTACTGCATTCCAAATGGCCAAGTGAAAAATAATTTTCTTCAGTAACACTTCATCTTCCTGAATCTGTACTGATATCTTCCTTCTCTTGAGTAAAGACAGATGAGAAGTGCACACACAGATTTCCACCTTGATATCTAATGGACCCCAATCTTTTCCTGGTTAATCTCTTCCTCTTGGTATGCATTTATTTATTCACAGGATGAGGGCGTAACTGGCTAGGCCAGCATTTATTGCTGAACTCTGATTGCCCAGAGGGCAGTTAAGAGTCAACCACATTGCTGAGGGTCTGGAGTCGCATGGAGGCCAGACCAGGTAAGGATGGCAATTTCCTTCCCTAAAGACATTAGTGAATGAGGTGGGTTTTTTTTTGACAATCACTAATGGATTCATGGTCATTATTAGACTCTTAATTCCAGATTTTTATTTAAGTGATATTCTACCATCATGTCAGGTTTTGAACATTACCTGGGTCTCTAGATTAACAGTCCACTGATAATACCACTAGGCCATTACCTCCCATTTCTCCCTAATTTTACATGCCAGTGCTTTACTCATGCCCCTTCTTTGCTCTCGAATTGCTTTCTTGAGCTCCCTACTTCACTTCCTGTACTCCTCTAGGGCCTCCATTGATTTGCTTCCTTTGTACAAATTATATACCTCTCTTTTCCTGCTTAGCCAGTTCTGAATACTCCAGGATATCTAGGGTTCTCGGGCTTGTTGCTCCTACATTTCACCCCAAAGGGAATATGTTAAGGCTAAACTCTCCCCAGTTCCATTTTGTTACACCTTCCACTCTGCTGTAGATGTACCCATATATAGTTATTCCCAGTCTACTATGGTCAAGATCCTGTCTTATTTTAATAAAATCTGCTTCTCCCCCCCAGCCCCCCAATACAAAATTCTTTTTTTCTGACCATCCTTTTCCTTTTCTATTTGTGCCATATGAGTCCAACTAATGGAGGGCTTTCCTCTGATTTCTACTGATTCCAGTTTTGCCAGGGCACCTTGATCCCACACTCAGTTGATTATAGCCTGGATGCTAAGGGCTGTCACTCTTGCCTCACCTCTGGAATTCAGCTCTGGTGACCATGTTCGGACTGATGTTACAATGATGTCAGGAGCCGAATTACCCTGAACCTAAACTGAGCTCCGTTCCTTTGCTGGAAATTTAGAATTTGCAGGAATTTTCCAGATTGCCAGGTAAATGTCAGTGATATAGCTGCACAGAAACATACTGGCAAAGACCACGGCAAGTTCTGGAGCACTGGATTATTGTTGGAATGTTGTCAGGGCACACTGACCTTGCAGTATCCAATTTCTTGATATCACATGGAGCGAATGGAATTGGTTGAAGACTGATATTTGTGATGCTGGGGGAGGGCGAAATGGATCATCCACTGGGTACTTCTGGCTGAAGATTGTTGTGAAAGCTTCAGCCTTAACTTTCTGCACTCGTGACCCTGAGGATGGGGATATTTGTGGAGCCTCCTTCTTCAGTGAGTCGTTTAATAGTCCACCACCATTCACGACTGGACTGCAGAGTTTAGATCTGGTCTGTTGGTTGTGGGATCATTAGCCTTATCTCTTGTCCTGTTTGGTATCTTCACCAGGATGACACCTCATATGCCGGTGCTGCTCCTGTAATGGCCTCCTGGACTTGGTTCCCCAACTTGATAAGAGGCTCCTGATACTCTCTGAGCCACAGCTTTCCAATGAGCTCCTCTCCTTCCCCATTGTCATGACTGCAGTTTATTTTTAAGCATTTGTCCAATTTCTTCGGAGACTTTCCATCTTGCTGGACTGTTTCAAATTATAGACTCATTAAATATAAAATAAACATTCATTATCATACATACTGAGTAAAGGAGAAATATCCTGAAGATTCCATTTGTCAAAGGATTGTAAAGTTGTGAATCAGTGTCATACAAACACAAAGAAAGCTGGAGAAATTCAGCAGGTCTGGCAGCATCTGTGGAGAGAGAGAAACAAAGTTAACGTTTCAAGTCTGGTGACCCTTCTTCAGAACTGCTTGTGAATCAGTCTGATTGTCTGAGAGTGAAGGGGACTATATTCCCAAAGTGCATCTTCCGTAATTTGGTTTATAAATAGCAGCACAGTGCTCAGTGATAGCATGTCAACACAAAACCCATTACTAAGGGCAGTTTCTTGGTTTCTCATGCAATGCCATTTCTGCTGCGGACTAGTGCTTATACTGAGGAGTAACTTACGTGCATGTGGGTGTGTGTGTGTCTGTGTGTGTGTGTGTTCTGTCTGTTTCTCTGTGTGCAAAAGTGTGTGTATCTGCATCAGTGTGTGTGCACCTGAATGTGTTTGCATGTCTGTGTGTGCGTGTGTTTGTTAGCGTGCAAGTGCATGTGTGTGTGTGGTGGATCATTGAACAAGCAACCTTTAAAAGGAATATTAACCAAAGGCAGGAAATCTTCATGTAAACCCATCACATTAATTGCAGATAAAAGAGTTGTTCAAATCTAAGAAAAAATTAATGCTTTTTTATTTAGTCATGGCTAGTCAAGCACTTATTGTCCATCCTTGGTTGCCCTGGTGGATGATGCACAGGCTTTGGGGAGTCAGGAGGTGAGTTACTGATTGCAGGATTCCTTGCCTCTGACCTACCCCTGTACACAGCATTTATATGGCTAGTCCAGTTCAGTTTCTGATCAATAGTAACCCACAGGAGTTTAACAGAGTGGAATTCAGTCATGGTAACACCATTGGATGTCAAAGGGTGGTGGTTAGTTCTGTCTTGCTGGAGATGGTCATTGTGTGGCATTTTTGTGGTGTGAATATTACTGTCTAATCTTTACTTGATTGAACTATTTAATTCCAAATTACACAAACTCTTTCATTACCAGACGAGGATTAATATGAATTGTCAAAAATATTTACAAGAATGATCCTGGAGATCAAGGGTTTGTTATATGAGGAGCAGTTGAGGAGTCTAGGTCAGTACTCAGTGTAGTTTCGAAGCATGAGGCCTGGATAGAGTGGACATGGAGAAGATGTTTCCACTAGTAGGAGCGTACAGGACACAAGGGCACAGCCTCAGAGTGAAGGGATGACCCTTTAGAACTGAGATGAGGAGGAATTTCTTCAGCCAGAGGTAAATCTGTGGAACTCATTGCCACAAAGGGTTGTGGAGGCCAAGTCATTGAGTTTATCTAAGACCGAGGTAGGTTCTTGAGAGCAAGGGTTAGGGAAGCAGGCAGTAGAATTGTGAGAAACAAAAGCTCACTCACTTTAATAATTTCAGTCCGAGACAAATATCTGAATCCGCCATTTATTTATACACCTATAGGTGGGTGCCCTGTCTCATTACCAGGTAAGGTAATGACAAAATGCACACCAAATCCAACAAACTCTCGAAATTTATACAGTTTGAATCCCCATATTTTTCCTTATTCCATTGTTTGTTCCCTGCTTCGCTTACGTCACTCATTTCCTTAAGACTTATTCCACAACTTCTGTTTATCCTGTTTTGTCCGTGACAAACTCTTATCTCTGACTCCCATAAGGGTGTTTGACGTCAGTCTATTATAGGTTATTGATTAGGCATATCTTTTCTTCTATCAGCATCTATTTCCATCCAGAGGCCACTTTGACCTCTTTGATTAGGGTTTGTTCCTGTGTCCCCGTGTAAGGGGGAAACAGATGCTTTCCTGTTTGCCCATATATCCACCATTGTTCTGTATTCACGTCTCATGCTTTCTTTTTGCTGAATATGTATTTTCTCATTCCCATTCTGTATCAGAATTTATACTTGCAGAAATAACATTAATTCATTTATATCCCACAATTTCCCCTTTTTCTTTTCATTACTATCTGTTATCTTCTGCATTTTTGTCTCTTTTTTTTTTAAACATTGTTCCCAAAATTCGCAAGCATCATTTCAGAGATTTCATCCATCTTAGTCTCACTCATTTCCTTATTATTTAGTTGATAAAGTTCCTCTGTCTGATTCCCCTCAGGGGCATTCGTTTCATCAAGGCTGTTTCAATCAGCCTCTGGGTGAGCCCTCGTATACAGGGTATGACACAACAGCCAATGGCCACCAATACCCCGACTACTACTATCAGGGAAGTAAGGATAAAAACCACCACCCCCTTTCTCTGCTAAAATCATATCAAGGGCTATTCTATTTTCCCATGCTATCCTACTTGTCGCATCAAGCTGTTCTGATATTCCTTTAACCGCCTCTCTTGTATAATTTTATAAATCGCTGTTGATTATAAAAAATGTAATTTATCCAGTCTACATTTTTATTAATTGTTACCCACCAAAAGAGAGCTGACTCAAAGCCTGCTGCAATCTGGTTACGAGCTTTGAATTCAGGTACTCCCCTAGGGACTCCTACTGAATCAAGATAAATCCTGTCATCAAAAGAATTATCTAACAGTAATCTCTTACCCCTTCCCTTTTTCCCTACTATCTTTTCCTTCTCAAATGCCAGGGTAAATGGAATTGCCAATTGTACAATTGCGCATATCCCTCTCCAATCCGGAGGTAGGGTGGGTCTCAATATTTTTCCTCCACAGTACCACCACAGATCCGCTCGGGGAACCTTTAATGCTGAGTAGTTCCCTCCCTTCTTCGTTTCGGTAACATTCTTAATCTCTGTACATAATTTCAGCTCCCCCAAATCTCTCGACCGACTCGTACCTCGCTTGTGCACACATGACGTGTGATTTCCAACTGCGGCGGAAAATGTGGGGGGAACTTTTGCATCTTTCTCCTCCAAGGGAGGGAACATCAGAGATAGGGAGGTACAATTCCTATCATTCCATGCAGTCTCATCCTGATACAGGGCTATCATACATTTCATGCCCTTCCTGTCTCGCTTCCACCCGAGCGGAAAGGGAACCACTTGGGCCACTGGCCTACCGGAGGCATATGCATAGCAATTGCTTTTGTTCAGACTTTTTACAGTATACTTTACCCATTCAACCCAGGCATTTGCATCCCCGTACCCAGTCTCTATCTCGATGGTCTGTTTCAAATCCTTTACCTCTATAATTTTTACTACTGTAGGATCATTGGGAGGGGTGAAAGGTTGTATCTCATTACCCAGTAATTCTACCCATTTTTCCCTGTCCTATGCTAATTCGAAAACAACAGCCCACAAACTCCATCCTATTTGCTTTCATTTCAATCCCAAATGTTTCATTTAATTGTACCTCATAAGTGCCACCTCCCAAAACCGCTCCGTGCCATGTGGTTTTTCTTATCGTTAAATATATGGGGTTACACTTTTTATCGGGACAATCGCGTGCTGGTCGGAAGGGGGTCCGGTGTATTGTGACAAGACCATTATACCAGGTACCATCCCCGAGGCCATCCCCATAGGACTTAAGATGTATCTCTGAGTTGTGGTATTGTCTCTGATTAGCTACATTCCCACAATTTACTAAGCTACATATATCAGTGTCTATTACTTGTGGATTGTCAGACTCAGGAACCATTAATAATACATATGAAAATGATATGTGACAAAATCCTAATACCAAGAGGGCTAGCATCATAACTCTAAGCATTCCCAGTATTCTGATCATTATGCTAAAACACAAAAAGGCTTAATATACAATCTTACAGAAATAATCCCGCGCCCGCATCGCCACTGTATAGTCAATTACTCAAAGTCTCTTTAGTCTGAGTTTCAGCGGGTCTTGCGTTGATTCGGCTGTCCAGACTTCTTCCTCAACTGGAGGGTCCACTGGCCCTTTGATCCGAGTATAATGAGTCCAGCCTTTTTCCGCCATCCTTATTGCCGTTTCGGCAATCAAAAGAGCCTGATACGGCCCTTCCCAGTCTGGCTGCAACTTAGTCTCTGTCCATGATTTTATTAAGACCCAATCTCCTGGCCGGATGGGATGAACAGCAAATTCAAGGGGCGGAGTCTGTGCCAATAGACCCTGTTTTCTGAGGAAAGATAAAGAGGAGGACAAGCCCAGTATATACTTCTTTAAAAACAAATCTTTAGTTTCGGGAATTGGCAATTCTCCCTGTGTTCCCAGATAAGGTAATTCAAATAAGATTTCATAGGGGGATAGTCCCAAATCTTTCCTCCGCCAAGGGACAAGCCCAAAAGGCATCCTTTAAATCTATCACACTAAACCATTTGTGATCATGAGGGATCTTACTTAATAACATGTAGGGGTTTGGCACTACTGGGTGCCTGACCTGCACTATCCGATTTAATGTTCTCAAATCCTGCACCAATCGATAAGTTCCATCAGATTTCCGCACTGGTAGAATTGGGGTATTATAAGGAGACATACATGGCTCCAACAAACCATCTCTAATCAGTCCCTCAATTACTGGCTGCAGTCCTCGTTTACCTTCTATGGAAATAGGATATTGTCGCTCACAGACAACGTCCCCTTTCCGTTTTAAATTTATTAAAAGGGGAGGGATCTGTAGTTTTCCACGATTCCCTTCTCTAGCCCATACAATAGGGTCTATCTCTCTCTCTGCATCCTCTGTCAACATCGCCAGTTGTACAACTAATTCTTCTTCCTGAATTCCAATCTCCAGTCCTAAAAGGATAATTAAATCTCTCCCCAGTAAATTACTTCCTATATCAGGGATATACAGCAGTTCCCCTGTGATCCTATCCTTAGGACCTTCTATCATCATAGGTTCAAATACTGGAACAGTAAATCCTTCCCCTTTCACCCCCGAAACAGTAATTGACCGTGTTAACATTTCTACTTTCTTTGGTTTAAAATTCGGCGATGACCGTGCTGCCCCGTATCTACTAGGGAGATTACCTCCTCCCTACACGGTCCCACCTTCAAGTTTATCAAGGGTTCCTGGTGGGCCCCCGAGGGCAGGAACCCCTGACACCCCTATTCTTCATCATAATTCATAAGCGGAATTGCCTTTTTCTTCCCTTTGTAGATCAGGATACTCCCGCTTAAAATGCCCTATCTTTCCACAATAATAGCATCCTTCCTGTAGCGACTTCCATCTCTGCCCCTGTCGCTCAAACCCTCTATCAAATGTTCCCCCTTGTCCTCTCCCTCTTTACAAACACTTTCTGTGCCTCTCTCAACAATTCATCTCATGGTTTTTCGCTCCATCCTTCTATCTTCTGTATCTTTCTCTGTATGTCTGGCCATGCTCTTGTCACAAAATGTACTTTCAAAAGACCCTGTGCCACTGGGTCCTCAGGGTTCATTCCAGAGTATTTCCGCATTGAGTCCCTTAATCTTTGCAAGAAAGCTGAGGGAGTCTCATCTTTCTCCTGTCTAATTTCAAAGGCTTTAATCAAATTCTGTGACTTCGGAACTGCCTCTCTTATTCCTTTTAGAATCAGGTCTTTCAATTCCCTCATTTCTTCTCTATGCTCTGGGTTTTGGTTTTCCCACTGGGGGTTTCTGAGGGGAAACTTCATCTCTCCCTGTCCAGCATCCCCATCTCCAATCGGGTGTTCCCTGTCCCATATTTTAATGGCAGTTCCTCGTACAAGTCCCCTTTCCTCCCCAGTAAATAATATATTCAAAATAGACATTAATTCAGCCCAGGTATACAGACTGGGCCCCAAAAATTGAACAATTTGTTCAGACAACCCCACCGGATCCTCAACCAGGACCTCCATTTCCTTTTTAAATGTTCTGACCTCCCCACTGGTGAGGGGGGCACTTACAAACCAATGTCTTTGTCCCCTATGGGTACCTCCCAAAGGGGATAAGTCGTTACGTTTTTCCCCTTTTTCTTTTTTTTAAAGAAATATTGCAATATTTCTAGCTCCCCATAACTTCAAACACCAATTCATCAATTCATGCTTGACTAACCTTCAAAGCCTGTTCCTAACTTATAAATATATTTATATATATTTACGTTCATTTCTTCAGTATTTAATAGTCAAAATGCAAAATGCATACAGTTCCCAATTTTGCAATTCACTGTAATTACCCAGTTTTAGTCCTTTAATTTAGATCCAGAATTAGTTTTCTTAAATAGTCCTGACCAATCATTGCTCAATTACAATACTATAGGTCGTAAAATAATCAGAACTTGCCTTAAAAGAATTTGTCTACTCAAGTTTTTTAAAAAAAAACTTCTAATGCATGAACAATGGCTGAATCCAAGGTCACAGATATTAACCATAGAATTTTGCTTTTACTACAATCTAATGTTGAACTGAAACTTCAACTGTCCTCCATAAATCGCTTTTATGTAAAGATAAAAGAGATTAGTTAGAAACTGATAGTAAGGCAGTCATGATCTGTAAAAAGAACAGGAGTTATCATTCCTTTTTTTTTTCTTCATAATCACAATAGAATCCTTAACCTTAAAAGAAATCATGTTAAATTTCCATAACAAAAATCAGATTCAAAACAGTCCTGGAACTCAAGCTCCAGGGAATAAAACACAAACATTCAATCACCAACAAACAAATGTTCACTCAAACCAAATCACAAAGGGTTAAACTTCCTACCAGCTGTACAGCTCTTTTCATTCTCTCTCTCTCTCTCGCACATTGACATATAAATTCAGATATTCACAAACCCAGTCTTCGTCCGATCTGTACTTTGGCCAGAAGACAGCGGGACGAAGAATGGAGTCCTTAGTCCATACAAAGCAACAATATTTAATCATCTTTCTCCCTTGCACAAGTATTATTTTGCCAATTTCCACAACATCCTGCCCAAAGGACTTTCCGGAGGAATGTTGTAAGGGACCCCGCCTCCATTTCCATTGTCTTTTCCTTACTTTGTTTCCCCGGAGGCTTTTTCCTTACCCAAAGCGCAAGCCATATTGAGTTCCTTCGTTAGTCCCTTATTAACTACTAAAACTCAATCCCGGCCACCAAGGCAATACTTAAAAGTCAATTTTCTTACCTTGGTCTGTGCACAGAGTTGCCTGGCCCCTTTTGTCACCGTATTTTCTATCGAGCTCCTATCACTGTCTGATTCAGATGTCTCTCTTATAGGATTCACATCAGTCACCCAAGGGAGCAGACCAAACCGGGACACGAGACCGCTCCTCAATGGGGAACGGGACGCGTCTTCCCAGTGTCCAAGGCCAGCCACTCCCCCCGGTGATGGAAGAAAATCCCGGACGAGCCCCCAATTGTGAGAAACAAAAGCTCACTCACTTTAATAATTTCAGTCCGAGACAAATATCTGAATCCGCCATTTATTTATACACCTATAGGTGGGTGCCCTGTCTCATTACCAGGTAAGGTAATGACAAAATGCACACCAAATCCAACAAACTCTCGAAATTTATACAGTTTGAATCCCCATATTTTTCCTTATTCCATTGTTTGTTCCCTGCTTCGCTTACGTCACTCATTTCCTTAAGACTTATTCCACAACTTCTGTTTATCCTGTTTTGTCCGTGACAAACTCTTATCTCTGACTCCCATAAGGGTGTTTGACGTCAGTCTATTATAGGTTATTGATTAGGCATATCTTTTCTTCTATCAGCATCTATTTCCATCCAGAGGCCACTTTGACCTCTTTGATTAGGGTTTGTTCCTGTGTCCCCGTGTAAGGGGGAAACAGATGCTTTCCTGTTTGCCCATATATCCACCATTGTTCTGTATTCACGTCTCATGCTTTCTTTTTGCTGAATATGTATTTTCTCATTCCCATTCTGTATCAGAATTTATACTTGCAGAAATAACATTAATTCATTTATATCCCACAGAATGGAGTTGAAAAAACCTATCAGCTATGATCGAATGGCAGAGCAGACTCAATGGGCTAAATGGCCTAATTCTGCTCCTTCATCTTATGGTCTTATGATTCAGACTATGGAATCTTCAACTATTACACTTATCTTCATTGCTCAGTCCTTTGAGTGTTGAAGTTGGGAAATCAAGTTGAGGTTGTACAGGACATTGGTAAGGCCTCTCCTGTAATACTGAGTCCATTTCCGGTCGCCCAGATATAGGAAGGATTTTATTAAGCTGACGAGGATTCAGAAGAGAATTACCAGGATGTTGCCGGGTATGGAATGTTTGAGTTATTATAAACGTCTGGATAGGTTGGGGATTCTTTCACTGGAGCATGGGAGGTTGAGAGGTGACCGTATAGAAGTTTATAAAATAATGAGAGGTGTACAGAGTCAATGATAGTTGTCTTATCCTGAGGATTGTGGGGGGACGTTCAAAGCAAAAGGGGTACATTTTTAAGGTGAGAGGAGAGAGATTTAAAAAAGACATGAGGGGCAAGTGGGTGGTTCTCGTGTGAATGAACTTCCTGAGGAAGTGGTGGATTTGGGTACAATAACAACATTTAAAAGACATTTGGATGGACACAGGAATAGGAAAGGTTGTGATTCAGGTTGTAAGTTTGCTCACTGAGCTGGTAGGTTTGTTCTCAGACGTTTCTTCACCGTGCTAGGTAACATCAGCAGTGAGCCTCCGGTGAAGCGCTAGTGTTCTGTCCCGCTTTCAATTTATGTGTCTTGGTCTGTTAAGGTGGGTGATATCATTTCCAGTTCTTTTTCTGAGGTTGGTAAATGGTGTTTAAATCGATGTGTTTTTTGATGAAGTTCTGGTTTGAATGTCAGGCCTCTAGGAATTCCCATGCGAGTCCCTGTTTAGCCTGTCCTGGGATGGATGTGTTGACCCAGTCAAAGTGGTGTCCTTCTTCATCTGTATGAAAGGATACTAGTGATAGCTGGTTATGTCTTTTGGTGGTTAGTTGGTGCTCGTGTATCCTAGTGGCTAGTTTCCTGCCTGTCTGTCTGATGTATTGTTTGTTGCAGTCCTTGCAGGGTATTTTGTAAATGAGATTCGTTTTGCTGGTTGCTGGTACAGGGTCCTTTAAGTTCATCAGTAGCTGTTTCAATATGTTGGTCAGTTTGTGGGCTACCATGACAGTAAGGGGTCGGAGTAGTCTCGCAGTCATCTCTGAGGTGTCTTTGATGTATGGGAGTGTGGCTAGAGTCTCTGGGCATGTTGTATCTACTTGTTTGGGTTTATTGGTTAAGAATCGGTGGACTGTATTTATTGGGGTACCCGTTGTTCTTGAATATGCTGTACAGGTATTTTTCTTCTGCTGCTCATAGTTCCTGGATGGTGCAGTTTGTTGTGACCCATTTAAATAATGACACAGCTCCGTTTGTGAGTATTGGGATGATTGCTTCAGTAGTTGAGTATCTGGTCTGTGTATGTTGCTCTCCTGTAGACACATGTCTGCAGTTCTCCATTGACTGTTTGTTCCACTGTGATGTCTAGGAAGGGGAGTCTGTTGTTGTATTCCTTTTTGGCGAACTTTATGCCAGTAAGGATGGTGATAATGATATTGCAGGTCTCTTCTAATTTGTTTTGTTTCGTGATGTCATCCACACAGTGGACCCAAAGTTTGGGTTTGATCGTGGGGAGGGCTGTTTGTTCTAGTCTCTGCATCACTGTTTCTGCTCATAATCCTGATATCGGTGATCCCATAGGCATCCCATTGATTTGTTTGTAGGTTTTGTTGCTGAAGGTGAAATGGGTAGTGTTTGGAGGGATATGGACCAGTACCAAACAGGTGGGATTAGTTTAGTTTGGAATTATGTTCAATATCGACTGGTTGGCCCAAAGTTGTTTCCGTGCAGTATGACTCTATGACTATGACTCTATCTATTACTTCCTAAAAAAGAATACAAGCCACTGCCTATCTGCCTTCTCCTGATCTGCCTCCAATTTTATAGGGATGGTGGAAAGGTTGGCTGGCTATTGTCCTTGGTCTATTGAGGACCTTAGATCAGGATACTGATGTGCCTGAACCCATTAGCTTCTTCTACATTACTTGCACCAGGGGAATACCCAAACCAGGCAGGTAGCTCAGGGGCTTCTAGTAGATATTATTAAGAGGGGGAGTTTCTTCGGAAGCATTGTCCCAGCCGATATTTAATTGCCCAGCCGATCCAATTCTGAGAGTGTAGCAGTGGCTGCTTCAACTGAGGCTTTTAAAGGGGCATTGGATTAGTAGAGGGAAGAATTGTAGGGCTTCAGATGAATTGGTCTTGCAATGAGGCAGCAGAGACGAGATGGGCCAAATGGCTTCCTTCTGTGTTGTAAAGTTTTCATAGTTGTGTACGGTTTTATCATCAGGAAATGGATTTGACTAGTTAACACCAGCAATGATGGGTTAGGACTGGGATTTGCACAATGTAATAACTCAGACCCTCCAACCCTGGCAACATCTTCATAAATCCTTTCTGCACCCTTTCAGGTTTAACAACATGTTTCCTACAGCAGGGAGACCAGAACTGAATACTGTCTTCACCAATGTTCTGTACAGCTGCAACATGACATCCAAACTCCTATATGCAATGCACTGACCAATACAGGCAAGCATGCCAAATTCCTCCTTCACCACCTTGTTTACCTGTAATTCTACTTGCAAGGAACTATGCACCTGTACCCTTCTGTCTCTTTGTTCAGCAACCCTCCCCAGGGTTCTCCCATTAACTGTATAAGTTCTGCTCTGGTTTATCTTTCCAAAATGCAACACCTCACACAAAACTATGGGAAGAGGCTGAATAGTCTGAGACTTTTTCTCTGCAGCATTGGAGGCTGAGGGGTGACCTTACAGAGGTTTATAAGATCATGAGGGGCACGGATAGGGTGAATAACCAAGGTCTTTTCCCTAGGGTAGGGGAGTTCAAAAATAGAGGGCATAAATTTAAGCTGAGCGGGGTAAGATTTAAGAGGTTTTCATGCAGAAGGTGGTATGAGTATGGAATGAGGTGCTAGAGGAAGTAGTGGAGGCTGGTACAATTACAGCATTTAATAGGCATCTGGATGGGTATATGAATGGAAAGGGTTTAGAGGGATATGGGCCAAAAGCTGGCAAATGGAAATAGTTAAGATTGGGCTATCTGGTCGGAGCAGATGAGTTAGACTGAAGGGTCTGTTTTTGTGCTCCATAACTCTCTGATTTCAGTACCCTGAGTGATCATTGGGGTTTCATCAAGCATCAGGTGTACTTTGTTTCTGGGGATGATGGATGAATGGGATAAGGAATCAAGACAGGTAATTGGGGTTGAGGCACAGATTGACCATTATCTAACCAAACGGAGTAACAGGCCCGAGAGGCTGAATGGCCTCTTCCTGTTCTGATGCTTCCTATTCAGATTTCACTTTTTGTTTGGACAGGGCCGAGTGAGAGGAATAGAAGTTGAAGCGTTCAGGAGACGGGAACATGAATGATTCCACCTCTGGCCCTCCGAGCAAAGGCTGCACATACCAAGAGAAGTTCAAGAACATTCTACTGCCTGTCACGTACTCGGTGGTGCTGGTCCTTGGCCTGACCCTAAACCTGACAGTCATCATTCAGATCCGGCTCTCCCAGAAGCCTCTGACCAGGAATGCCATTTACATGGTCAACTTGGCCATGGCGGACATCCTGTACGTCTGCTCCCTGCCGCTCCTGATCTACAACTACATTCACATGGACTACTGGCCCTTCGGTGAGACGCTGTGTAAGGCCACCCGCTTCCTCTTCTACGCCAACCTTCATGGGAGCATTCTCTTCCTCACCTGCATTAGCTTGCAACGGTACATTGGCATCTGCCACCCGCTGAGTACCTGGCACAAGAAACGGGGCCCCAAGTTTGCATGGGCAGTCTGCGGCCTGGTTTGGACCTTTGTGTTGGCAGAGTGTGCTCCCGTCTGGAAATTTGCTTCCACCGGGATCCAGCGCAACAGGACTGTGTGTTATGACCTGAGCAGCCCTGAACAGTCCCTTTATTACTTCCCGTATGGCATCGCCCTGACAGTGGTGGGCTTTGCCTTCCCATTCGCCGGACTGTTGGCGTGCTACTGCGCCATGGCGATGGAGCTGTCTAAACCTAACCAGGCACTGGGCCACGCCATCCAGCGCAAAAAGAGCAAGGCCCTGCGGATGATTGTCATCGTGGCCGTGGTCTTTATCATTAGCTTCTTGCCCTTCCACCTGACCAAGACTGCCTATCTCATCATCCGCGCTCAGAGCTCCATTGCCTGCTTGACGCTTCAAGGCTTCGCCCGGGCCTACAAGGCCACGAGACCCCTGGCGAGCATGAACAGCGTCATGGACCCCATCCTCTTCTACTTCACCCATGAGAAGCTGAGGCAGAGCACGCGATTGCTGCTGCAGAGGGTCAACACCAACCTGAATGCGAGGGTATGCAGGAGTGACAAGACCTGACCTCCCTCACCTTCATCCAGCTACATCAGCCAGCTTGGGTGGAGGCTTGCGCAGGGTAGTCTGAACGCACTGGACCAAGTGACGGCCTCCCACCTGACTGCATGGCATGATTCAGGGGGATGGGGTGGGGTTGACATGGACGGCGGGTGGCCTGCATGAGCCGTATTTGTGAATCTGGAGAACAAGCAACATCTGACACAGCGTGTCAGCACCCGAGGCTGGAATGCTGGAGTTAGAGTGATGGCCAGAGATAAGCAACTGCATTGATAATGCACTGACGCACATGCTTTAACCCAACCAAAATATCATCCCTCATTTCACAAAAACTAAAATACAAAAATTGCTTTAACAAGGGGGGATTGCAAGTATTTGGGACTGATTTGTTTCTAAGCATGGACTTCAGAGTTCAGAGTCATCCCAACTCTGAGCCTTTTGATTTTTGGGTATCTTTGACAGTGTTGCCAGTCTTTCATCTCTTCACTTAAAGCATGGTAACTTCTTGAGTTATGTATCAGAGATATCACCACTGTTTACCATCTCCATCACTTTTGACTCTACCTCAGCTCATCTGCTACTGAAACCTGAGATCATGCATTTGCTGCATTTGGACTCGACCATTTCAATGCACTCCTGG
This sequence comes from Chiloscyllium plagiosum, assembly GCF_037043375.1. Lineage (NCBI taxonomy): Eukaryota > Metazoa > Chordata > Chondrichthyes > Orectolobiformes > Hemiscylliidae > Chiloscyllium > Chiloscyllium plagiosum. Next base: position 126,089,022 of record NW_028270144.1, on the reverse strand, counting down.
TTGGTCTCATAAACTCTACCCTCTGTAACCCGGAGACCATCAAAACCTCTACCTGAGTCCTAAGTCACAGCAAGTTCCTTTCCCCTGTCCTCCTTACGTGTGCCAACTGGCATTGACTCGAAGTCAATGAACATTTTGATTGCGGATAAGAAGCAATAAAGCAAAACTTGCTGGAGTAACTCAGCAGGTCTTGCAGCACCTGTAAAGACAGAAAGCAGAATTAACGTTTCGAATCTGGTGCCCCTTCTTCAGAACTGTTGGTACAGAAAGCAACTGCTCCCTTTAGTTGAAAGGTCTACTAATAATTTTGTGGCAAAGGGCAAGAGGTTTAGAGGGGATTTGAGGAAATGTTTTCTCATCCAGAGGGTGGTGGGCATCTGGAATGCACTACCTGGGAGGATAGCTGGGGACAGTAACCACAGAACTTTTATAAAAGTGCACGGATGAGCACTTGAAATGTCATAAATGTGGGAAAGTGAGACCAGTTATAGGTTGAGTGTTGCTTTGTTAGTGCAGACTCGTATGATTCTATGATCTCTGCTCTCCTCCAGTTCTGCCCTTTTAAAGCATCCCTGATTTTAATCACTCTATCATTAAGGATCAGAGCCTCAGTTGCTTAGGTCCCAAGCTCTGACAGTTCCACCCCCAATCTACTGCTTGTCAGCCTCACTTTTTATTCTTGTAACCGTGATGTGGAGGCGTTGGACTGGGGTGGACAAAGTCTGAAGTCACATGAGCCCATGTTATAATCCAACAGGTTTATTTGAAATCACAAGCTTTCGGAGCACTGCCCCTTTATGAGGTGAAGATGTCATCTGATGAAGCAGTGGCACTTTGAAAACCTGTGATTTCAAATAAACCTGTTGGACTATAACCTGGAGTCATGTGATTTCAAACTTTATTCTTGTAAAACACTGCCGTAAGACTCCAACTCCTTTAAGCTAACCTTTAATCACCTGACCTAACATCTCCTACAGTACCTCTGTGTTATATTTGGCAAACAAACACTCCTGTGAAACTATTTGGGACCTTTTCATTGCATTAAAGTTACCAGATTAATATAATTTGTTGCAAAAGTTACAGATACTTTAAATATCAATGTGAAGCCACCGTACATTCATCTGTCCAAGTTTACAGAAGCCACTTAACCTCACATACAAATTGGTTGTTTTATTTTAACCCTCTACAAGCTCCTGAACTTTCTTATTATGATTTTTAGGGCTGAATTATTTTACATTATAAAAGCTAGGTAAGCAGCAAAGGCTGCTGGAAGTCTGAAACGTGCACAGAGAAAGCTGGAGGAACTCAGCAGATCTGTAGAGAGTATTCTTAACTTCTTGAGTATGGAACAGTTCTGAAGTGGAGTCATCAGCCCCAAAACATTAACTCTGTTTCTTTCTTCACAGATACTGGCAAACCTACTGAGATTCTCCAGCATTGCCTGTGTTAGTTTCAGATTTGTAGCGCCTACAGTATTTTGCTCAAGAGCTTTTAAGGGAAGCTTGATGAAAATTGAGGGAGGAAGTAACAGGAAGGCATGGTGGTGGAATTAAATGGAGAAGGAATGGGAGCAGGCTAATATGGGCCAAATAGCCTATTTCTGCACTGAGAGTACTTTGTAAAGGGAAATGTCCAGGCTTCTCCCAGCTCCTGGAAAATTAGGAGATGTGAATTTCATTGACATTGCGTTTTACTAGCTGAGAGAATTCTATTGTAATGCAAATAGGAAGGTGAAATATTCCTGAATTTGCATATTTTATTTTAATTGAATTTATTTTTTTCCTGGGTTGTGGGTGTTTGTTATCCATTCCTAATCAACCTTGAACTGAATGGATATTCGCCAATGGCTTACTCAGGCCATTGCAGAGAGTGGTTCAGAGGCAACAACATCACTGTGGGTCTGGAGTCACAGGTGGGCCAGATGAGTTAAGGATGGCATTTATTGCCCGTCTCTAATTGCCCCTTGAGAAGGTGATGGTAAGCTGCCTTCTTGAACTGCTGCAGTCCATGTGCTGTAGGTAGACTCAAATGCCCTTAGGGAGGGAATCCCAGGAATTTTACCCAGCGACACTGAAGGAACGGTGATATATTTTGAAGTTGGGATGGTGAGTGGCTTGGAGGGGGAGTTTCAGATGATGGTGTTCCCATGTATCTGCTGCCCAGGTCCTCCTAGGTGGAAGGGGTCATGGGTTTGGAAGGTGCTGTTTAATGAGTTTTGGTGAATTTCTGCAGTGCCTCTTGTACTACACACTGCTGCTACTGAGCGTCAGTGATGAGGGAATAAATGTTTGTGGATGTAACATCAAGAGTGTAGTTCTGGAAAAGAACAGCAGATCAGGCAGCGTCCAAGGAGCTGGAAAATCAACGTTTTGGGCAAAAGCCCTTCATCAGGAATCTGTGGATGTGTGTTTGTTGATATGGTGCTAATCAAATGGGCTGCTTTGTCCTGGATGGTGTCAAGCTTCTTGAGTACTGTTGGAACTGCCCCCATTCAAGAAAGTGGGGAGTATTCCATCACACTCCTGACTTGGGCCTTGCAGAAGGCATGAGATAATAGAAGCAGTGCAGAAACAATGGGGTGAATGTCCTCTTTCGGTGCCATAACAATTCTGTGATTCTTTGAGACTCATTGTCCTAAAGTTGAAGTTCATTTGCACTATTTTTTGATTTACAGATTTCCTTATTTTAACTAATAAAACCACTGAGAGAAAAAAAAACAGTTGTTTGGTTGTTTTTGACTTGGGATGATGTGAAAGATTGATTAAACGTGCTTGCAGTGTGGCCCTCAGGGATTTCCCTCGGTTGGAGAGTTCATTCTCTGCCTTCATTCTGTAAGGGTTGCTTGTTGTTGTGATTCACAGGGCCCACAATTCAAGTTCCCACTCCAAGGACGTGGGCTGTGATCCAGGCTAACACACCTAGTACAGTATCAAGGGAGTGCCATACTGTCAGAAGGTGCTATCCTTTGGAACAGGTGCTAAATGAGACCTCACACAGTGACGTGCAAGTTATCATTTTAATTCACTCATGGGATGTGAATATCACTGGCTGGGCCCAGCATTTATTGCCAGTCCCCAGTTGCCCCTTGAGAAGGTGGGGGTGAGCTGCCTTCTTGAACCACTGCAGTCCGTGTGCTGAGGGTTGGCCCAAAATGCCCTTAGGGAGGGATTTCCAGGATTTTGACCCAGCGACACTGAAGGAATGGTGCTATATTTCCAAGTCAGGATGGTGAATGGCTTGGAGGGGAACTTGCAGGGGGTGGTGTTCCCATGTATCTGCTGCCCTTGTCTTTCTAGATGGAAGTGGCCGTGGGTTTGGAAGGTGCTCTCGAAGGAACCTTGGTGAATTTTGGGAAGATAATGCACAAAGTCAAAATACCACAGGTGCCAGGAAAACAAAATGTGGGAACACATTCAGGCAGCAGAGAGAAGCAGAGTTTCTGATGCTTGATCTATTACATCATGAAAACATAGAATCTCTATGATTCCCCATAGAATGGAAGTAGGCCATTCAGCCCCTCAAGTCTGAAGAGCATCCCACCCCCAGCCCTCCTACCCTTTCCCTGTAATCCTGCATTTCCCATGGCCAATCCAACCCTAACCTGCACATCTTTGGACTGTGGGAGGAAACCGGAGGACTCAGTGGAAACCCACACAGACATGAGGAGAATGTGCAAACTCCACACAGTCGCCCGAGGCTGGAATCAAACCCAGGTCCCTGGCAGTGTGAGGCCGCAGTGCTAACTACTGAGCCACAGAGCTGCTGGATTTGATCCCTCCACAAAGGGAATGTTTTTTGGTGGAATTGGCAGCCTGTCTGACATTCAAAAATCAATAAATAATCAGCAATTGAGCTTTTAAACAAGGCAATCGTTCCAAATATTACACTGCCTACTCTGGCTGACTTGAGCAGTCCAATGATTCACAACACCACTTTGACAAACAGTTTTGTGAAAAGGCAATAAGACCACAATAAAACATAGGAGCAGAAATAGGCCATTCAGCCCATTGAGTCTACTCCCCATTCAAAGATTTGATAATTCTCAACTCCTTTTTCCTGCCTTTTCCCCATAACCCCTGATCCCTTCCTGATTGAAAATCTCTCTATCTCAGTCTTGAATAGACTCAATGTCCCAGCCCCTATAGCCCTCTGCGGTAAAGAATTCCACAGATTCACTCCGCTCGGAGAGAAGAAATTCCTCCTCATCTCTCTCTTCAATAGGTGACCCCTTATTCTGAGATGATGCCCTCAGGGTCGAGACTCTCCCACAAGGGGAAACAACCTTTCCCCATCTATCTTGAAGCCCTCTGAGAATCGTGTGTTTTTCAATATTCTTCTCATTTTCCTAAAGTCCAATGAGTCTGGGCCCTATCTACTCAAGCTCTCTCCATAAGATAGTCCCTCCATACCTGTTACCGACTGAGTGAACCTTCCCTGGTCTCCCTCCAGTGCCAATCCATCTTCCCTTAGATAAGGGGCCCAAAACTGTTCACAGTATTCCAGCTGTGGTCTGACCAGTGCCTTTTTTAGTTTTATACTCCACTTCCTTTGAAATAAAGGCCAATTTTCCATAATCCTTTTCCTATTTCCCACTGAAGTTCCATGCACATTGTAGCAGACTCCCCCTCCCAGCCCCACCACAAATCCCTCCCAACACCTGAGATGATACCCTCTAATTTAGGCCTGCTCTTTGGTCTGTATACCGTTGTAAAACAGTGGAGAAGAGATAGCTAATGCTCTTTGATGGCCATTTTACAAGGTTGCTCTGATTTAACAAGCATCGGAATTGTATCACTGTATGTTATATTAACCAATGATGTCAAGGTAGGCTCCCAGTGTCCAGGTTTCTGGAAGGTTCCAACAACTCCTCCTCCCCCACACAGCTGCACACACGCACATACGCACACACACACAGACTCTCTCATACACACAGTTGGTGGGCATCTGCCTGTCTTCAAAATATCAATTCTCTTTCTTTCTTCATTCAGGTGTGTGTCCCAGGCAGGGCAAGCATTTGTTGCCCATCTCGAATTGCCCTTGATCTGAATGTCTCGCTCTGCCATTTCAGCAGGCAGAGAAAAATCATAGAGCTATACAGCTCGGAAACAGATCCTACCAAACAACTCTTCCATGCTGACCAGTTTTCCTAAATTGATCTAGTCCCATTTGCCAGCATTTGGCCTATATCCCTCCAAATTCTTATTCATATACCCATCCAGATGTCTTTTAAATGTTGTAATTGTACCAGCCTCCACCACTTCCTCTGGCAGCTCATTCCATACACGTACCACCCTCTGAGTTAAAAAGCTGCCTCTAAGATTCCTTTTAAATCTTTCCTCTCTCACCTTAAACCTATGCCCTCTAGTCTTGGACTCCCCTATCTTGGGGAAAAAAGACATTGGCTATTCATCCGATCCATGCTCCTCAAACACATTGCTGTGGGTCTGGAGTCACATGTAGGCCAGACCAGGTAAGGACGGCAGATTTCCTTCCCTAAAGGACATTTGAGACCCAGATAGGTACTTACAACAAAGACAATAGTTGCCAATTAACAACTGCTACTAATATCACTATCAGAGTTTAAACTTCAGGTTGAATTAATTCTTCAACAGCCCATGTTACCATAGGTAATTAAAATTACATTTCCAGATCACCAGTTCAAATGGAGTTTCTGTGATAATGATCATGGTCAGCATTGCTGAGTGCAGCTTTCAATTCCAGGATTTACTAACTGAATTTAAATTCTACCAGCTGACAGGCTGGGATTTGAACCCACAGTCTAGATTAGAATGGTGCTGGAAAAGCACAGCAGGCCAGGCAGCATCCGAAGAGCAGGAAAATCGACGTTTCAGACAAAAGCCCTTCATCTGTGTCAGGTTTATCAGCCTGTGCCTTTGTATTATTATCACTACCACTGCTCCCTACTTTATCTGAGGGTCTCAGTTTGAACGAACTCTCTGCTTCTCTTTCCAATACCTTCTCTGGCACCACAGAGTGCCACCTCTCTGAGTGTGCCAGCAGCTTGGCCAAGTGTGGAGCCTGTCCTCACTTGGATGGTGGTCTTCAGCAAGGAGACGGTGGTAGTAATATCGCTGGACAGTTACTCCAGAATGCCAACATAATGTTCTGGGGACATAGCTTCCAATCTCACAGAGCAGATGATGAAATCTTAATTCATTGAGGGAAAACACCTGGAATGAAAAGCTAGCCCAATTGGCAACTATCGATAAAAGTGAAGTCACCTTCATTATAACCAGACCATAGGACTGCTCTCTCAGTAGAGAGAGAAAGAGAAAGAGAGAGAGAGAGAGAGCGAGAGAGAGATGGTGGTTTATCCTAAGGCTCGCCGTGCCTCAGGTCAGAGGGGAGAGCTTGAGGACAGTCCTCCATGGTGACCTCAGCCAGTGCAGGAAATGAACCCACACTGTTGATAACACTCACCCAGCAGTCCAGCCAACTGAACTGACCAACATTCTACCACACGACCATTGTTGATTGTAATAAATACCCATTTAGTTCACTAATGCTCTTTAAGGAAGCAAATCTGCCGTCCTTAACGAGTCTGCCCCACATGTGACACCAGGGCGATTGATGTTTAACTGCCCTTGGGATAGCTAGGGGTATGGATGTGAAGGTAAACTGAATTGAACCCTGCCACCCTGCCTTTTGGCACTTTGTTGAAACAACAAAAGAAAATTGAAAAACTGCCCTCAGCTCTCACACCTTCCTAAAGCCCTCATGTTCTCCACTTCATACAACCATAGAATCCCTGCAGAGTGGAAGCAGGCCATTCAGCCTAAACCAACCCTATCCCCATAATCCTGTAAGCCGCCTCCAGATCTTAGACGTTTTAATCAAGTTACATTTACGCTTCTTAACTCCAACTGATCCAAGTCTAGTCTGTCCACCCTTTCCTCATAAGGCAACCCACACCTTCCATAGCCAATTCTTCTAACCTGCACATGATTGGACCATGGGAGGAACCTCACGCAGACAGAGGGAGAATGTACAACTTCCACACAAACAGTCACCTGAGACTGGAATTGAACTCAGGTCCCTGGCACTGTGAGGCAGCGGTGCTAACCACTGAGCGACTGTGCCACCCTCATCTTCACACAGGAATCTTCACTGAATAATTAAGGAATAATGTTAAAAGTTTATTGGACAAAGATACAGAAGGTATGGATTGCCACATTTGCTGGTGACACAAAGGTAGATGGGAAAGTAAGTTGTGAAGAGGACAGATGGAGGTTATAGAAAGATTTAGATAACTGGATTAAGTAGACAAAGATGTGGCAAAGAGAGCATCATGTGGGAAAATGCAAAAATGGCATATTTCACTGGCAGAATAAAAAAGATTATCCAAATGGTGAGAGTTTGCAGAGCCCAGAGATGCAGAGGATTCTGAGTATTTATCGCAAAAGGTTAGTGCGCAGATACAGCAACTAATTAGGAAACTTATAGAATATTATCAGTTATAGCAAGGGGAATTGATACAAAGATAGGGAAGTAGTGCTTCATCATACAGAGCACTGGTGGGACCACATCTGGAGCGCTGTGTATAATACTGGTCACCTTTTTAAAAGAAGATTTTCAATGCAGTGTAGTTCAGAGAAGATTTACCACACTAATACCTGGAAGTCATGATTTGGAGATGCCGGTGTTAGACTGGGGTGTACAAAGTTAAAAATCACACAACACTAGATTGTGTCACAACCACCTGATGAAGGAGCAGTGCTACGAAAGCTAGTGCGTCCAATTAAACCTGTTGGGTTATAACCTAGTGTTGTGTGATTTTTAATTTAATACCTGGAAGGTGTGGATTGCCTTATGAGGAAAGGGTGGACAGTCTAGACTTGGATCAGTTGGAGTTAAGAAGTGTAAATGTAACTTGATTAAAACGTCTAAGATCTGGAGGTGGCTTGACAGGGTGTATGTGGAGAGGATGTAGAACTAGGGGTCACTGTTTAAAAATCAGAGGTCAGCCATTCAAGACCGAGATTGTGGAAATTTACCTCTTTCAGGGGGTGATGAGACTCTGCATCTCTCTTCCTTAAAGGGTGGGAGAAGCAAAGTCCTTGAATTGTTAAGGCACAGGTGGATAGATTCTCGATAAACGAGGTGTTGAAAGGTTATTGGGAACAGGCTGTAAGAGGTTCAAAACCTGCGCCCACCCCTCCCTCCTCACCTCTGTCCAAGGCTCCCCAAGCATCTTTCCAAATCCAGCAGAAATTTACTTGTACATCCTCCAACCTCATCTATAGCATCTGCTGCTCTCAATGTGGTCTCCTCTACATACAGTCAGACAATCATAGAGATGTACAGCACAGAACCAGACCCTTCGGTTCAACTCGTCCATGCTGACCAGATATCCCAATCTAATCTAGTCCCATTTGCCAGCACTTGGCCCATATTCCTTTAAACCCTTTCTATTCATATACCTTTTAAATGTTGTAATTGTACCAGCCTCCATCACTCCTTCTGGCAGCTCATTCCATACACGTACTAGCCTCTCAGAGAGACCAAGCGCAAACTCGCAGAACGGTTCAGGGAACATCTCTGGTCCATAAGCACCAACCAAACCCACCTTCCTGTGGCCATCCACATCAACTCCCCTTCCCACTCTCCTGAGGACACACCCATTCTGGGCATCCTCCATCGCCTACACAAGGCCACTCGCAAACTGAAGGAGATACACCTCATCTTCCGCTGTGGGAGCCTAAAACCACACGGCATCTGCATTGAATTCCCAATTTCCCCTCCCCCTACACCATCCCAGATCCAACCGTCTGACTCGGCACCGCCCTTTTGACCTGACCTACCTGTCCATCTTCATTCCCACCTATCTGCTCCATCCTTCTCATCAACCTATCATAATCACCTCCTACCTTCGCCCACCATTCGTCTACCTTTCGTCTAGCCTCACCTCTTTCCCTCCATTTATCTCTCAATCCCTTTCCCCTTCCCAGTCCTGATGAAGGGTCCCGGCTGAAAAATTGACTCCCTTGCTACTTGGACACTGCCTGAACTGCTGTGCCTTTTCTAGCGCCACACTTCATCATTTTGAGGTTATAGCCATGATCTTATTGAATGTTGGAGCAGGCTCCATGGGTTGAATAGTTCTGGATGTAGGCGAAAGTGAGGACTGCAGATGCTGGAGATTAGAGTCAAGATTAAAGTGATGCTGGAAAAGCACAGCAGGTCAAGCAGCATCCGTGGAGCAGGAATGTCGACGTTTCGGGCAGGAGCCCTTAATCAGGAATGAGGCTGGAAACCTCGGGGGCAGAGAGATAAATGAGAGGGGGTGGGGCTAGGGAGACGGTAGTTGAGAGTGCAATAGATGGATGGTGGAAAGGGTAAAGGTGATAGGTCGGAGAGGAGGGTGGAACAGAAAGATGGGAAGGAAGATTGACAGCTGGGACAGGTCATGAGGACAGTGCTGAGCTGGAAGTTTGGAACTAGGGTAAGGTGGGGGGGAGGGGAAATGAGGAAACTGGTGAAGTCCACATTGGTGCCCTGGGGTTGAAGGGTCCCGATGCGGAAGATGGGGCCTAGTTCTGGACGTAGGTTTGCTCACTGAGCTGGAAGGTTTGCTTTCAGATGTTTTGTCACCAGACTAGGTAACATCATCAGTGAGCCTCCGGATGAAGCACTGCTGGTATGGCCCCCTTCCTATTTATATGTTTAGGTTTCCTTGGGTTGGTGATGTCATTTTCCTGAAAACGAACCTTCCAGCTCAGTGAGCAAATCTATATCCAGAAAGTCAACCTGAGCTACAAATTTTCTCAAAACTCGGGTTGAATAGTTTCCTCCTGCTGCCGATTTCTATGTTTGTGTTTCGTATATTTCATTTGGAACTTCTGTGCTACTTTTCCTCACTCAGTTATTAAATCTAAGAATTGACTGTGGCATCCTCTAGTGGTAAAATCTACTCATTACAATTTTAAGCAACAGTCAGAACTGGACGAATTGGCTGTGGGGCAAGACAGGGTGTGGAACTAAATCACTGATCTGTAACAGCACAGAACATCATGCCTACATCGGCTCTTCAAACGAGCATCATTACCAAGTGCCAATCTCCTGATGTCTTCCCATACCCTTCATAGCGTCATAGAGATATACAGCACAGAAACAGACCTTTCAGTCCAACTTGTCGAAGCAGACCAGATGTCCTCCATAAGTCTAGTCCCATTTGCCAGCACTTGGTCCATATCCCTCCAAACCCTTCCTATTCATATAACCATCCAGATGCCTTTTAAATGTAATTGCACCAGCCTCCACCACTTCCTCTGGAAGAGAGTAAGGACTGCAGATGCTAGAGATCAGAGTCGAGAGTGTGGTGCTGGAAAAGCGCAGCAGGTCAGGCAGCATCCGAGGAGCAGGAGAATCGACATTCTGAGCATAAGCTCTTCATAAGGAATGAGGTTTGTGGGCCGGGGGTCTGAGAGATAAATGGGAGGTGGGTGAGGCTGGGGGGAAGGGAACTGAGAGTATGGCAGGTAGATGGAGGTGGGGGAGAAGGTGATAGGTCAGAGAGGAGGGTGGAGCGGATAAGTGGGAAGGAAGATGGACAGTAGGACAGTTCAAGAGTGCGGTGCTGAATTGGAAGGTTGGATCTGGGATAAGGTGGGGGGAGGAGAAAGGATGAAACTGGTGAAATCCACATAGATCCTATGTGGTTGGAGGGTCCCAAGTCAGAAGATGAGGCATTCTTTATCCAGGCATCGGGTAGTAAGGGCTTGACAAAAGAGGAGGCCCAGGACCTGCATGTCCTTGGGGGAGTGGGAGAGGGAATTGAAGCATTCAGCCACGGGGCGGTGGGATTGGTGGGTGCGGGTGTCCAGAGATGTGTTCTGCAAGTAGGCGTCCTGTCTCCTCAAAGTAGAGGAGACCACGTTGAGAGCAACGGACATAGTAGATGATGAGTGTGGGTGTACAGGCGAATCTCTAATGGATGTGAAGGATCCTTTGTGGTCTTGGACGGAGGTGAGGGGGGAGAAATGGGCACAGGTTTTGCAATTCCTGCGGTGGCAGGGGAAGGTGCTGGGGGGGGGGGGGGGGAGGGTGGGTTGGTGTGGGGCGTGGATCTGACAAGAGAGTCGCAGAGGGAATGGTCCTGATGGAAAGCAGATGGGGTGGGGAGGGAGATATAAATCCCTGGTGGTGAGGCCCACTTGTAGGTGACGGAAGTGGCGGAGGATGATGCAATATATACGGAGGTTGGTGGAGTGGAAGGTGAGGACTAGGGGGTCCTTGTTGCATTTGGAGGGATAGGGTTCGAAGGTGGAAGTGCAGGAAGTGGATTAGATGTGCTGGGAGGGGAAATTGCAGTCTTTAAAGAAGAAGGCCATCTGGTATGTGTTGTGGAGGAACTGATCCTCCTGGGAGCAGGTGTTGTGGAGGCAGAAGAATTGGGAAAAAAGGATAGTGCTTTCACAGGAGGTAGGGTGGGAGGAGGTGGAATCCAGGTAGCTGTGGGAGTCGGTGGGTTTGTATTAGATGTCTATGTTGAATATCCTCTGGTAGCTCATTCCGTACACATACTACCCTCTGCATGAAAAAGTTGCCCCTTGGGTCTCTTTTAAATAATTCCCCTCTCACTCTCAACCTATGCCCTCTAGTTCTGAACTCCCCCACCCCAGGGAAAAGACCTTGCTTATTCACCAAATCGATGCCCCTCATGATTTTATAAACCTCTATAAAGTCACTCTATAAACCTCTATAATCTCAGTCTCGGACTTTCCAGGGAAGATAACCCCAGCCTGTTCAGTCTCTTCTGAAAGCTCAAAGCCTCCAACCCTGGCACATCACTGTAAATCTTCGCTGAATCCTTTCAAGTTTAAGAACCTGCTTCCTATAGCAGGGAATCCAGAATTGCATGCAATACTCCATAAGGGGTCTAACCAATGTCCTGTACAGCCGCAACATGACCTCCCAACTCCCGTACTCATTACTTGATCAATAAAGGAAAGCATACCAAACGCCTTCTTCACTATCCTAACTACCTGCGACTCCACTTTCAAGGAGCTATGAACCTGCGCTCTAAAGTCTCTTTGTTCAGAAACAGTCCCCTTCTACACCATTTCCATCCAATAATAAGCCAATGCCCTCTTGAATGCCTCAATTGAACCCACCTCCCCCACATTTCCAGACAGTGCACTCCCAGACCCTGACTACTTGCCGGGTGAAAAGGATTTTCTCACTTCACCCTTGCTCTATTTGTTCATCAATTTAAAATGATGCTCTCTCGTTATTTTTCTTTTATGAGTGGGAATAGCTTCTTTCTCTCTATTTTGACCATAAGAAATAGGAACAGGAGTAGGCCATTCAGCCCCTCGAACCTGCTCCCCCATTCAATAGGTTCATGGCTGATCCCACATTCCTCACATCCTCTTTCCTGCCCTTTCCCCATAATCCTCGATTCCCTGACTGATCAAGAATCTGTCTCAGTCTTAAATATACCCAAGGACTCTGCCCCCACAGCTTTCTGTGGCAAGGAGTTCCAAATACTCACACCTCTCTGAGAGAAGAAATTTCTCCCCATCTCAGTCTGAGATTGGTGCCCCTTTATTCTGAGAGTGTGCCCTCTGGTCCTAGACTCTCTCATGAGGGGAAACATCCTCTCAGCATTGACCCTGTCACGCCCCTTAAGAATTTTATACATATCAATGAGATGACCTCTCATTGTTCTAGACTGAAGGGAGTAGAATCCTAATCTGTTTAGCTTTTGCTCAAAAGGCAATCCCTCCCATCCCAGGGATCATCCTAGTGAACCTTCTTTGATGAAATGATACCTTTCCTTAAATAAGGCCCCAAAACTGCTCACAGTGTTCCAGATCTGCCCAGCACCTTGTACAATTACAGTAAGACTTCCCTACTCTTATACTCCAACCCCCTTGAAGTAAGGGCCAACAATCCATTAACCTTCCTGATTCCCTGCTGCCTCTGTGTGCTATCTTTCTGGGTTTCATGTACAAGCTCCCCCAGGTCCCTTTGTGTTGCAGTTTTTCTCCATTTAAATAATACTGTTATAGAGTCATACAGCATGGAAATAGACCCTTCTGTCCAACTTGTCCACTCCAACCAGTTTCCCATTTGCTGGCATTTGGCCCATATCCCTCTGAACATTTCCCATCCATGTACCTGTGCAAAGGTCTTTCAATGTTGTAACTGTACCTGGATCTACAACTTCCTCTGGCAGTTCACTCCACATACAAACCACCCTTTGTGTGAAAATGTTGCCCCTCAGGTCCCTTTTAAATCTTTCTCCTCTCACTGTAAAAATATGTCCCCGAGTTTTGGACTCCCCCACCCTGAGGAACAGACCTTTGCTCTCCACCTTATCTATGCTCCTCATGATTTTATAAACCTCTCTAAGATCACCCCTCAACCTCCTACGCTCCAGTAGAAATAGTCCCAGCCTATCCAGCCTCTGACGAAAACTGAAACCTTCCAATCCCCATAAAATCCTCATAAATGTTTTCTCTCCAATTTAATAATATCCTTCCTATAACAGGGCGACTAGACTTATTTGTGGGATTGGGTTATCACTGACAGACAAGTAGTGGTTATTCAGCTCTAGTCGTCCAGAAGAGGCCTCACCAATGTCCTGTACAACCCCAGCATGACGTCCTCACTCCTATACTCAAAGGTCTGAGCAATGAAGGCAAGTGTGCTAAATGCCTTCTTAACCACCCTTCTACAGGCGATACAAATTCCAAAGAATTATCTATCCGCACCCCTAGGTTTCTCTGTTCTATTCGACTCCCCAGGGCCCAAAACTGAGTTGTATAAGTCCTGCCTCTGTTCTTTTACAAAATGCAATACCTCACATTGATCCTTTTATAAATTGCTTCTCCAATGCATTCCCTTCTGATCTGTTTCAAACAGCCAAAACAGGAGTGATTTGATCTTTTAATATAGTAACATTATTGAAACACACCTCATATGGGTAGGCCTGTTCAATATTCTTTCTAGGGATGTAGGTATCACTGGCTTGCCCAGTGTTTTGCTGCACATTCCTTATTGCCCTGGAGTTGAGCATCTTGCTTGGGCCATTTCAGAGGACTGTTCAGAGTCACAGAGTCAATTACATTGCTGTGGGTCTGGAGCAGCAGAAGACATTTTATAATAACCACTCATGTCACGGTCACTCTCACTGAGACTAACTATTGGTTCCAGATTTATTAATTAAACAGAAGTGCCACCAGCTGCTTGGGTGGGATATGAACTCAGTTCCTTGTCCTGGGCCTCTGGATTATTAGCATAATGACATTACTACACCATCATTGCAACCCACCCCTGACTTCAGCTGCAGTTGCTGTCTGCCATATAAGAAAGAACTTACATTTATATAGCACCTATCGGCAGCCACCAGAGGATGTTCCAAATGCTTCACAATCAATGCATTATTTTCTTGAAGTCTTGCAATGTTGGAAATGTGGCAGCCAATCAGTGCACAGTGAGCTCCCACCAGATCATCTTGTTTACTGATGTTAGTTGAGGGACTATGGGGATAGGTCCTGCCCCTTTGAGAAGTAAGCTTGTGCCAAAGGCCTCCAAGACAAGTAGATCCTCTGCAAGGATGGTTTTAAGAAGTAGACAGATCCAACAATTTTTAAAACCAAGATGTGTGTGGGGGATTGGGCTATCACTGAGAGATAGGTAATGGTTATTCAGCCCTAGTCACTCCTTGAGAAGGTGGTGGTGAGCTGCCTTCTTGAACCGCTGTAGTCTGTGCACTGTAGGTAGACCCACAATGCTCTTAGAAGGGAATTCCAGGATTTTGACCTAGTGACGATGAAGGAACAGCGATATATTTCCAAGTCAGGATGGGGAGTGACTCAGAGGGGAACTTGCAGGGGGGTGGTGTTCTCATGTATCTGCTGCCCTTGTCCTTCTAGATGGAAGTGGTCGTGGGTTTGGAAGGTGCTGTCTAATCAGTCTTAGTGAGTTGTTGCAGCGCATCTTGTAGTTGGCAAACACTGCTGCTACCGAGCTGCTGGTGGAGTTAGAATATGCACCTTCAACATCCACTTCAAAAGACTTGAAGTTAAAGCTTGACAGCACAAATGTTACTTGCCATGTGATGAAGGAAGGTCAGTGATGAAGCAGGTGAAGGACCAAGAACACCAGGATACTTCCCCCTTGTGGGAAAAACCAGAACTACGGGGTCACTGCTTAAGAATAGGGGCTCACCCATGTCAGACAGAAATTTATTTAAAGATTAGATTACTTAGTGAGGAAACAGGCCCTTCGGCCCAACGAGTCCACACCGACCCGCGACCCACCCATACCCGTTTACCTAACACTACAGGCAATTTAGCATGGCCAATTCACCTGACCTGCTCATCTTTGGACAGTGGGAGGAAACCGGAGCAAACCCACGCAGACACGGGGAGAATGTGCAAACTCCACACAGCCAGTCGCCCGAGTCATGAATTGAACCCGGGTCTCTGGCGCTGTGAGGCAGCAGTACTAACCACTGTGCCACCACTCCACCAGAATTTTCCCCCAGAATTGAAGGCAAGAGGGGGGAAAAGTTTAAAGGAGATGTGAGGGTCAAGTTTTGTTTTTAAAACAGAGTGGTAAGAGTGTGGAACGTTATGCCAGGGGGTGGGGGGTGGGGTTGGAGGCAGATACGATAGGGGCATTTAGGGGGCTTTTAGATAAACACATGGATATGCAAGGAATGGAGGGATGTGGAGCAAGAGTAGGCAAAAGGGATTAGTTTAATTTAACATCATGGGCCAAAGGGCCTGTTCCTGTGCTGTACTGTTCTATGTTCTACAAGTACATTTGGAACTCAGAAAGGTAGTGAGCTCCAAATAGTTTTAAGGCAAAGATAGATTTTTTTTTAAAAAAAAAGGCATGAAAGGGTGATGGAGGGGGGAAAAGGGGGTTAGGAATGTGGAGTTACAATCAGGCAAAGCCATGATCATTTTGCATGATGGAGCAGACTTGAGACCAAATGGCCACCTTCTGTTCCTCAGTTGGATATTCATAAATAACATGGGAGCACCAACCAGCCCCGTTCTGAATTCAGTTGTGTGCAGAAACGGAATTACAGGATTGTTACAGCGCAGAAAGAGGCTAGTCAGCCCATTGTGCCTGTACTGGCTCTTTAGGGTCAATCTCTTACCTCCCCCACCACCTCCCCCCATATTCCTGCACCCATTTCTATCTAAATAACCATCCAATGCCCTCCGACTGCCTCAGTTAAACCTGTCCCCACCACATTGCCAGGCAGTGCATCCCACACCCTAACTACTCGCCGGGTGCAAAAGTATTTTCTCACTTCACCCTGGCTTCTTTTGCACACTATTTTGTTGTTCGGGTTATAGTCCAACAGGTTTATTTGGAAGCACTAGCTTTCAGAGCGCTGCTCCTTCATCAGGCGATTGTGGAGAGTAAGATTGTAAGACACAATTTATAGCAAAAGTTCCCAGTGTGATGTAACTGAAATTATATATTGAAAAAGATCCTAATTGTTTGTGAAGTCTCTCATCTTTTAGAATGACCATGTTAGTATCAGTTTTTTCATATATAAATCGCAAAACTTTTTTTAAAAAAAAGTTACATTCTCAAGCGCACTTTAACAATTGGTGTTGAACCTGTTGAACTATAACCTGGTGTTGTGTGATTTCTAACTTTGTACACCCCAGTCCAACACCAGCATCTCCAAATCATGTCTTTTGTTCTTCAGCCTTTTACAAGCAGGAACAGCTTCTCCCTATCCACTCTATCCAGCCCACTCATGATTTGAAAACCTCCATCAAATCTTCCCTTAGCCGCCTTCTCTCCCAGGAGATTCGACGTTTCGGGCACAGGCCCGAAACGTCGAATCTCCTGTTCCCTGGATGCTGCCTGACCTGCTGTGCTGTTCCAGCAATAAAGTTTCAACTTTGATCTCCAGCATCTGCAGACCTCACTTTCTCCTCTCTCCCAGGAGAACACTCCCAATTGCTTTCATTCAACATTGACTGCTTCGTTGACTAAGGAACTTGTCAATGCTGTTTTCTTGGTCATTAACATGAATTCTCTTCAAAACTTGAACTCAAGCACCAGCTAACATTAACTAGGCTTGCTTTTTTTTTTAAAAAAACACTTTTATTTTGACTCCACAATATGGTACAAAAGTCTGTTTTGTCAACTTGTGGTGTTAACTGTGGAGGGAGTGGGGTGGGGAAAAGAGGTTAAGACAAGATGGGGGAAAAGTGGTGAAAGGCAAGAGCAGAAAAATATTGAAACTGTTTGAACACCGGGCACCACAAAGCAGGGTCTTTCACCTGTTTCCAAATCACCACAGTCACTCAGAAACCAATTTTATACAGTTCATTTAAAATTAAAGTTAAAAAAGATGTTACAATATGGCTTTGCTTCAAATAGCAAGCTGTAATCAAATTGTCATAAAAAGTATTTTAAAAGCTTGTTGGAATGTCTCCATTGGTGCTTTGTTAAACTCTTGTGAGAAACATAGTGCAAATTTGAATCAATTGGCTCCTTCTATCAAATTGCTTCAGAGGGAGAGAGAAAAGAGGGAGAGAGAAAAAAAAAAGAGAAAGAAAAAGAAAGAAATAGAGAAAAAAAGAGAAAAAGAGTGCAAGAAAGAGAAAGCGAGAAAGAGAAAGCGAGAAAGAAAAAGAGTTCAGCTCTATTTTTGTTCCCCCTCTGACCTAAATGTTCTCTCTCCCCTCTTGTTTTCACCATGAACATAGCTACTCAGTCTGTGTTATTCCAAACACAGGTCAATCCAGGGGCGCCCCATGTCCGGGTGCAGTTGGTGAGAGAATCACAGCACAGTCATGGCAACTGCAGCACCTCCTGCTGGCTGCACAAACAGAAGGCAGCTACTGACAACAGCAACTTGAAGGCAAGAAACTAAGGGCAGCACAAGACAATCAGCGATTGCTGGAGAAACACAGCAGGTCAGGCAGCATCTGTGAAGCGAAAACAGAGCTGTGCTCTCCGGCCAGCATTTCTGTCTCAGGCCTGCTGCAGTGCTCCAGGTGAGGCTGACTCTGCAGGACAGAGAAACAACATCTCATCTTCCACTTGGGGAATCTGCAGCCTTCTGGATTCTATATCAAGTTTAATAATTTTAGAACATGAAGACATTTTTTAATGTCTATTACCCCAGATTCTGTCATAAAATGGGGTGCCTTCAGCTCAATGAACCCATTTTCACCCAATTACATTCACCCACCCATAATGACCTATTTAGCTTCTCTTGTTCCCCGACTTATGATCACTAATCCCTTTATCTACCAACTGTTATCCTCACCTTCTGTCTCTCTCTGGGCTCCCTATCCACTCACTCCTTTTATCCACTATCTTCAGCATGCATACCATCTTTCCCCTAGCTACCTGCAGTTCTGAAGAGTCATCAGTGAACTCAAAACGTTAACTTTCTCTTTCCACAGATGCTGCCACAACCACAGAGTTTCTCCGGCAATTTGTTTCAGACATCCAAGAGTCCCCAGTTCTGTGTTTGGGATCAGAATAATCTGTTTTCTTTTCTTTCTCCTGCAGGCTTGCAGATTAACCATCGCCATCCTGGTCTGACCTTGACTTGTGTTTGAAGCCAGATTCGCAAAAGATCCCAGTCAGGAGTCCACGCGTTTTGGCAGAGCTGTAGAAGTTATCTTATTGCACAATTACCACGTCATAGCGCTAATTGTCATTCTAACACTGAACCTGATCAAGCAACACACTTCTCCCATACACGAAAAAGTCTGTTTTCCCTCCCTTCCAATTACAAAAGGGCTGCTATATAAATTCAACAAAATAGCCAAGGTACAAAAAGCTATCAGATAATCAAATACATTGGCATTTTTGCATTGGTTGTGCATTTTAAACATTTCTCCCACTTATTGTTCAAAAACCAAATATCGATTTGTTACTAATCCTGTTATATAAAAAGAGATTAAACAGGTGTCGTTAGATTATATATAATTTTAAAATCACCAGCAAGTTAAGATGTTAAATTTGGCAAGAATGTTCCTTGATGAAAATAATTTTCTTTTTTTGTAGCTGTTGTTTTTAAAAAAGATTTCCTTTCGATATTCAGTAGTCCAGGTGTGGCAGAATTTTAGTAAGTTTTGAACTTTAGTGGTGAAACTGCTGAAAGGGCTCCTCATCTTCCAGACGGATCCCAACAAATGGCCACCAGGTGTTTGCAACAAAAGTGCCTTAAATCACTTCCAGCCGATCCATTTCGCTGCAGCCAAACTTGGTCTTGTACTTATTGAACAGTTTGATGAGGGAGCAGATGTACATGTTGTGATAGCTGTCCACCTCCTCAGGACTAGGGTTCTCAATCCGTGGAACTGTAATTGGTTCCCCAACTGCAAGAAAAAGAAAAGGATGTTTGATCAGCCTTGCCAAAGAGAGAGCCAGCACTTGCATTAATACAGTGCCTCACGTGATTGCAGGACTGTCCACAAACCCACTCGGCAGACAAATGAAACCGTTCTGAAGACTAAATAAATTGTGAAACGGTAACTAATGCAAGACAGGAACATAAATAGGAGAAAGTGAGTCAAGAGTGTGGTGCTGGAAAAACACAGCAAGTCAAGCAGCATCCAAGGAGCAGGAGAGTTGACATTTCAGGCATCAGCCCTTCATCAGGAACATAAATAGACCATTCAGCCCCTTGAGCCTGTTCTACTACTCAACGAGATCATGACTAATCTGTGGCCTAACTCCATACACCGGCCTTTGGCCCATATCCCTTAATACCATTGCTTAATAAAAAAAGGTAAGATTTATAATTAACAACTGATCTAGCATCACTCCCAGTTGGAAGAGAGTTCCAAATCTCTACCAAACCTTGCGTGTGTACAAGTGCTTCCTAACATCACTCTTGAATGGTCTCGACCTAATTCTCAGAATATTCCCCAGTTATAGAGTTGTACAGCACAGAAACAGACCCTTCAGACCAACTCGTCCATGCTAAATAGATATCCCTAATTAATCTAATCCTATTTGCCAGCATTTGGCCCAAATCCCTCTAAACTCTTCCTATCTATATACCCATCCAGCTGCCTTTTAAATGTTGTAATTGCACCCACTTCCACCACTTCCTCTAGCAGCTCATTTCTAGAATCTTCTCAATTTAACTGCTGAAGTCCAAGTAACAAAACATGGTCTCCTTCACTGTCATCTGATTAATGTAATAAATAAATTCGCTGTTGTTTGTATGTAACATGATTCCACAATGACAATGTGATAATAGGCAGATTATCTATTTTAATTAATTCTTTCATTCAACGAGATCATGGTTTAAATGTGAACTAACTCCACGTTCCTACTTTTCTGCAGTACACCTTGTTGATGGTACATACTGCTAGTACTGCATGTCAGTGATGGAGGAGTGGATGTTTGCGGATGTGATGCCAATCAAGCGTGCTGCTTTGTCCTGGATGGTGTCCAGCTTCATGAGTGTTGTTAGGGCTGTAATCGTTGGGCAAGTGGGGAGCATTTCATCACATTTCTGACTTGTGCCTTGCAGTTGGTGGACAGGGAGAAAGTGAGGACTGAGAGCTACGCACTGCAGGATTCCTAGTCTCTGATCTATTCTTGTAGCCACTGTATGTATAAGATGTGCCGACCTAATTTTCTGGTCAATATTGATAATGGGGGGGGTGAGTGGTATTCAGTGATGGTAACACCACTGAATGTCAAGTCACAATGATTAGATTCTCTCCTATTGGAGATGGTCATTGCCCAACATGAGTGTTACTTGCCATCTGTCAGCCCAAACCAGCAATGGCGGAACTCCAGCAGCCACCATCTTTGTGTCAGGTATGACTCCAACCAGCAGATGGTTTACCCCCAAATCCAAATTGACTCTAGTTTTACTAGAATTCCTGAGCACTGTCCGATGCTCACTGGATGTCAAGGGCAGTCACTCACAGAATTCAAATTCCACTAGTGGCTGCAATGGGATTTGAACCTGTGTCAGCAGAGATTAGCCTGGGTTTCTGCACCAGTGATAGTAGCATTGCACCAGTGTTCCACCATCTCATCTTATCTCACCTCTAGAATTGAGCTCTTTTGTCCATGTATGAACCAAGGCTGTAATGAGGTCAGGAGCTGAGTGGCCCTGGTGGCATCTCTCAGCAGATTATAGCTGGATAGCGCCATCGATCACACCTTCCATCACTTTAATCGAACACAACTGAAAGTTACAAACCTCTACCCCTTCAGCATTATAAGTGTTTCATAAATTTCACCTTTGAAAGAACCACCTTTAATTTTTAGGTTTTAAACATGGCCTTAAAGTCCAACTCACAGAAACAGTTTCTCCTAATTTGTTTCCCTTTTTGCTCCCAATTATCTCTTGAAAACTTCAACCAAATCCTAGTTCAATCTTCCAAATTCTGAGGAATACAACCTAACTGTTTAACTGCTGCTGGCAGTTAATCCCTTAGCATTGCTCATTATGACCACAGTATGACCTACCCTCCAAAACCAATCTCTGTCCTGAGCCTCGGGGGTGCCTCTGGTGTAATGTGCTGTAGCCAGGGCTTGGTATGGTTGAAGCGTTACTTTGGGAATAGTCACAGTTCAGGAGCTTCCATGCATCTGCTGGCTTCCAATTGTCACCAAACACCTCCCCCCCACCAAGTTGTGGAACTTGCTGTACACAATCTTTCACAATTTGCAAAAGACACAAAAGTTGGCAACTTTGAAATCTGGAGTGGGCAGTGCACAATTTCAAGAAAAATGTGGATAGGTTGGTGGAGTGGATGGTCAGATGGCAATTGCAGCTTAATGTAGAGAAGTGAGGTGATTCTGCAGTCTTTCCAGAAAAACAGAAGAGATTACAAACCAAAAAGGACCACCTAAAAGGTGATGGTGCAGGGGGTAGGGATTCAGATACCTGGATAATTGGGCTCATTCTGGGGTAGGTGGGACCTCTACAAACAGGATGGTCTACATCTGAACCAGAGGGGTACCAATATCCTGGGGTTGGGAGATGGTTTGCTAGTGCTCTTCGAGAAGATTTAAACTAATTTAAACTAATTCAGCAGAGGGAATGGGAACCTGAATTGTAGCTCCAGTGTATAGGAGGTTGAGAGTAGAGGGATCAGAAATGAGGTTTCAAGGTCACAAGAGTGCACTGGCAGACAGGAAGGCTGTTTGACGTGTGTCTATTAAACGTCAGTAGCATTCGGAATAAGGTGGGTGAACCTGCAGCATGGGTTGGTACCTGGGATTTCAATGTTGTGGCCATTTTGGAGACATGGATAGAGCAGGGACAGGATTGGTTGTTGCAGGTTCCAGGATTTAGATGTTACAGTAAGAACAAAGAAGATGGTAAAGCAGGGCGCGGTGTGGCATCGTTAGTCAAGGACAGCATGACAGTGGCAAAAGGGATGTTTGAGGATTCATTTACTGATGTAGTATGGGCTCAGGTTAGAAACAGGAAAGGAGGTCACCCTGTTGGGAGTTTTCTATAGGCCTCCCAATAGTACCAGAGATGTAGAAGAAAGGATTGTAAAGGGGATTCTGGATAGGAGTGAAAGTAACAGTGTAGTTGTTATGGGGGCCTTTAACTTTCCAAATATTGACTGGAAATACTATAGTTCAAGTACTTTAGATAGGTCAGCTTTTGTCCAATGTGTGCAGAAGGGTTTCTGACAGTATGTAAACAGGCCAACAAGGGGCGAGGCCACATTAGATTTGGTACTGGGTAATGTACCTAGCCAGGTGTTCGAGTTGGAGGTAGGTGAGCACTTTGGTGATAATGATCACAATTCGGTTACATTTACTGTAGCAATGGATAGGGATAGGTATATACCACAGGGCAAGAGCTATAACTGGGGCAAAGGCAATTATGATGCCATTAGACAAGATTTAGGGTGCATAGGATGGGCACAGTTGAAATGTGGAGCTTGTTCAAGGAACAGCTATGGAGTGTCCTTGATAAGTATGTACCTGTCAGGCAGGGAGGAAGTGGTCAAGTGAGGGAACTGTAAAGGCTTATGTTCAGATGAGACGTGAAGGCTCTATTAGGGCATTTGAGAGTTACAAGTTAGCCAGAAAGGACCTAAAGAGAGAACTAAGAGGAGCCAGGAGGGGACACGAGAAGTCGTTGGCAGATAGGATCAAGGAAAACCCTAAAGCTTTCTATAGGTGTATCAGGATTAAAAGATGACTAGAGTAAGATTAGGGCCATAAAGGACAGTAGTGGGAAGTTGTGTGTGGAGTCCAAGGAGATAGGAGAAGCGCTAAACAAATATTTTTGTGTCGGTATTCACACTGGAAAAGGACAATGTTATCGAAGAGAATAAGAAGGTACATGCTATTAGACTAGATGGGATTGAGGTTCACAAGGAGGAGGTGTTAGCAATTCTGGCAAGTGTGAAAATAGATAAGATCCCTGGGCAAGGTGGGATTTATCCTAGGATTCTCTGGGAAGCTAGGCAGGCGATCTTTGGCTTTGCTCTTAATGTCATTATTGTCTACAGGAATAGTGCCAGAAGACTTGAGGATAGCAAATGGTGTCCCCTTGTTCAAGAAGGGGAGTAGGGACAAGCCTGATAATTATAGACCAGTGAGCCTTACTTTTGCTCTGGGTAAAAAGATAGGATTTATAATCATCTAGAAAGGAATAGGTTGATTAGGGAGAGTCAGCATGGTTTTGTGAAGCTTAGATCATGCCTCACAAACCTTATTGAGCTCTTTGAAAAATCTGACCAAACAGGGGGAGGAGGGTAATGCGGTTGATGTGGTGTACATGGATTTCAGTAAGGCATTTTTTAAGGTTCCTCACAGTAGGCTATTGCAGAAAATATGGAGGCATGGAATTGCGGGTGATTTAGCAGTTTGGATCAGAAATTGGCTGGTTGAAAGACGACAGCAGGTGGTGGTTGATGGGAAATATTCATCCTGGAATTCAGTTACTAGCAGTGTACTGCAAGGATCTGTTTGAGGGCCATTGCTGTTTGTCATTTTTATCAATGACCTGGATGAGGCCGTAGAAGGATGGGTTAGTAAATTTGTGGATGATACTAAGGTCGGTGGAGTTGTGGACAGTGCCAAAAGATGTTGCAGGTTACAGAGGAACATAGATAAGCTGCAGAGCTGGGCTGAGGGGGCAAATGGAGTTTAATGTGGAAAAGTGTGAAGTGATTCACTTTGGAAGGAATAATAGGAATAAAGAGTACTGGGCTAATGGTAAGATTCTTGGTAGTGTAGATGAGCAGAAAAGGTCTCAGTGTCCATGTACATAGATTCCCAAAACTTCACCCAGGTTGATAGGGTTGTTAAGACGACATTTGGTGTGTTAGCTTTTATTGGTAGAGGGATTGAGTTTTGGAACCATGAGATCATGTTGAAGCTGTACAAAATTCTGGTATGGCCACACTTGGAGTATTGCGTATGGTTCTGGTCACCGCATTATGGGAAGGATGTGGAAGCTTTGGAAAGGGTTCAGACAAGATTTACTAGGATGCTGCCTGGTATGGAGGAAAGTTCTAATGAGGAAAGGCTGAGGACTTGAGGCTGTTTACATTAGACAGAAGATGATGAGAGGTGACTTAATTGAGAAATAAGATAATCCGAGGGTTAGATAGGGTAGACAGCGAGAACTACTTTCTTCAGATGGCGATGGCTAGCATGAGGGGACATAGTTTCTTTACTCAGGGGCATGGAATGGCCAGCCTGCAACAGTAGTAGACTCACCTACTTTAAGAGCATTTAACTGGTCATTGGATGGACTTATGGATGAAAATGGAATAGTGTAGGATCGATGGGCTTCAGATTGGTTCCACACAGGTCTTCGCAACATCTGAGGGCCGAAGGGCCTGTACTGCTGTAATATTCTATGTTGTATTGGCCTGTGGTTTATGGATTACTAATCCAGTGACATTACCACCACCTCCTCAGTACAACGATAGCGTGAATCTTTATTAATAGTTCAGTGATTTTCGTCCCTGTTATTCTGCATTTATTAAAGCACTATCTGGAGGGAAAGAAACCTACCCACAGTGTTGATGGGCTTGGCGTAAGGCACGAGACCCCAGGAGTTGCTCGAGAAAAACCCACGGCCTTGGAAAACCAAGGGGGCAAATCCAATCAGCTTCTGGAATCTTTTCTGTATCGCTCTCATCAAACTGCCTTCCTTGAAGATAACCTGACGGTAAACTTCATTCTCACCAAAAGTGTAAACAGGGACCAAATCGGCTCTGTCAAGGGAGGGGGTGGGAAAGAATATTTTAGAAAATTATCATTTACAATCATAGAATCCCCACAATGTGGATATAGGCCTTGCAGCCAATTATGTCCACACTGACCCTCTAAAGAGCAACCCACCCAGATCCACAACCCCTACCCTATTCCTGTAGCCCTGTATTTCCCACGGCCAATCCACCTAACCTGGACAGCCTTGGACTGTGGGAGAAAACCGGAGCACCTGAAGGAAACCCACGCAGACATGTGGAGAGTGTGCAAACTCCACACGAACAGTAGCGCAAGACTGGAATTGAACCTGGGTCCTAGCGCTGTGAGGCAGCAGTGCTAACCACTGTACAGCCTAATAATGCCCCTCTCAATAACCCCCTTTAAAGATAATTACTTATTCGAAACCATTCCAGAGAAGAGAAAAATGATCAAAATAAGCTCGGCACAAAGCCACATCTTTATACTTTCATGTAGTATGGCCAACATTTAACGATTGCCCTTAAACAGAGTGGTTTGGTCGACCATTTCAGACAACAGTTAAGAATCGTTGCTATGGGTCTGGAGTCACATATAGGCTGAACTGAGTAAGGAGGGCAGACCTCCTTTCTAAACGGCATTAGTGAACATTTTTATAACAATCAGCAATGGTTGCTATTAGGTTAGTTTTAATTCCAGAATCTTTAAATTATTACATTCAAATTTCACCACCTGCCATGGTGGGATCTGAACCCATGTTCCCAAAATGTTAGGAATGTCAGATTATGAGCCAGATATTACTACTTGGCTACAGCCTTCCCTCATTAGAGGGAGGTAGTCAGAGAGTCTGATCAATGAATAGGGCTGAAGAGAGCATCTTAAAGACATTTCTCTCACATTCATCTAATCTCAATAAAGGAAGATTATATCTACTTGCAGAAGCATTGGAGAAACTCGGCAGGTCTGTCAGCATCTGTGGAGAGGGCCGTGTGACTCAAAGTTCTGGAGAAGAGTCATATCAGACTTGAAACATTGTTTTTCCCACCACAAATGCTGCCAGGCTTGTTGCGTTTCTCGTGAACTTTCTGTTTTTATTTCAGATTTCTGGCATCTGCAATATTTTGCTTTTATTGTATCGGTTTGCTCTGATTTTGGTCTTCCCCATTAGATGGCAGTACTATGTAAGTCAGATCCCTGATTTAACTCTGAAATAACTGCACAGAGGCTGGTATCCCGTCACCCATTATTTACATAATGTGGAAGTGCCGGTGTTGGACTGGGGTGGACAAAGTTAAAAATCACACAGCACCAGGTTATAGTGCAACACGTTTATTTGGAAGCACTAGCTTTCAGAGTACTGCTCTTTCACCAGTTGGTTGGGGAACCAGACCATAAGACACAGAATTTATAGCAAAAGGGTTACAGTGTCATGGAGCTGTAGTGATATATTAAACAAATTTAGATTAATTCTATCTCAACTCCAAGTTTCTAGTCAACGGACTCCTTCCAGTTTCTTTGCTAGAGGCGATGGAAACATTCCTTCCAAGTCTGCTGACACGAGCCTTTCACAAATCTGAGAGCTTAAACTTTCTCAGTTTTAATAACCTGCAAAATTCTCAACCGGATTTGGAGGCTTTACAAATTAAACCCTTCCGAAATGATTCTCTTAGGCTGCACTGACCTTACTGGAGGTGCAGAACTAAATGTTTGTACAGTCATACAACATGGAAACACATCCTTCAATCCAACTGGCCCACTCCGATGTTCCCAACTAAACTAGTCCCACCTAGCTGTGCTTGGCTCATATCTCCCCAAACCTCTCTTATTCGTGTACTTGTTTAAATATCTTTTAAACGTTGTAACTGTACCTGCAGCCACAACTTTTTTTTGAAGTTCATTCTACACACAAACCAACCACTGCGTAAAAAAAATTGCCCCTCCTGTCTTTTTAAAATTTTTCTCCTCTCATCTTAAAAATATGCCCCCTAGACTTGAAATCCCCAACCTTAGGGTAAAGACACCAGACATTCATCTTACTTATGCCCAAATGATTATATAAACCTCTATGAGGTCACCTCTCAACCTCCCACAACTCCAGTCAAAAAAGGTCCCAGCCTAACCAGCTTCTCCATATAACTCCAACCCTCCAGTACTAGCAACATCCTGGTAAATCTCTTCTGAACCCTCTCCAACTTAATATCCTTCCTGTAGCAGGGTGACCAGAACTGGACACAGCACTCCTGAAGAGGCCTCACCAATGACCTAGCTGTTTGTGAATCAAAGTGAATTTCCTATCCTTCTTGCCAAAGAGGATAAATCAACATTTTGGATTATCTGCCACCTGCCAGTGTCTTGCCCATTGCTAACTCGCCTAGATCTCTTTGTATCCTCCAACTCCCACTTCCAGCTAATGTACCATCCTTACCCTGTCTGGCTTACATGTGACTCCAGAGAAACAGGAATGTGGCTGTCTCCAGATAGAACGGAACACAAATCAGAGAGAGCGAAAGCTCAGGGGGCTGGTGGTTAAGAGGATTGCTGGACCTGTACAATAGTGACCTCATGCCTGTCGTCAGGCATGGGGTCCAACCCAAAAGGAGAGAATTCCTTACCCATTCTGCAGTGCTATCTTCACAAACCCTTTGCGGTTCTTGAGAGTCACCATGTTCCTTCCTGGGTTGCAGTCCAGGGATTCGGCTGCTCCTCCGATTACTATGATGATGGCATTTCCACTGCCATTTTTCGACAGCCTGAAGTCGATAGCATCCCTAGTCACTGGGAAAATACCTGGGGCAGGGTCAGAGATAAGCAGCTGTGAGAAGGTGATCTGCAGTTCAAATATGCACTATCTCCAACTCTTAAAATACACATCAAGGCACTAGTTAGTCCACAGATGGAATACTGTGAAAGGATTTGGGAAAGAAAGATGGACTGCGTTTGAAGATTCACCAGGCTGATCCCAGCTGTAGGAGGAAAGGTTGAGTGGGTTGGGCCTGTACTCACTGCATTTTAAAAGACTTGGAGGTGCCAGTGTTGGACTGGGGTGGCCAAAGTTAAAAATTATACAACAGCAGGTTATAGTCCAATAGGTTTATTTGGAAGCACTAGCTTTTAAAAGAATAAGGGTTGACCTGATGAAACATACAAGACTCTTAGAGAACTTGTCAGGGGAGATGTGGAAAGGTTCTTTCCCCCGTGGAAGAGTCTGGGACCAGAGGGCATCACCTCAGAATAAGGAGGACCCTATTTAGGGCAAAGATGAGCATGAATTTCTTCTGTCTTAGTGGAGTGAATCTGTGGAATTCTTTACTGCAGAGGGCTGCAAAGGCTGGGTCATTAAGTGCATTCAAGGCTGAAAATGGACAAATTGCTAATCATTAAGGGAATCAAAAATTATGGGGGAAAAAGGCAGGAAAGTGGAGTTGAAGATTATCAGAAGAGCCATGATCTCATCGAATGGTGGAACAGACTCGATGGGCTGAATGGTCTACTTCTGCTCCTATGGCTTAATGTAAGAATGAAATACACACAACACTTAAAGCTCTTGCAGAGGGCTCCTGACCATCTTCTAGCCTGGACACAGGGTCCCAGTGGGGAAATGTTCAGAAACGCTACTTTCAGGAATGAAGTCAGGGTTGGAGTAGCTGTGTTCAGTTCTGGGCACTGCACCAAAGGATGTACTAGTCTGGGAAGGGGTGTGCTGCAGATTCCCTGGAACAGTGACAGGGTTAAATTGTATACAGAGCTTCCAGAGAGAAGGCTACATTCACTCAAGGACTGAAGAACAAGGCACGACCCAGCTGTAGTGATTATAACAGGGTCAGATAGCTGGACCTCAGAAGGAGCTCCCTGATTGGACCAGATTAACAGCCCCAATCAGGGAGCCCTGGCTGACTGAAACAAAACAGGTGTGTCAGAGATACTGCTACTCAGAGCTTACTCTGAATGAGGCAGTACGAAAGTCAAGGGATATTCATGTGTAAATAAAAGGTGACCTGGTGATAGATACCTGGAGTGTAGACTTTCAGGTAATCAAAGGGGGATGGGGGGGAAATGGAGCATATTAGAGAAATACACTCCCCTATTGCTGATGGTGGGGAAGGAAGAGTCTTAGTCAATCTAGAGGTTGTTGGATGATCACAGAGCAGTTACCAAGGAGCTGGAGTAAGGAGGACGGCACAGAATGTACAAGCACATGTCAGCAGGAGCAAGCCCAGAACAAGGGGGCATGTAAAATAGGAGCCGCCCCAGAATTTTAAAAGAATATTCTATTTGCAAGTTATTTGCTGCCTTCAATAAATATTTTCTGTTTGAGGTGGTGGTCAATGTCACTTTTTAAAAAAATTAATTCGCAGGATGTGGGGGTTACTGACTAGGCCAACATTTACTGCTCATTAATTGTTGGCAGTAGGGCTACATACATGGTCAATGTATTAATGGTCATTTTCCAAAACTCCAGATTCTGGAATGATTCCTGCAGATTGGAAGCTTGCAAATTGTTACCTGCTTCTTCAGAAAGGAGCAAAGGGAATAAACAGGGAACTAGAGAGCCATCGGCTGTCTGTCAGTAGGAGAGAAAATGTTAGAATCTATTATAAACACACGTGATAAATTGATACTCTGATAAAAATGATCTAATTGGACATAGTGTAGTTTTGAAAATGGAATACCTTTGAGCATGAAGTCTTACCAGAGAAGATCCTGCAAGTCAGCTGTGAAGTTACTATAGTCATAAAATTACTCTGCTTACCAAGATCCATCCCTCTCTTCTTCCAAGGACTTTGTGTGGACAACATTTACAAAAGGATGTTGCCCAGGGTTGGAGGGTTTGAGCTACAGGGAGAGGCTGAATAGCCTGGGACTGTTTTCCCTGGAGCAGCAGAGATTGAGGGGTGACCCTGTAGAGGTTTACAAAATCATCAAGGACGTGGAGAGGGTAAGTAGCTAAAGTCCTTTCCTCCAGGGTAGTGAAGTCTAAAACTAGAGGTCAAAGGTTAAAGGTGAGAGGGGAGAAGATTGAAAAAAAGGACCCAAGGGCCAGCATTTATTGCCCATTCCGAGTTGCCCCTTGAGAATAGACAATAGGTGCAGGAGTAGGGCATTCTGCCCTTCGAGCCAGTACCACCATTCACTATGATCATGGCTGATCATCCTCAATCAGTATCCTGTTCCTGCCTTATCTCCATAACCCTTGATTCCACTATCCTTAAGAGCTCTATCCGACTCTTTCTTGAAAGGTGAGGGTGAACTGCCTTTTTGAATTGCTGCAGTCCATGTGCTGTGAGTTGACCCACAGTGCCCTTAGGGAGGGAATTCCAGGATTTTGACCCAGCGACTGATAGCATGGCAATAAATTTCCAAGTCAGAATGGCAAGAGGCTGTAAAGGGAACTTGCAGGTGGTAGTGTTCCCATGCATCTGCCGTTCTTGTCTTTTCTTTAAATTTTGTTAACGGGATGTGGGCGTCATGAGACCAGCATTTATTGCCCTTATCCAATTGCCAGGAAAGCAGTTAAAGAGTCAAGCACATTGTTGTAGGTATGAAGTCACATTGTTGTAGGTATGGAGTCACAGAGCTTAGACTGGGTAATTAGTGAACCAATTGGGTTTTCAGCAAACAATCAGCAATGATTTCACCGTCATCATTAAGACTCTTAGTTTCGGATTTTTATGGAATTCAAATTCTAACATCTGCTTATAGCAGGATTTGAACATGTCTTGGGTCTGCATTGTTAAAACTTGAAAATGTTCAGAAAAGATTTATGAAGTCATGAGGGGCATGGATAGAGTAAATAGTCAAGGTCTTTTTCCCTTGGGTAGGGAAGTCCAAAACTAAAGGGCATAGGTTAAAGGTGAGAGGGGAAAGATTTGAAAGGGACCTAAGGGGCAACTTTTTCCACACAGTGGTGAATGTGTGGAATGAGGTGCCAGAGGAAGTGGTTGAGGCTGGTACAATTACAACATTTAAAAGGCATCTGAATGGGTGTATGAATAGGAAGGGTTTGGAGGGATATGGGCCAAATGCTGGCAAGTGGGACTAGATTAGGTTAGGATATCTGGTTGGCGCTGAGTTGGACTGAGGGATCTGTTTATGTGCTGTATAAATCTCACTAAAAATAATCCAACTAACACCTTTCCAGGTGGCAATAGACCTTTTGGAAGGTTGCAAAGCAGTTGGCAAAAAGAAGGGTATAAGTCAAGGACTTCATTAGCTTATTACAAATTGCCACATTCAAAATAGTGCAGCATAGTCTCATTAGCGAGGGAAGAAAAGTGATCACAAAAATCAATAAATTATCAAAATAGTTGGAGATTTTGGACAGGACCTGCAGCCATTCGATTGGATTCCATATCGGGGCAGGGAGTGGCCATGATTCTCAAGTTCATGAAACTGATAAGAGTCATTACATTTGGACATTGCTCTCCAAGACACGTGGAGCTTCAATTACAAATGCCTTCAGGGGAAAGTACCTCTGGTCCCAGGAGAGACATCTCCTGATTAGATTAGATTTTCAAAAGTGTGCGCGCACATGGTCACGTCAGCTACCAAGCTGCTGACATGGTAACGGAGGAGAGCAGAACAAGCAGCAAAAACGTGAATACATTGACCAAAGATGTTTACCAGGAAAGAGCATAGAACATTACAGCGCAGTACAGGCCCTTCAGCTCTCGATGTTACCTCAACCTGTGGAACCAATCTGGAGCCGATCTAACCTACACTATTCCATTTTCATCCCGATGTTTATCCAATGACCAACATCCAATGGATGTTGCTGGGTATGGAAAGTTTGAGTTATAAAGAAAGGCTGAATGGGCCAGGACTAGTGTCACTGGAGTATTTGAGGTTGAAAGGTGACCAGAAAAGTTTGTAAAACAATGAGGGGTATAGATAGAGTTAATGGCATTCGTCTTTTCCTTAGGATGGGGGATTTCAAGACTAGGGGCACATTTTTAGGGTGAGAGGAGAAAGATTTTAAGACATATGGGACATTTTTTTTTTAAAAACAGAGGGCGGTTTGCATGAGTTTCCTAAGGAAGTGGTGAATGTGGGTACATTTAGAAGACATGTGAATGAGTACATGAATAGGAAAGGTTTGGAAGGATATGGGGGGGCCAGGATTAGGCAGGTGGGACTAGTTTAGTTTGGACTGGTTGGATAAATAGGTCGGTTTCCGTGCTGTATGACTCTTAAAAAAAGACTTCCCCTCTTCTTCTTGACTTTGTTAATTCACCTTCATTAGATGCACGCAAAATAGAGCTTTTCAGTATCCTCACTTTGTGTTAGAAAGAGCATTCTGTTAGGGTGGGTGTCAGAAAGTCCCCTGGGGCTGACAGGCTGGCGTAAGCTAGGCATAGAGCACATCCCCTTGGACTCTCTTATGAATATGGTGCACCATAAAACTGAGAATTTCTAAGATGTGATGGTCCTTTTTGGACTACCTAGGTACAGATTTGTCCACCATACTAATAAGAGCCTTTGTACAGCCATGACAATTCTCTTTAATTAATCTGATATCCAGAGAAGAGGAACTACGAACATATGAATATGTACAACTGTATCCACTCGATGATAGAGGGCTATTGCTTTGTTTCTCTCAGTTGTGTTATGGTGGTTATTGGTATTGTTAAGATTTTCCATCTTTAGCATAGTTATTTAACTGTGTAATTAGTGGGCTTGTTTTTTGACATTGGTTTGAATTGTTTGGTTTTGTATTTGTCGTAATATTCAAAAGAAAAAACCTTTTTATTTTTAACTAAAAAAGTATTTTAGAAATAAAAAAAATCTTACAGCTCCTTTTCCAAACACAAGCACCAATGCGCACTCATCACTATGAACAACAATGAGCCATCGCTCAGTGTGAATCACGATCATCTCAGAATCGGTCGGTGGTAGGTTATGCTGAGAAATAGCTACATTTTGTCGCATCTTTTCTGTCTTGCACTGAACAAGTCAATTCACGAGAAATAGCAAAAAAGGGTAAATATCATCTATACTGAATGACAGGAGATTGCTGGAAAAGTCAATTCTGATTGGTAGTACCACTGCACTGGAGAATGGACAAGGTAATGATGACCGACAGTTAACTGCTGAGCTTTGACTGAGTTTTAAGCAAGGCATATAGGCCTATTGGTCAGCACATCATTCTAAGAAACAAACCAAAAATTGGATGTTGAATTCATTCAGGCACGGTGGCTCAGTGTTTAGCACTGCAGCCTCATGGTGCCAGGGACCCTGGCTCAATTCCAGCCTTAGGGGTATGTGTAGAGTTTGCACATTCTCTCCGTGTCTACGAAGGTTTCCTCCAGGTGCCTAGTTTCCTCCCACAGTCCAAAAATGTGCAGGTTAGGTGGACTGGCCAGGGGTTATGCAAGTTTACAGGGATGGGAGATGGTGGTGGTGGTTCTGGGTGGGATGCTTTGCGGAAGGTCAGTGTAGACTCAATGGGTCGAATGGCCTGCTTCCACACTGCAGGGATTCTATGATTCTGATGCAGTGGGTCTCACATTCTGTCTGTTTGGTAAGAACAAAACCCTGTCTATTAAAACATGAAGCATCAAATACACTACAACACCCTCTGAAATAACAAACCTAAACAGGTTGCCAGCATTAATTCTTCACACACTCAGGACTGTCCAGAAAATGCTGTCCAATGAGAATCATACTTAAATGTTGGGCACTGTGCTGCAAACTTTGCAAACAGACTAGTTGGGTACAGTCTGAACCCCAGCTTGCTGTTTGTTATGATCCAATCTTGGGGATGTACAAATGGTGTTGAGTTCGGATCCCCACTAAGCCAGCTCTCACAATTATCTTTGTTGGATTGATGAGAAATGTGTCTTCAATTGAAATGACCCCACACTTCCCAGCCCCAGCATATTTCTGATAAATTGATAATGCTTTTGCCACATTTGAATCTGCAGCTCCATGTAAGAAACTACAATAAATACAGTGCCATGCGATCTTTTTACATCACTGAATTGTTACAACACAAAGCAAGCCATTCAGTCCATTGTGCCCATGCCAGGGCTAGTGAGAATGTCCTACCTTTTACACATATCCACATCTAGGACAGAGTGGGCATTTAGGCCCTTGCTTTGACCTCCAATCTGAGAGATAGCACTTCTGACAGTAAGACATTCCCTCAATCCTGCAATGGAAGTGGCAGCCTGGAACCTACAGCCAAGGGTTTGGACTGGAGCTAGTACCCATGACCAACTCACTCAGGAACAGCAGCCTGCTCACTGATTTGTAGCTGACACCACATCAATAATCCTACAGTCATACTCAGGCAAGAAGTGTTTTCCCATTTGTTGGGCTCACCTCCGCTCATTAAATAGTCCCGCAGGATTGGCATCCGGAAATTACCGGCCAGCGTGGCCAGGGAGGGTCGAATTCCTGGAAATTTCGAGGAAAATCCAGTGGCTTCTGTTCCAAAGTTGCAAAAGGCCCCAAAGCAGAAGATGCCGTGGGGGTGATAACCGAAGATGTAGTTCCTGCTGGGATCCAGGTTGTGAGTTTTCACCAACTGTGGGAGAAAATAAAACAGTATACAAAGCTCAGTAAGCAACAAGAAAAAAACACCCAACTGTGCCTCATTGTACAGAGAAAAAGCATCAGTTCAAAGTTTCTGGGGTCTGTCATCTGAGGGAAAAAAAAAGTCAAAATAAATGAGTACAGAGTAGTCAAGGTGACAAGCACACAAAAGGATCTTGGGAATTAATAGATAACCTTGTTTCTGTTGGTTAAGGGATGATTCTTGGTTTAGGAATTATGAGAGCCTGCTCTTTGACGAATGCTGTGGGAGGTTTTATTTAATTTTTTGAGAAAAGCAGGCAGGGCCAATGTCTAAAATCTCATCCAGGCTGGAAGTGTGGCAGAGACTGGTTCGATTAACACAGCGTTATCACAGAATCCCTACAGCACGGAAGCAGGCCATTCAGCCCATTAAGTCCACACCAACTCTCCAAAAGAGGATCTCACCCAGACTATCCCCATGAACTTGCATTTACCCTGGCAAATCCAAATACATTAGTATAATCCATCTAACCTGCATATCCCTGGACACTGAGCAATTTAGCATGGCCAATCTACCTCACCTGCACATCTTTGGACTGTAGGAGGAAACGAACACCCAGAAGAAGCCCCCACAAGACATGGGGAGAATGTCTGTCTGTGTGGAGTTTGCACGGTCACCCAGGGCTGGAACTGAACCTGGGTCCCTGGCACTGAAGCAGTAGTGTGAATCACTGTGCCAACCAATACTGCCTCACCCAATAACTGCCTTGAAGACCATTACTTATCCCAAACCGTTTCAGAGAAAAATTACCAAAATAAACTTGGCACAGAGCCACATCTTTATCTTGTCACATGGCAAGGCTAACACTTAACTACCCTTAAACACTCCAGCACAGCGGTTAAAAGTCATCGCTGTGGGTCTGGAGTCACATGTAGGTCACACCAGGAAAGGAGAGTAAATTTCCTTTTCTAATGGACACACAGACAGTCGCCCAAGGGAGGAAACAAACCCAGGCCCCTAGCACTGGCAATGCTAACCACTGAGCCACCAGAGAGACAATTATTCATTACAAAGCAACATGCAGGATTATGTGGTAAATGCAGAAACATGGAATATAGGAGCAGGTGTAGACCATTCAAACCTGCTCCACCATTCAATAGGATCACAGTTGGGAGAAAGATGAGAAAATGGCATGGAGACATAATGCCCAGGGAGCTGGTGCAGACATGATGGGCTGAATGGCCTCCTTCCCAACCGTAACAATTCTGTGAGCCTGTGAATTTTAAAAATTCATTCATGGCACTGTGTGTTACTGGGCAAGTTAGCATTTACTGCTCAGATAATTAAGATTCAACCACATTGCGGTAGACTTGGAGTCACTGTAGGCAGATTTTCCTTGCTAAATGACATTAGTGAACCAGATAAGATTCCTTTTAATAGTTCCATTAATTCCAAATTCTTTTAAATTGATGTCAAATTCCACCATATAGTGTGTGGCAGGATTCAAACAGAGAACATTATCTGGCTCTCTGGGTTAATAAGCCAGCAAGACCACCACTGAGCTACTACATCCTCTACAATATACCAGACCGGTGAGGTCTTCCTAGGACAAATCCAGACACCTTCATGGCAAAGCACCAAGCATATATTTGCTCAAATTTTGCAAATTCATTCAATTGATTGACCAGTTGACTGTACAAATATGTATCCAGTGACAGAAGAGTGTCTAGACAATGCCATTGCCCGCCACAGCCCCCAAAGCACTTACCAGTCTCGATGAATGTCCCTATCCTTGTAGACTGGTCAAAGGATATCACCCACCACTTTGACCATGTCAGCAACATTGGCCCTGAATGTGGGTCAGTTCAGGTAACACCACCTTCTCATCACCTCCACCCCCACCAATTACATACTGAGCTCCACATTTTGCAGAGTGTTAATGGGTCAACACTCCTGGATATCAGTGGAAAGGCTATTCACAATGAAGTCAAGAGGAGAGGGGAAAAAAAAAATCATGGCACTCACCATAGTCATACAGAATGGAAACAGACCCTTCGGTCCCACCAGTCCATGCTGACCTTGTTCCCAAACTAAACTAGTCCCACTTGCCTGTGCTTGGCCCATATCCATCCAAATCTTTCCTAGTCACGTATTTATCCAAATGGCTTTTTAAATGTTGTAACTGTACCTACATCCACCATTCTGTGGTAGTTCATTCCACAAATGAATCACCTTCTGTGTAAAAACATTGAAGGCCTGGTCCCTTTTAAATCTTTCTCCCCTCACTTTAAAAAAAGACCCCTCATTTTGAATTACCCCACCCTAGAGAAAAGACTCTTGCTATTCAGCTTATTTATCACCTTCACTGCAGTGAAAAACATCCCAATCTTGCCAGCCTATTTTTATAATCTCAAACCCTCCATTCCCAGTGACATCCTGGTAAATATTTCTGAACTCTCTCCAGCTTAATAACATCCTTCCTATAACACGGTGACCAGAATTGTACATAATATTCCAGAATGCCCTCATCAACGTCCTGTACAACCTCAACTTGACATCACAACTCCTATACTCAAAAGGTCCGAGCAATGAAGGCAAAGCACACTAAATGCCTTCTTAACCACTCTGTCTACATGTGACGCAAATTTCAAAGAATCACGTACCCGAACCCTCAGGTCTCTGTTCCACATCACTACGCAAGGCCCTACTATTGATTGTGCAAGTCCTTTCCTGGTTTATTTTAGCAAAATGCAATAACTCACATTTACCCAAGTTAAACTCCATCGGTCACTCCTCTGCCCATTGATCCAAGTGATCAAGATTTCTTTGTAATCTTAAGATAACTTTCTTCAGAGTCCACTACTCCACCAATTCTGGGGTCATCTACAAACTTACTAACCACACCCCCTATATTCTCAACCAAATCATTTATATAAATGAAAAACAGAAGTGGAACACCCATTGGTCACAGGCCTCCAGTCTGAAAAACAGCCCCCCTCCACCGCTCTACTTCCTGCCATAAAGCCAATTTGGTATCCAATTGTCAAACTCACCACAAATCCCATACGATATAACTTTATGAATAAGTCTGCCCATGTGGAACCTTCACTAAAGTCCAAGTGAACAAAGTCTACTGCTCTGCCCTCAATCTTTATAGAGGAGAAAAATGTTTCTGCTAGGGAGAAAATTGCAGGATCCCTAACTTCTCACAAGTTGATGAGAGAAGGATACTGTCCTGGGATACACATGATCAGGTCCTGGAGATTTGTCTACCTTTATGTCTTATGACCTCTAGCACTTCTCTTCTGTAACGTGAATAGTTTTCAAAATATCAATATTTATTTCCAAGTTCTCTAGCCTTTATTTCTTTCTTTCTCTCCAGTAAAAACTAACATGAAATATTCGTTTAACATCACTCCCATCTCCAGAAGTTCAACACAAAGACAGCCTCGTTGATTTAAGAAGTCCATTCCCTCTATTATGAGGGAGAGAGAGAGAGAGAGAGAGAGACACACACACACACACACACACACACACAGAGTTAACATGAAGTCCACGAGGTAAAAACAATGACTGTAGATGCTGGAAACCAGATTCTGGATCAGTGGTGCTGGAAGAGCACAGCAGTTCAGGCAGCATCCTGGGACAGGCAAAAATCGACGTTTCGGGCAAAAGCCCTTCATCAGGAATAAAGTCCAGTCCAGTTTGGAACAGTCATGCCTGGACTGAAGACATTAACTGTTTCTTCCCTCACAGATACTGCCGGATCCTGCTGAGTTTCTCCGGCACTTTCAGGTTTTATTTATAAGCCTTTGTAAGGGGTTTAGGATCTGTGAGCAACTTTGTGTTCATGTCACAAAGTGACACATCACTGGGCATAAATAGTGCAGTGTGAGCAGAAGTAAAACTCTGGAATGAGAGTCGGACAAGTTGTTTGGACATTGACATAAGAAGTGATAGATGAGTCCTGAAATAACAGTTACTTCAGGGTGGCATGGTGGCTCAGTGGTTAGCACTGCTGCCTCACAGTACCAAGGACCCAAGCTTGATTCCAGCCTCAGGCTGGAGTTTGCACATTCTCCCTGTGTCTGCGTGGGTTTCCTTCGGATGCTCTGGTTTCCTCCCACAGTCCAAAGATGTACAGGTCAGGGATTGACCTGACAGGGTTACAGGGCTGAATAAGGGTTACACCTGAAACATTGACTCCTTCACCTCCTGATGCTGCCTGGCTTGCTGTGTTCTTCCAGCCTCCTGCTTGTCTACATTGGGTTGCAGGGATTGACTGGGATGCTCTTTGGTGGGTTGGTGTGGATGCAATGGGCTGAATGGCATGCTTACACACTGTAGGATAATTAGAAACAGCAGTATTCAGCATGGAAGTATAACAAATTGTGATACTTTGAAGTTGAAGACAGACATTGACTTTTCTTTCTCCTCAACCATTGTGTGTCTTAATCCCAAACCCAGCCTGACATCAAATTGCATGATAATCAAAAGCCTATTTTTTTCAACCTAGCTTCTGGCCATTTGATCTCTTAAATAGTTCAATGCCAGTTTTACAATGTAATTTGTAGCCTCTTTAGGGGAAAAGGCTCTCTAGATAAACTAAGGTTATGATTTGGAGGTGTCAGTGCTGACTGGAGTGGACAAAGTTGGACTATAACCTGGTGTTGTGTGATTCTTTATTTGGAAGCAATAGCTTTCGAAGCGCTGACTCTTCAGTTGGTTGATGAAGAGGTAGCGCCTTGAAAGCTAGTGCTTCCAAATAAACCTGTTGGACTATAATCTGATGCCGTGTGAGTTTAACTTAAACTAAGGTTGTTGTTGTGATAATAGAATGTAATTTGTAGCCTCATTGTGGGTAAAAGCTCTTTATTTAAAAAAAGGTTATTGTGATAGCGGAATGAAATGGTGGAAAAGGTTTGAGGAGATAAATAACCAACATGGATGCTGCACTCCCACAAGAAAAATAAAACAAAGACTTTAAAAAAAAAAAAGGAGCAAAAAGCAATGAAGGGAAATCACAGTTGAGTGTCTTGATTTGGATTTCAACGTCAAAGAGATTGTCTGAGGCAAACCACATCTTGTATTTAGAAAAGGGAATTAGAGAAGCTCTTGAAAAGAAACAAATTGCAATGGAACATAGGGACAGGAGTAGGCCATTCAGCCCCTCATGAGATCATTGCTCATCTGTAGCCTCACTTCATACTATCCCTTAATGCCTTTGCTTGATAAAAATTGATCTATCTTGGATTAAAAACAACTGATTCGGCATCCATTGACATTTGTGGAAGAGAGTTTCAACTGCGTGTAGAAGTGCTTTCTAACATTCTCCGACTGTGTCCCTCATTCTAGAATCTCCAGCCAGTGGAAAGAATTAATCTTTACTCTGTCTTTTCCACTTAAGATCTTGAAGACTTTAAAGTGGCTACAACGAACATGAAGGGGAGTGGAAGTGGCAAGGCTACTCTTAATATATTACAGGCTGATTGACCACCTTTGATGTTGTAACTGCTTTATGATTCCATATAAAGGACAGCTCCCACAAAGGGATAGAGGGAGAAAGAGAGAGAGAGAGGGAGGAAGATGGACATTAACTGATACTTGCTGTCAAACAGAAGCTGAGCCAAAATCCACACAACAGCAGCTTGTAACCTTTCCAGGATTTTTGCAATCACAAGTATAATCAAACAGCAATCCATTTTCACAATTTGAGCCATTTCCCAAGAATTGTAGTTTGTCCAGGATTTCATAACTGGTGAATACATCTTTCAGACAGTGCTAGTTACTGTATTGTCTATGTAAACAGACTGACAAACATACATGCCAAGGGGCAGTGAACTGAGATTGATCTTTTTCTACTGTCATTTTCCATTACCAACGAGGTGCCCTTCCTCACCTCCCTACCACCTCACCCAGGAAAAATCGAGCTCCCCACCACCCAATTCAAAGGTAAGATAGTAAGGAATATAGGGGGTACTGGATATGTAAAGTCTACCCAGTTCAAATGAACTGCATTTACATTAGATTCTGAGTCAGAACAGGTTGCATTTATAAAGTCACTGGACTCAAAACATTAACTGTTGTTTTTCTCTCCAAAGAGCTTTCCAGACCTGCTGAGTTTGTCAAGTACTTTGTTTTTGTTTCAGATTTCCAGCATCCACAATTTTTTGTTTTGTATTTTTGTAAAGTCACTACATAAATGGGATAATGTAATGTCTCAGAGACCCACAGGTCAAATATAAAACAAAAGGATGACACTGAACCACAGAAAGAAATATTAGCCAAGGTGACCAAAGGCTTGGTCCATGAGATAGGCTATAAGAGCAGACTAGGAAAGGGAGAAAATGAGGTGTAGAGATGGAGAGGTGTCGGGACATTTCAGAGCTTAGGCCCCAGACAACTGCAGCCACCAATGGTGGAGCAATGGGATGCTCAAGAGATTGTAACAAGAGGAACGCAGAGATTTGGAAGAGGTGTGGGACTGGAGGAGATTAGAGATATAGAGAGGAACAAGGCTATTAAGAGAATTGGAACCAAAATAAAAAGGACGAGAATTTTAAAAATCTAGACCGTTGTTTGACTAGGAGACATCGTGGTCCAGGGTAAAGGGTCCAACCAAAAGTGACCTTCCACAAGAGAAGCTGAGTCTTTCACCTCCTAGACTCCCACTTCCTGAAAAGACAGTGGAACAAAGTTGCACCATTCTGCAGTATAGAATGTAGCCATTTGGCCACCAATGCACCCTGACCTTCTCCCACCTCCCCTAGGCTCACAAAAACATGACATTTTTGTGTTCACAGTCAGGTTGGGGAGCTGGCTCTACAGAGGAGAAAGTGAGAATTTGTTAGGGGTGAACAGACTGGAGGAGCTGGACAGAGGGTAGACAGGAGATTTTCAAAGTTTAGCAGGCGGGCTCTGGACAGGTTGGGTAGGGTGAAACTGGCAGTGAAGTTCAGAGGGAGAGGTCTCAGGTTTAGAGTGAGAACGTCCCTGTTTCTTGTATCTACTCTTACCAGGATAGTGCTGCATTCATCTGTCGACCTGACACATCCACTGTAGGTAATCTGTAACCTTGCTGCAATATCAGTCATCCAATTACAGAGGCTGACATTTCTTTCTGCTACCCTCCACTTTGCCCTCTGCTCTAAGAGATCTGTGTCCCCTGGTCAAACTAAAAATTTCTTATTCATTCATTCTTTCATGGGATGTAGGTATCACTGGTACAGCCAACATTCTTTACCTCCTCGTCCTCAATTACCCTTGAACTGGATACTGTGCTAGGCTATTTCAGGGGGAAGTTAAGGTGTAACCACATTGCTGGGAGAGTCTGGAGTCACATGTAGACCAGACCAAGAATAACAGATTCACGTTCATGAAGGACATTGATGAACCGGAGGAGTTTTACAAAATATCAACACACATTTCATCATTTTCTTTAGACTAGCTTTCAATTCCATATTTATCAATCAAATTCACATTTCACCATTAATTTCGGTTGTTGGATAATGGAGTCAGAGCATGGAAACAGATCCTTTGGTCCAACACATCCATGCAAACCATAAACCCTGAAATAATCCAGTCCCATTTGCCAGCATTCAGTCCATTTCCCTCTAAACCCTTCTGATTCATATACTCATCCAAAATGTTGTAATTGTACCAACCTCCACCACTTCCTCTGGCAACTCAGTCACCACGCGTACCACCTTCTGCATGAAAAAGGTGCCTCTTAGGTCCCTTTTAAATCTTTCCCCTCTCACCTTAAATCTATGCCTTCTAGTATTGGACCCCCCTATCTTGGGGAAAATAATTTATCTATTTATCCTAGCCATGCCCCTCATGATTTTGTAAACCTCTATAAGGTCACCCCTCAGTCTCTGATGCTTCAGGGAAAACAGCCCCAGCCTATTCATCCTCTCCCTGTAGTTCAAACCCTCCAATCCTGGCAACATCCTTGTAAATCCTTTCTGAACCTTTTCAAGTTTCCCAACATACTTCCTGTAGCAGGGAGACCAGAATTGAATGCAATATTCCAAAAAAATGGCCTAACCAATGTCCTGTACAACTGCCATATGACCTCTGAACTCCTATACTCAATGCATTGACCAATAAAGGCAAGCGCACCAAATTCCTTCTTCACTATGCTGTCTACCGGAGACTCCACCTTCAAGGAAATTTGAACCAGCATTCTAAGCTCTGCCTGGCAACATTCGCTTGGGCCCTACCATTATGTGTATAAATCCTGCCCCATTCTACCTTTCCAAAATACAACACCTCACATTTATCTAAATTAAACTCCATCTGCCACTCCTCAGCCCATTGGATCAAGGTCCCATTGTACGGTGAGGTAACATTCTTTGCTGTCCATTACACCTCCAATTTTGGAGTCATCGGCAAATGTACTAACTATTTCTCCTATAGTTAAATCCAAATCAATTATGTAAATGACAAAAAACAGTGGACCCTGCACCGATCTTTATGGCACACCACTGGTCACAAGCCTCCAGTCCAAACAACAGTTTTCCATCATCACCCTCTGTCTTGATTACTAATTCTTAAAACGGTGTCCCCTTGTTTCAGTCTCTCCCACAACAGGAAATGCTGGTACCCACCTAATCAGCTCCGTCTGAATCTTAGATGTTTCAATAAGGCTTGTGTATTCATCTACAGGATGTGGACATCACTGGCTGGGCCAGCATTTATTGCCCATCCCTAACTGGTCAGAGGGTGGTTAAAGATGAATCTGACATCACATGTCACACTGAATAACAGAACAGAGTCAAAACGTGTGCTGCTGGAAAAGCACAGCCGGTCAGGCAGCATCCGAGGAGCAGGAGAG
The DNA here is from genome assembly GCF_037043375.1 of Chiloscyllium plagiosum. Lineage (NCBI taxonomy): Eukaryota > Metazoa > Chordata > Chondrichthyes > Orectolobiformes > Hemiscylliidae > Chiloscyllium > Chiloscyllium plagiosum. The sequence goes on along the minus strand of NW_028270144.1, from coordinate 126,045,499 downwards.
TCGACGTTTCGAGCATAAGCTCTTCATCACACATTCCTAATGAGCTTATGCTCAAAATGTCGACTCGCCTGCTCCTCGACCTGCTGCGCTTTTCCAGCACCACACTCTCGACTCTGATCTCCAGCATCTGAAGTCCTCACTTTCTCTTGAGTCACATAACCAGGTAAGGACAACAGTTTCTTTCCCTAAAGGGCAGCAGAAAAACCAGATAGGATTCCTCGTCTCCCCACCCCCCTGACAATAGTCAGTATTAGAGTCTTGTTTTATATTAAAACCAGATTCCACTCTTTACTGTGGACCCGGCAGGATTTGAATCCAGGACTATGGAACATTACCCAGGTCTCTGGATTAACAGCCCAGTGACAATACCACTAGGCTATTACCTACCCCTTCTTCCAAACTTAAACCTCTCAGGATAAGCTAGTCACCAAGCCAGTATCCTGGAACAAAAACAGAAGTTGCTAGAGAAGCTCAGCAGGTCTGGCAGCATCTGTGGACCGAAATCAGAGTTAACATTTCTCATCAAGTGAGCCCTCATCAGAGTGGTGCACAGTTGGCTGGATGGCTGGCTTACAATGCAGATTTATGTCAACAACATGGGTCCGATCCTCACACTGGCTAAGGTTACCATGAAGGTGATTTCCTCAACCCCACCCCTTGCCTGAGGCGTGGGCACCCTCAGGTTAAAGCACCACCAGTTGTCTCTCTGGCAAGGACACGGTCCCCTGGGATTATGGTGACAACCTTCCCAATCTGAAACTACAGATCCCCTTTGTGGTTTCAAATGCTTTCGTTTTAAATTTAAATCCTTTGTTCATCAAAAGAAAAGCTCATGGTAAAAGTTATGCTTTTCAATGGTTTATTTAAACAAACTTTAAAAGAGAGCATAACTTGCCCTAAATTTCAAAACTCAGGGCTCACTATATCCTCCTCACTGACCCAGTGCCCTGAATTCATTGTGAAAGACACGCAGGCTAATGACTGGGACCCTTGCCAGAATTTTGTGAAAATGCAGCAGAATGTCTATCTTGATATCAGCCATTTTAGTTCAAATTGTTGAGCAAATATTGTAAAACCAGCAGATAAGGCAGACACTGTGTGCCTGGATGAGAGGCACACATGCCTATTTCAAGTGGTCAGGCAGGCAATTGTCAAACATGCTGCAATTTTTCCACAGCGTTGCTCAACAGTAACTAAGACAAAGTCCAAGCTATTTCAGTGGTTGCCGATGACTCTGGTGTAGCTGGCAAAGTGATTATCAGACTGTCTGCAGCTTGATAAGCATCATTTACGAGTGGCATTAGCTTTGATCAGCATTAATTGCTCCCTGCCCTCACTGAAATAAAACAAACCTGCGTTTATAGCATCTATCCCTTCCCCAAAGCGCTCGCTGGCAGATTCGAGCATCGTTGCAATGCTGGAAATCGCAGCAGCCAATTGACATACAGGATATTGATCACAGGCAGGACATCGGGATTTGGGTTGGGTGAGAACCACCTATTCCGAATATTGGAGTGGAATGCTTTGCGTGCCTCATGCAGGTCCTCATTTGAAAAGCAGCTCCTCAGTCAGTGCAACACTCCCTCAGTACTGCAATACAGCAGGAGCTCAGTATTCCTACTCAAGTCTGCATTTTCCTGGAGGGTGGGCAGGGTGTGTAGGGAAGGGGTTCTGACTGCTCATGGCTCAAATGAAAAGAGAGACAGAATTAAAAGAGTCTGCCCCACAGCACATAACAAGCGTAGAGTGGGACTTCTGCCCATCCCTGAGGAGGGAGTCTCACCCAGAAAGCTGGTCTGGTCAGGAATTGAGATTCCCATTCACCTGACCAAGGGAGCAGTGGACATTAGCTTTAATTGCACAAGCAGTTCAGATCTAGAACACACCATCGGGAAGGTAGCAAATTTAAAAAAAAAATTACTTTACATAAGTGATTTGGACGAGAGTATAGAAGGTATGGTTAGTAAGTTTACAGTTAACCCTGAAATTGGTGGTGCAGTGGACATGAAGGAGGTTTTTTAAGGTTACAATGGGATGTTGATCAAATTGGCCAATGGGCTAAAAAAATGGCATATAGAGTTCCAGCTGGATAACTGCAAAGTACTCCATTTTGGTACGGCAAACAAGGGTAGGGCTTACACAATTAATGGTAGGGCCTTGGGTAGAGTTAGAAGTGTGGTGCTTGAAAAGCACAGCTGGTCAGTCAGAGGAGGAGTCAACGTTTCAAGCATAAGCTCATCAGGAATGTCATTCCTGAGGGTGCTTTTACATGGAGTGAACTTCATGAGAAAGTTGTGGATGTGGGTACAATTACAATGTACAATTACAATTTGGATAAATACATGAGTAGGAAATATTTGGAGGGATAAGGACCAGGAGCAGCAAAGTGGGTCAAGTTTAGTTTCATATTATGTTTGGCATGGACTGGCTGGACCAAAGGGTCTTTTCTATGTTGTAGGACAATGACTCCAAGGATCAGCACCAGTCGACCAGATCATACAGATATAGTCCATCATATTTCACTTCCTGGGGATCTATTGCTGCTGCACGGATTGCTAGAAGGGCACAGAGAAAGTGGATTCATTCAGAATTCTGTCGAGGGATGTGGGGCTCAGGGGAAAGAGACACAAAGTGGCTATGTAGGTGTTGCCTCATCTCACTTTTGATCCAATCCAACTTTCAAAAAAATAAAGGTCTCTGCAATTGCTCCCAATCTGCCCAAAGAAGAATGTTACCTTCAAAACCATCTAGTGAAAGTCGACTTCAAACTGAGACAGTTTACGGATTTGAATACAGAAATGAGATCAAATGGATGAAGTGACAACATTAAATATGTTCTCTGCTCATCACTGGCACCTTTAGTCATTAGACAAGCAGGAGGCTGGAAGAACACAGCAAGCCAGACAGCATCAGGAGATGGAGGAGTCAATGTTTCAGGTGTAACCCTTCTTGGGTTACACTCAAAACGTTGACTCCTCCACCTCCTGATGCTGCCTGGCTTGCTGTGTTCTTCCAGCCTCCTGCTGGTCTACCTTGGATTCCAGGGCCTGCAGATTTGTCTTTAACCTTAAGTCATTAGGCATTTGTCTCTCACTCTGTGAATCTGTATGATTACTGCCTTGCACATCTCGCTCCTCTACAATTTCCTTAAAAAACGTTTTCTTTAATGCATTATTTCATCACCATCCCCTCACTCAGCCTAGAAAAGTTCAGAGAAACTTGCACAAAAACAAATTGCTGGAAAAGCTCAGCAGGTCTGGCAATATCAGTGGAGAGAAGTCAGAGTTAAGGGTCGAGTTACCCCTCCTCGATTCAGATTTCTCTCCAGAGATGTGCCAGACCTACTGAGCTTTTCCAGCAACTTCTGTTTTAGTTTCTGATTTACAGTGTCCGCAGTTCTTTCAGTTTCAGAGAAATTTGTACCTATTGTACACTCTCAAAATGCAAACACCAAGTGTAGAAGTCAAGAAAATTACACTGGTTAGTATTTGAAGGAAAACTAAACACACTCAAAAATAATTTATAAATGACTACAAATATCTACAGCAAACCTACACAAAAAAAATTGATCACTTCAAGTGAAATGCAAGGAAAACATTTTTTTCCCTAAACCAAACTCTTGCAAACAGGATATTTAGAATTAAGTTAAATGTGGTGGCTCAGTGGTTAGCACTGCTGCCTCACTATGCCAGGGACCTCGATTTGATTCCAGCTTCTGGCAACTGTCTGTGCAGAGTTTGCACATTCTCAATGTATTTGCATGGGTTTCCTCCCATAGTCCAAAGATGTGCAGGTTAGGTGAATTGGCTATGCTAAATTGCCCATAGTGTTCAGAGATACGTAGGTTAGGTGCATCAGTGAGGGGTAAATGCAGAGTAATAGGGTAGGGGAATTGGTCTGGGTTGGTTACTCTTCGGAGGGTCAGCATGGACTTGTTGGGCTGAAGGGCCTGTCTCCACACTGTAGGGATTCTAATGAATTAGAGTGTAGGAGTTATTTTCCATTAGGGGTCTGTTCCTAGCAAGACAGTCTCATGCTAAGAATTAGGAGAAGCAAATACAACATAAATCTGCAGTACAGTTAGTCATCAGTGCAAAGATAAAAGTTAGAGACAATCAAATAGAAAGAAAAAAAGCGTTTTGTTGCAAGTTTAAAGTCCGGATACAGCTCATGCAAAGATTACATTGACTATCACAAGTTAACTCACAAACATGACATATAGATTATCACAATCATGTTCCTCCCTTGGTGAAAAAGTAGGAGAGTTTCAGGACGACAGGCTATGACGTGCATATTCCTGGATGGCCGTGACCATCTCAAAATTAATTGACAGAGGAAATGCAGCTGAGAAATGGGTCCAACTGGTCTGGACTAGCTCTTATGCAGTCCAACTGGTCTGGACTAGCTCTGGTGCATCATAACTCAATCATTCCCTCTCCTGCTCCCATTCCATCATTGCGGGCATCATAACCTCTCCCTGACAATGAGGAACCTCGACATTCTCCCCACGCTGGATAAAAAGATTTCTTCTGAATTTTCTATGGTTTGATTTTATTCATGACTGTCTTTAATTACTTGGACATCCCTCCACCCCTACAACAAGTGGGAACATTTTCCCTACATTTACCTGATTGAGTTCACTTCATAATTTTAAAGATCGCTAACGGATAACTTAAAAGGACAATCAGATGAGAACATTCATCAGATTGAAAAGCAAACCAAATGCAAGGTTTTGTCCTTTGATCTTATGTGCCCTATGTTGCACGCCTTCGATTAAGTTCAAAGCCTTAACTCTTGACCAATTTTTATCCCTCAAATGATGTCCTTAAAAATTCACATATTGCTGATTTTGCACTGTACAAATTGGCTGTCATGTTTCCTACCTTCCAACAGAGATTACACTTCAAAAGCAATCCATTAGATGTACACAATTTTGGGAATTTTGAAATAGGAGGTAGAACTTGTAATCATCCCTTGGTCAACATGGTATATGTAGTCATGTTTCACTGGAACATCTAAAGTGCTGCTGCAACCCAAATTCCTTATTGCTGTTAGTCTAAGTTAGTGATACCAATTGGTGAATGTTACTGAGTCATAGAGGTGTACAGCATGGAAATGGATCCTTCGGTCCAACTCGTCCTTGCCTACCAGATATGCTAAATTATTCTTGTCCCATTTGCCAGCATTTGGCCCATATCCCTCTTCCTATTCACGTACCCATCCAAATGCCTTTTAAATGTTGTAATTGAACCAACCTCCGCCACTTCCTCTGGCAGCTCATTCCATATACGCACCCTCATGATAAAATTGCCCCTTAGGTTCCTTTTAAATCTTTCCTGTTAAACCTCTTGTTCTTGACTCTCCCACCTGGAAAGGAGACCTTGGCTATTCACCCTATCCATACCCCGCATAATTTTATAAACCTCTAAAGACCATTCCTTCAGCCTCTCTCGCTCCAGGAAAGCAGCCCCGGTCTATTTAGCTTCTCCCTGTAGCTCAAACCCTCTAACCCTGGCAACATCCTTGTAAATCTTGTCCACACAAAGTTTTTGGAAGAGGAGGGGGATGGGTCATGGTAAGCAGAGTAACTTTATGACTATAGTAACTTAACAGCTGACTTGCAGGATTGCCTCTGATAAGACTTCATGCTCAAGATATTCCTTTTTCAAAAATGCACTGACTATGTCCAATCAGATCACTTTTATCCAAGCATCCATCATAGGTTTATTATAGATTCTAACATTCCCTCTCCTACTGACAGACAGCTGATGGCTCCCTAGTTCCCTGTTTATTCCCTTTGTTCCTTTCTGAAGTGGCAGGTAACATTTGCAAGCTTCCAATTTGCAGGAATCATTCCAGAATCTAGAGAGTTTGGAAGATGAGCATTAATACATTGACCATCTATATAGCCCCACCCTTCAACACTCTGGAAGTAGAATACAAGATCCCAGGGACTTCACTTGCAGTCTCAAATTTCTTTAGCACAACCTTCTAATTAATGCTAATTTGCTTCAATTCCTCAAACTCACTAGTCACTTGGATCTCTAATTCTGGGAAATTCATTGTATCTCCTTCAGCAAAAGCAAAAAAAAAACAATAAAACATTTAGCTTCTGTTATTTCTCTATTCCACATCATTAAAAAAAAACTCTCCTGCCTCTACTTTTAATGGACCCACATTCATCCTTGCTGAACATTTCCTTTTTAATGTACGTGGAGAAGCTTTTACAGTTTATTTTTGGTTTTTGCTAGATTGCATTCCTATTCCAGCCTTTTTTGCCTATTTCTTGGTCCTTCTTTGCTGAATTCTAAAAAATTCCCAATGTTGATTTATTACCATTTCTGATAAATTCCTTTAAAATCATCTACAATCTTTAACATCCTGTCAATCATGGTTGACTGACAATTTAGAGTTTTTACATTTAGAAGTGGTACATAGTTGCACTAAGCCACGTAATAATTCTGTATAGAACTGTCTATTGCCTGTGTACAGTTATGCATTTTAATCTATTTCCCTGATCCAGTTCAGCTAATTTGTGTTTTATGGTCTCAATTTAACACCCTTGCTTCATACTGAACTACCACACTCTCAAATATAAATGTAAAATTCAGTCACATTTGGTCAGTCAACCATAATGGTACTTTTCCAACAATCCAATAGTGTGTGCAGGAGGGCATGCCAGGAACAGTGCCAGGCATACCTGAAGATGAGATGTCAACCTGGTGAAGCCACCAAACAGGCCTACTTCCCAAACAGCATAAGCAGCAAATGACAGAGCTAAGCAATCGCACTACTGTCAGATTTAAGCTCTGCAGGGCTGCCACATCCAGTTGTGAACGGGAGTAGACAGTTAAACAACTCAGTGGAGGAGGCAGCTCCACAAATATCCCCATCCTCAATGATGGAAGTGCCCAGCCCCAGCACAGAGCAAAAAGGTAAGGCTGACACATTCACGCAATCTTCAGCTGGAAGTGCCGAGTGGTTGATCCATCTTGGCCTCCTCCCGTGGACCCCAGCATCAGATACTAGTCTTCAGCCAATTCCATTCACTCCATGTGATATCAAGAAGTGGTTGGAAGCACTAGATACTGAAAAGACTACAAGCCCTGGCGATATTCTGGCAATGATACTGAAGATTTGTGCTCCACAACTTGCCAAGATCTTCCAGTACAGATCTACCCAACAGTGTGGAAAATTGCCCAGGTATGTCCTGTACATAAAAAGCAGGACAAATCCAACCTGGCCAATTACTGCCCCATCAGTCTATTCTCAATCATCAGTAAAAAGTGATGGAAGGTGTCATCAACAATGTTATCAAGCAACACTTGCTCAGCAATAATCTGCTCAGTGACGCCCAGTTTGGGTTCCACCAGGGCCAATCAGTTCCTGACCTTATTATAGCCTTGGTTCAAACATGGAGAAATAAAAAGAGCTAAATTCCAGAGGGGAGGGGAGAGTGACAGCCCTTGACATCAAGGCTGCATTTGTTGTGTGAAGGAATTTCAAGTCTGGTTTTACAAATAAACCCTCAACTAGTACCCCCTGGTAATCCAATGACAGTGCAAACATTGTGCAGCTAAACCAGAGTCATTATTTGGAGATGCCGGTGTTGGACTGGGGTGGACAAAGTTAAAAATCACAACACCAGGTTATAGTCCAACAGGTTTATTTGGAAGCACTAGCTTTCGGAGCACTTCTCCTTTGTCAGATGGTTACCCTGATGAAGGAACAGTGTTCCGAAAGCTAGTGATTCAAATAAATCTGTTGGACTATAACCTGGTGTGTAATTTTTAAACTTTGTAAACCAGAGACATACTGCCTACAACTGTTGGAGGTAACCTGATGTGTTTGGCAGCTTCACAAAAACAATGCTACTTCTCAAGTCCATGGTAAATCCTCACTTGCCCGATAGCCATTACCCAGTACGTGAGCCAAGTGTTGCTCTTGAAGCAACATTAAACCCTTGAAGCTTTTAGCGCACTCATCTCTTTACCCCCAAAATTGAAAATAGGAAAACACAAAGAATTTAGAATAATATCACATTGTCTGCAGCCACATGAGATAGGAGCCATTACTGTAATGAGTTCAAGCATATGACCGAGAGGAAAAGACCAATCAGCCCCTGAACATCCATCAGTTATGGCTGAGTGAATGGTGATGCCAACTCCACAATCCCACCTACTCCCCCACTGACCTTAGATTTTTGACTAACAAAGGAACCAATACCTCTCCCTTAGAAATATTCAATGACCCTGCCTCCACTGTGCTCTGGGGAAGGAAGTTCCAAAGACTCATGAAACTCAAATAAACAACGATTCCCTGTGTGAAGTGAAAGTCTCAATTTGAATCAGTTTCCTCTGGTTCTAGTATTTCCCACAAGGAGATACTATCCACCTTGTCATGTCCGCTCGAATACTACACCCTTCACTAAGTTCCCCTTTCATTGGGGAGTACTCAAAGCTTGGGGATCCCTTCGAGGCATGAAAGGCACTATCCAACATGGAAGTGTTTCCAAAATACAAGGAGATGGAAGAGGATGAAAGAACATAGAATTTTTAGAGAATGCATTATCATTTTTTTGCCTGGGCACCCACATGCTCTCACCTCCCATGACATTACCCTGTTGCCCCAGTCCAGGCACTCATGATTGGCACTCCTTAAGACTCAAGACCACCACCATCACTGACTTCATGGTGACTTCCACTCCACATTCCTACCAGTCCCCAATAATCTCTGCTATTCATTAGTCAAGATTCTATCCCCCTCAGTCGTAAAACTCAGCAAATGGCCAACTGCTCTCCCTATTTAGTATCTCTACGCTCAAAGAATTGTTACAGTACAGAAGGAGGCCATTCAGCCAGTTATACACCAGCTAGCACTCCAAATGAGCAGTGAATTCTGAGGCTAGTCACCGTGTTGTTGAGTCCAGAAGGCTGCAGGGTCACCAAGCAGAAGATGAGAGAAGAGGTGATAGCCTGGTGGTATCATTGGTTTGTTAATCTAGAGATCAAAGCAAACCTCTAGGGATCTGGGTTCAAATCCTACCATGACACGTAGTGGAATTTGAATTCAACAATAATAACATAAAATCTGGAATTAAGAGTTTAATGATAACAGTGAAACCATTGCTGATTTTTGGAAAAACCCATCCGGTTCACTGATGTCCTTTAGGTAAGGAAACTGCCATCCTTACCTGGCCTACATGTGACTCCAGACCCACAGCAGTATGTGTGTGTTTCTCAGCTGCCCTCTGGGCAATTAATGATAGAAAATAAATGCTGGCCTAGCCAGGAACGCCCCACATCTCATGAATGATTATAAAGACCATTCTTCTATCTTGTGTTGGCCCTTTTTGGAAGACTGCAATACAGAGTTCAATCTTGAAGTCTTTCTTCCATATCCTTTACCCACCCTTTAATCTCAGACACTGTCATGACATGGTCTGCTTTCAGCAGAGGAGAAAGGGAGGACTGCAGATTCGTGTTGAAAAGTGTGGTGCTGGAAAAGCACAGCCGGTCAGGCAGCATCAGAGGAGCAGGAGAGTCGATGTTTCGGGCATAAGCTTTCAGCACAGCCAATCCATTTTCACCATTTCCTGATGAAGAGCTTATGCCCGAACTGTCGGCTCTCCTGCTCCTCGGATGCTGCCTAACCGGATGTGCTTTTCCAGAGCCACGCTCTTTGACCCATTTCCACCATCTCAATGTCCCAATATCAGTTTTTTATCTCTCTAGTTTTCTATCAACCATTCCATTGTCTGCGTTCCTTTCTTTCTCAGCTCTGTCTCCACTATCCATTCACTCCTTTTCTATCCTTCCCCTCAGAATAAATACCACCTTTACCCGGTTACTATCAGTTCTGAAGGAGGGTCTCTGGACCCTGTTAACCCTGTTTCTGTCTCCAGATGTTGCAAGACCTGCTGAGCTTCACCAGCAATTCTTTTGCTTGTGTCAGAACTCCAGTATCCACAGGTCTTGGCTTTGTTTTAGTGTCAAAGAGTGTGGCACTGAAACTATAGCCGGTCAGGCAGCATCAGAGGAGCAGAAGAGTCGACGTTTCGGGCATATGTGGATGATTCGCTCATCCAGGAGGATGCAGGGACCGCCCCAAACCGTTTGATAGCTAGCATATCATGGAAAGTGCAGTTTATTTTTAACTGCAAAAATATAAAAGTAGAAAAACAAATATGTACGTACACAGTTACTGAAGCATTTCTACATACTCTTTGCATATGAATAAGAAGCAAACATTGGAATTTGACATTCCCTGCAGTTGCAAAGAGCCCCAGGCATTTCTTATTTATTCAAGATCATATTTACATACATTTGAGGCACCAGGAGGATCTGATAACTGAACAGACCCCCATTGTGCTTTGGCAGGAAGGCCTCAGACAGTGGTCTTTCCTGACTACACTTTGGCAGAAGCTGCCCTAAGCTTTAGTGTGTCCCTCAGCACATCGTCCTGGACTTTGGAATGTGCCAGTCTGCAACACTCGGTCAGGGGCAACACATTGCTCTGGAAGACCAGCATGTTTCGGTCAGACCAAAGAGTGCCTTTCACCGAGTTGATGGTCCTCCAGACACAGTTGATGTCTGTCCCAGTGTGTGATCGCAGGACGGAGGTGCTTGGGACGAATCTCAACAAAAACCACTGCATGTCCCACCAGACTTTCTTTGCAAAGGCACATTCCAAAGAGGAGATGTGCGGCTGTTTCAAACCCAACCCCACCCCCACAGTGCAGATGTTTGAGTAGGTGGGGAATAGAGCAGCTCACTTACTCAGAAGGTCACAAACAAACAGCAGTATGACAATGCCCGTGTTATCTGATTTTGGTCATGTTGGTAAAGGATAAATGTTGGTCCCAGAATAGGAGAACCCTCCTCCACGCACAAAATAAGATCATGGGGTATTTCCCAACAAAAGGGAAGCTTGACCAAAAAGTCACTGCCTCTAACTCACCGTGAATTCAAATTTTAAACACATAGCAATCTCAAATAGAACATTCACTGGAATCGGGTTAACTGGTCGCATGACTTAACTGTTCTTAAAAGCATCAAACCACAACATCCCGATCAAATACTTACTAATACTGCGCAAGACAAAAAACTGATACTAGTCAACTGGAATTTTGTGTACTTAAAAAAAACTAACATCTTGCATTTATAAAGCACCTTCAACTTCTCAATGATCTTCAAAGGGAGTCAGTGACGTAGTGGTAATGTCACTGACCTAACAAACCAGAGCTCCAGGTTAATGCTGTGGGGACATGAGTACAAATCCTACTACAGGAGCTTGTGGAATTTAAGTTCAATAACACAATCTGGAATTTATAAAGGAAAAACAAAATTGATGGTGACATGGTTCTTTAAATGCCCATTAGACAAGGAAACTGGGCCAGAATTTTATTCATGCAGCTCTCATCCCACCAATTTTCCTGGTGGGATCTGAACCAGTGAACCCTGGTTACCTGGATTACCAGCCCAGTGACACTATCACTACACCACCGTCCCCTCCCCCATTCTAAATACTGTCATGGGACTTTTTGCATGCCACTTAAAGGACAGACTGGGCCTTCATTTTATGTTTTTGTTTAAAAAAAAAGGCACCTTCAGTCACACAACACACGCTATGTATGGCACTGCTCAGTGGAGGAGGGTCAGCGTGGATTTTGACCCCAGGTTCTGGGAGTGGGAACCGGGCCTCTGGCCACTAGAGGGCATAACACTAATGTCTATGACACTTAAAAATCACAACACCAGGTTAAAGTCCAAAAGGTTTAATTGGAAGCACGAGCTTTCGGAGCGCTGCTCCTTTATCAGGTGGTTGTGGGGTACTGTTGTTGTTGTTGTTGTTATACTCTACAATCACCCGATAAAGGAGCAGCGCTCCAAAAGCTAGTGCTTCCAATTAAACCTGTTGGACTATAACCTGGTGTTGGGTGATTTTTAACTTTGTATACCTTAGTCCAACACCAGCATCTCCAAACTATGACACTAGAGAGCATTATGGATGGAGTTGACATGCTGAAGGGAGGTTAGAAAAGCAAAATGGTACACTGGAATTATTTAAGATATCTGCTTATTAACCAGCTCAGATGTTATGACACACCTCTGGAACATAAAGCTGGTCACCTGACTACCACTGTGCCCTTCCTGAAGTTATTTAAACACACCATAATGGATTTGAAAAAGGGGCATTTCATACAGCAAGTCCTCATTCCCAAGAAAATACAAATCACTACTTGGTCGCCTTAACGTACTCACTCGGACAGGGAAGTACTCTCGGAAGTATCTCCACACAGCCCAGTTCCGAACCCATTCTGACCTCCGTCCACCTGCAAAGAAGATATTTTAATTTTGTTAAAGCAATCAGCCACGGCGTGACTTGCAAGTACATGTTACTCCCCCTTGTTATTTTCTCCTAGTCCTGAAAATTCCTCCGTTTAAATATTTATCCAATTCATCTTTGAAAAGTACTTACCGAATTCACTGGCAATGTAGATTCAGGCAGCAGGTTCCAGATCAGAAGTTGCTGTGTAACAAATTTCTCCTCTCCCTCTATTTTCCCTCAACTTTTTATTCCCCCTCCCCTTGTCTGAAGATCAGCAGCTGCAGATTTTCCACTGAATTTAAGGACAAACTATTCTGGGAGATCTCCTCTGCACCCTCTCCCAGGCCTTCACATCTTTCCCAAAACATGCCTCCCAGAACAGAGCACAACACTCCAGGTGGAGCCTCACCAGTGATTTACCAACATTTGCCAACAATTTCATTTGATTAGTCTACTCCTCTAATGAAGCAGCCGAGGACCCCATATGCCAATCACATCCATCAATTATGCAGTAGCCTCAGCAGCAAGTGTTTGCTGGGCTGTTGAACTGCAAGAGACATCATGGGCAACACCCACCTATATGAGTAGTGGGAAACTGGAGGACATCCACGAATGGCAACTCAAGCATTTCCGCATAAAGAAAAAGATCTTTCATGTCACCGCTGCTCAATTCCCTAAAGTTAATTTCACTGACATGTTTGAGTAGACCAGGCCCACATTTGCTGGTGTTTACAAGGAGGAGAGTTGAGTAACTGAACTATAATCAACATCAAAAGGTGCCTGGCATGATAACTGCTGGTGGCACTGTGGCTCAGTGGTTAGCACTGCTGCCTCACAGAACCAGGGACCCAGGTTCAATGCCAGCCTCGGGTAACCGTTTGTACATTCTCTGCATGGGTTTTCTCTGGGTGCACCGGTTTCCTCCCACAGTCCAAAGATGTGCAGGTTAAGTGAACTGGCCATGTCAAATTCCCCGTAGACTTAGGTGGATTAGTCAGGGGTAAATGTAGGGGAATGGGTCTGGGTGGGTTGCTCTTCAGAGGGTCGGTGTGGCCTTGTTGGGCCGAAGAGCCTGTTTCCACACTGTAGGGAATCTGAAATGCTTCCTTCGTAATGAATCCGAAACTCAGAACAGTGTCTGAGAGGTCGCTCGTAGGACAGAGATAAGGAGAATTCCTTTTTCCTTTAATTCTTTCAAAATTTGGATTTTGCTGGCAAGACCAGACCTTGTTGCCAATCCCTAATTGCCCCCTTGAACTGAGTGACTAGCTCAGTCATTTCAGAGGGCAGTTAAGAGTCAACTACATTGCTGTGCATCTGAAGTCACATGTTGGCCAGACCAAATAAAAAAGGACCATTGGGTTTTTATGAATTATGCTGATAGTTGTTGAGTTGCTGAGATGTGGTGGTGACCATGAGAATGGAGACAATTTCATGTGCAGATTTATTTATTGGATGTAAATTACACCAAGGACTCACTGGAGTCTAACCCATGTCACCAAAGCATTAGCTTAGGTCTCAGATTACTAGCACTAGTCTAGTGACATTACCGAGATGCCACCATCACCTGTAATGATAATGTCGATAATTAATAAGCCAGTACTGCAGGTTAACGTGCTCAGGAAATGTGTCCAAATTCCAACATGGCACGTGGTGGAATTTAATTTAATAAAACATCTGGGAAAGAAAATTTCCTTTAGGGAAGGAAATCTTCTGTCCTTACCTGGTCTGGATCTAGACCCATAGCAATGTGGTTGACTTTTAACTGCCCTCAGGTCAATTAGGGATGGGTAATAAATGCTGGCCTAGCTAGTGTCCACATCCTATGAATGAATCAAAAAAGAACTTTGGAATTTCTTGCACGAAAGACCTGTGGATATCGAATCATTAAGTATATTGTAGATAGTACCAACCTGCCAGAGGAAGTGATGGAGGCTGGTACAATTATAACATTTAAAAGGCATCTAGGTGCATGAATAGGAAGGGTTTAGACGGATATTGGCCAAGTGCTGGCAAATAGGACTAGATTAATTTAGGATATCTGGGTGGCATGGAAGGATTAGACCAACAGGTCTGTCTCTGTGCTGTACATCTCTATGATATTGTAATGGGATAAGGTGTAGCAGGCTGGACCACTCTACTCCACTTTCTATTTCTTAGGTTGAACTAACTCCTATTTACTGTTTAGTAATTTCATTGCTTGAATGTCAAGCTTGGATGACAAGCGTATCATTTGTTGCCCATCCCTAATCATCTTTGAAAAGATGAACCATCTTGAACCACTGCAGTCTATGTTGCATATGTATACTCATTGTCAGAAGTCACAATAACAGGTTTGTTTGAAATCAGAACCTTTTGAAGCACTGCTCCTTCGTCAGGTGAAGTCAGAGTCATAGAAATGTATGACTTCATCTGACAAGGTTCTGATTTCAAACAAACCTGTTATTGTGACTTCTGACAAATGAGTATACATATGCAACATGGACTACAGTGGTTCAAGATGGGTCATCTTTTCAAAGATGATTAGGGATGGGCAACAAATGATACGCTGGTCATCCTCACCTGATGAAGGAGCAACACTCCAAAAGCTTGTGATTTCAAATCAACCTGTTGGACTAAAACCTGGCATCGTATGACTTCTGACCTTGTCCACCCCAGTCCAACACCAGCAATTCCACATTAACAGGCTCAGTGCTAGAAGGAAAGGATTTTGACTCTAGTGTTACAATTCCAAGTCAGAATGCAGTTGACAGTGTTCCTCTGTGACTACAGAAGATGCTGTGGAAGGGGCACTGGCAGGTTGTTGCACTGCATCTTGTAAGTGGTATACACTGCTGCCCCTTTTATACCCTTGACCAACAGCATACATGTTTAAGTTTCTGCTGATCGAACAGACTGCTTTGTCCTGAAGCTTTCCTGTGGTGGCTAAGCTGACAAATGAAGGACTCTTGAAGAGACAAAATAAAGAATAAGACTCCGCAAACCCAAGATCAGCTGTTAGGCTCCTTGATCGAATCCCACTGCAACTTAACCGGGTCCACTCCTCGCCCAGTTTCTAACCTTGGTTCGGCGTATTCCAATCGATGACTAGCCAGGAAAAGTATAAAGCTGCAACGGGCCACAGTTTAGTGAAGAACATGTAGCACAAGACCATAGTGCATGTGATCCCTGTAACGTGAAATCAGAAGCACAGTCATGGAGAGGAACCCAAAACCAAAGTTAAGAGACACTACAATGGTGAAGAACAGAACATTCTTTCACTCATAGCACTTCAGGAATTCTCGTTTCCAGTGAGGGGGTTGGCTAGCTAGTTTGTGATGCAGAGTGATGTCAGAGTGGGTTCAATTCCTGCACCAGCTGAGATTGCCATGAAGGACTCTCCTTCTCAACCTCTCCCCTCAACTGAGGTGTGGTGACCCTCAGGTTAAACCACCACTAAGGCATCTCCCTAATAGGCAAACAGCACTATAGTTTGTTAAGATTATTTACTAATTCCATCAAGCTGAATACTATTTAATTGCTTTTTCATTCATGGGAGGTGAGTATTGCTGGCTGACCTAGCATTTATTACCCCTCCCCTAATTGCCCCTTGAAAAGTTGTGCACAACTAAGCAATTGTTTGAATATAAATTCCCGGTCACCATGGTGGAATTTGAATACATGTCCCAGAACATTCATCCAGCTGGTCTTTGCACTACATCAGGTAAAGCCTACAGATATTTAATGAGGCCACACTTGGAATATTGTGTACAGTTCTGGTCACCACACTACCAGAAGGAGATGGTACAGAACAGGTTTATCAGGATATTGCTTGGTACGGGGGGATTTTAGGTATGGAGAAAGTTTGGATAGACTGGGTTTGTTTTCACTGGAACGCAGGAGGTTGAGGGGCGATAGAAATTTAAAACATTGTGAATGGCAACGTTGGAGTGGAAAGTAGGAGGCTTTTCCCAGGGAGGAGGAGCAGTTACTAGAGGAGACAGGGTGGTGTGGGGCCTAAAGGAGATGTGCACACTTTTTTTTGAAAACCTAAAGGGTGGTTACACCCTGGAACGTGCTGCCAGAGATGGTAGTGGAAGCAGACACAATAGCAACATTCAAGAAATACCTAAAATGAATACATGAATGGGAAGGGAATTCCAGCACCACACACAACTCTCAGTCTCAAACTTTCTCAATGGTTGGACTGCAGATGCTGAAACCAGAGTTTAGATCTGAGTGATGCTGGAAAAGCACAGCAGGTCAGGTAGCATCCGAGGAGCAGGAAAATCGACACTTCGGGCAAAAGCCCTTCATCAAGAATCTAAACTCTAAACATGCTCTTGTCAGCTTTCGGAATGATGACACTCTTCACTAAATGAAGGAAATACATACAACACAGGAAGAGGCCCTTCGGCTCTCCATGCCTGCTCCACAACATTTTGCCCTTCCATACTAAAACTGTCTTCCCTTTCAGGAAAAAGCCTTTCATCAGGAATGAGGTTTGTGGACCAGGGGTCTGAGAGATAAAAAGGAGGGGGTTGGGGTTGGTGGGGGGGGGGGGGGAGGAAAAGGTAGCTGGGAATGTGATAAATATATGGAGGTGAAGGGGATGATGAAAGGTCGGAGAGGAGGAAGTGGAGTGGATAGCTGGGAAGGAAGATGGACAGGTAGGACAGTTCAAGAGGGTGGTGCAAAGTTGGAAGGTTGGATCTAGGATAAGGTGGGGGGAGGGGAATGAGGAAGCTGTTGAAATCCACATTGATCTCATGGGGTTGCAGGGTCCCAAGGCAGACAATGGGGCGTTCTTCCTCCAGATGTCAAGAGGTAAGGGTTTGGCAATGGAGGAGGCCCAGGACCTACATGTCCTTGAGGGATTGGGAGGGGGAGTTAAAGTGTTTCCTCATTTCCCCTCCCCCCACCTTATCCCAGTCCCAAACCTCCAACTTGGCACCACCCTCTTGATCTGTCCATCTTCCTTCCCACCTATCCGCTCCACCCTATCATCTTCACCCCCACCTCTATCTACCTATCGTATTCCCAGTTACCTTCCCCTCAGCCCCACCCACCGTCCCATTTATCTCAGCTCCCCCAGCCCACAAGCCTCATTCCTGATGAAGGACTATGCCAGAAATGTCGATTCTCCTGCCCCCTCGGATGCTGCCTGACCTGCTGTGCTTTTCCAGCACCTACTCAACTCTGATCTCCAGTCCTCACTTTCTCCTACTCGAGAGACTGAGAATCAAGGTAGTGATACAAGAATGACTAATAAAAGCTGAGCCAAATAAAAGTGTTTGGCACCTTAATTCTTGTTTTTTTTTTGAAAACAGCACAAAGTTTTAAGGAACCAGGAATTCAGGAGCCAGATAAGCAGTAATCTAACCTAATGTTAGTACAGGTTTGAGGCTGAATGGTCATTCCTGTTCTCAACTTGACCACTTAAAGTGAGTCTCTGCACATTTATCAAAACATTTGGGCAAACCAAACTTCTCCATTGTTGTTATGATCAAATATCTATTGCTTTTATTCTATTCTTTTAAGCACACACAAATCTCATCTGCACTTCAATATGCACAACTGCTTAACAAAAAACATTATAAAAGGAACAGCCTCCAGTCTTCAACTAAAATGAAAAAAATAACTTTGAAGGAAGGTGTGAACTTACCCATAATTAGAAAAGTGATAACCCACTGATAGACAGAGATCATTTGCAAATGTCGTTCCACCTTGGACCTTGCCAGCCAAGGAAAAGATGGTAGGTTACTCAAGGCTGAGAGAATACTTGCGCCAGCTCCTAGACAAAGGGAAACAGATAAGGTAAGTCCATCTTTGTTGCAAGTGTAGTAATTGCTCCTGACAATTTGCTATGTGTGCTGTGGAAAATTGCCAGAATTCCCTTGCTGTGTGATTTTCCCTTTCTGCACTTTTTCATGACCACAGAGTGTTCCAAAGTGATGGAACTGGCTCAAAAGGACCGAATGGCCTACTTCTGATCCTGTTTCTGATGTAAATCACTTCTGCACAGAGGCTAACAAGAATGTCCCAAGGATAAGGAACTTCAGTCAGGAGGATAGATTGAAGGAACCGAGAATGATGGCCTTAGATGGAAGACTGCAGAGAGTAGACCTGACAGGGATTTTCAAAACCATTAGCAGGCAGGATGGAGTCATTATGATGGAAACCATTCCTGTTCGTAAAAGGAACAAGAGGGTGTGGATCACAAGTGATTTGTAAAAGAAGCAAGGGTGATGTGAGGGGGAGGGGGGGGGGGGGCAAAAAAAAAAAGCCTTCACACAGCAGGTAGCTAAGATCTGGAATGTACTGTACAGAAGTGTGATGGGGACAGGTTCAATTGAGGCATTCAAGAAGGTCAGAGACAGGAAGGACTGCAGATGCTGGAAGTCAGAGTCAATAGATGTGGAGCTGGGAAAGCACAGCAGATCAGACAGCATCAGAGGAGCAGGAAAGTCAACGTTTCCAGCTGAAACCTTTGTCAGTTTAAGAAATTATGTGAAAAAAGCAGGAGGTTGACAGTGGTTAAATGATGCTTGAAGAGCCAGTGCAGACATGGGCTGAATAGGCTCATTCTGTGCTGTAACCATTCTGTGATTTTCTGAAAAATATAATTTGATATCAATACCTCAATATTCACCTGGTTTCAAATTGTCGTAGCACTTTGCGTGTATTTTACACCAGCTTAACTTTTCACAGTTTCGCTCACATTCTAGATTATATCCCGGTTTCCAGATTTCTCATCCATCCTGTAAACACCCATCATTTTATACTGCGCCTTCAAGTTGCTCCTTACACCGCTTATTGAATGGCCTGCACTGCCCCTTTAAATGAGCTATCCAGTTAGTTCCACTCCCCTGCTCTATCCCCATTGTTTTCCTAGTTATCCCACTGCATTCTGAAAGTTTGCATTTCTCAAGCTGTGACCAGCTGGGAAAAACTGACATATTGGCAAAGTTTTTCACTCAGCTGTACAGCATAGAAACAGACCCTTTGGTCCAACTCCATCATGCCAACCTGACATTCTACATTAATCTAGTCTCATTTTGCCAGCATTTACCCCATATTTCTCTAACCCCTTCCTATTAATGTACCCATCCAGATGTCTTTTAAATGCTACCAGATGTCTTTTAATTGTACCAGCCTCCACCACTTCCTCTGGCAGTTCGTTCCAAAAATGCACCACCCTCTGCACATAAAAGTTGTCCCTTAGGTCACTTTTAAATCTTTCCCCTCTCACCTTAAACCCGGGTTTGATTCCAGCCTTGGGCGACTGTGTGTGGAGTTTGCATATTCTCCCAGTGTCTGTGTGGGTTTCCTCCAGGTGCTCTGGTTTCCTCCCACAATCCAAAGATGTGCAGGTTAGCTGAATTGGTCATGCTAAATTGCCCATAGTGTTCAGGGATGTGTAGGTCAGGTGCATTAGTCAGGGGAATGTAGAGTATTAGTGTAAGGGAATGGGTCTGGGTGGATTACTCTTCAGAGAGTCGGTGTGGACCTGTCAAATTTACGGGCGTGTTTCCACACTGTAGAGGTTCTATGAACATATCGACCTCTTCCGTCAGGCAGACGATACAAACGCATGGAAACACACATACACACACAGGTTCAGGTTTCTTCCCTGCTGAATGGATCACTCTAATTTCAAATCTAATGTTGATCTTGCTCTGTGCACCTTCTGTTCAGCTGTACCCTTGTATGCCTCGCTCTGCCGAAGCACCCTATGGTCTGTATGTCCTTGTGTTATAATCTGCCTATTCTGCTCGTAAAACAAAGCTTTTCATTGTACTTAGGTGCATGCAACAACAATTAATCAAATCAAAATTGGTCCCTATGTACAAAGATCTATCACTTACCTGTGAATGTAAATAATCCACATTATAAGTATAACTGATGATCTTCAATTGGTTTTTATTATTTGAGCACACCGAGTGGTTCTGCAAGTGCTGTCCATTGCTGTTCAATGTGATTATTCCAGACAATTCACTGGCTTTTGTAAATGCGCACTAGTTGAGTATGGTCTGCAATATTCAGATTTTACAGTACATGCATCTAATCATTTAATATGCCTTTCAAAACTGATTAGCTTCAGCACAAACTGGAACCATGGAGTCTGACATAATCAGGATCATTGATACATACATTAATTGTTTCAGATGTCACATGAAGGGAGAGGAATTGGTTACAAAGCACCATTCAAAACCATATGCACATTTACAAGTGGTATTTTAGACCATAAGATGGACTGAATGACCTAATTCTGCTCTGTCACATCTACTCCACTATTTGATCATGGCTGATATGTTTCTCAACTCCATTCTCCTCCCATCCCCCCATAATCCTTGATCCCCTTACTAATCAAGAACCTGTTTAAATACACTTGATGACTTGGCCTCCACAGATTCAAAACCCTCTGGCTGAAAAAGAATTCCTCTTCATCTCAGTTCTAAAAAGGGTAATTCCTTCATTGAGGCAGTGTCCTCAGGTCCTAGTCTCTCGTCCTTATGGAAATATCTTCTCTACATCCACTCTTTCTATGCCTCTCAGCATTCTAAGTTTCACTCAGATCCTCCCATATCTTTCTAAATTCCATTGGCTTTGGATAAGTACATGGACAGGAAAGGTTTGGAAGGATATGGGTCAAGAGCAGGGTAAGGGGGTTAGTGTGGATGGACATTTTGGTCAGCATGGACCAATTTGGGAAAAAGGGTCTCTCTCTGTGCTGAAGGACTCTATGACCCTGGGTACAGAACAGAGTGTCCAAATCATTCCTCGTAAGCCCTTTATCTCCAAGATCATTCTAGAGTTCCTCCACCCACAGCACATCCTTAGATTCGGGGCCTGAAATTACTCAAAATATTCCAAATGCAGTCTAACCAGAGTCTTAAACGGCCTCAGCCAGACACCTCTGCTCTTGTACTCTAGGCCTCTTGAAATGAATATAACATTTGTATTGGTGCTCAGTTGGCAATTTGGAACATGCATGTTAACCTCAAGAGAATCCCGAACTCAGACTCCCAATACCATTTGTGCCTCAAATGTCTGAAGGCTTTCCCCAATTCAAAAATAGTCTGTGCCTCTAATCTTTGTACCAAAGTGCAAAATCTCAATTTTCCACGTTGTACTCCATCTGCCACTTCTTTACCCACTCTCCTGACCTGTCTAAGTGGATGATTGGCTAGCATGTTTCTTATATGTAAAGTCTGCGAAGAAAACAGAGCAAATTGAACAATCATATTTGGCAAGAGCTACGTCTAAGATTTGACCAGGGCAGAGGACCAGTCAGAGCTGGAAATGTTTGGCAAGATTCTGCATTTGGAAGAATACAGTTTGAGTTTAATAAGTAAATATACATTATCTGTTTCTATCTCTGCTTTTTTCCCCCCCAAAGTACATGGATATTTAACAAAATATTGCTGCAAATGTTTATTTAAATACGTATGAAGTAGATTTACAAAGTTTGCCTAAGGTAAGATTAGCATGAATAGACTTTTTTTGGATGACCTTTAGGAGTTTGGTATCACTAAATCCTGTATCAGCAATAAAATTTGTTCCAAAACTTCCCGACCTTGCTAACTTAATCATAATCTGAAGCCTCATTGGTAATTTTCCTACTGTATGACTGGGCAGTTAGTGATTTCTGAAGGAGGGTCACTGGACTCAAAATGTTTACTCTGCTGGCTCTCCACAGATGCTGTCAGACCTGCTGAGTTTCTCCAGCAATTTGTGTTGTGTGTGTGTTTTATGTAGAATCATAGAATCAGTGTGGGAGCAGGCCATTTGGCCCACTGAGACCACCCCACCTTCCAAAACAGCATCCCACCCAGACCAAACTCCTACCCTATCCCCTGTAACCCTACCTTTTCCATGGTCAGCCCGTCTAGCCTGCATAGCATCTTTGGACTGTGGGAGGAAACCACAACCAAAAAGTGCCATGACAATTTGAAACCTGGTCACAGTGCTAACCACTGATCCTCTGTGCTCCCTCCTGACCTTCAGCGTTCACAGTTCTTGATTTTATTTAAGTTAATTTCTTGGACGAATGAAGTGAACCTACTACTGCCAAGTTTGCAGATGACAAAAACAAAAAAAGGTGCTAAAGGGAGTGGTGAGGATGACAAAACCCTACAGAAGGATATAGCAAGTGGGCAAAACCTGGCAGAGGGAACATAATGTGGGGAAATGAGAGGTAATGCACTTTGGGGTAGAAGAATAGAAAGGTAATGTTTTTTTTTAAAAGGGGAAAGTCTGTAGAAAACTACTGTAGAGGGATTGGAGAGTCCTTGTGTATGAATCACAAAAAGCTACCATTTCAGTTCATTGGATAATCAGGAAGTGAATGAAATACTAGCCTTTATTTCAGAGGGAATAGTTCACATGGCTCAGTACTTCCAAGTTTCATATAATCCACACATTTTGAAATTGTGCCCAGCTAGATCTAGATCACTAATACATATGTGGAAGAGCAGGGGTTCCGAACACCAACTCCTTCACTATTAGCCTACCTCCAGTGTGGTAAATAAGCATTATCCTGTTTGTAGTAACTCAGCATATTTGTATCCATGTTGGCACTGTTCCTTTTATTTCTTGAGGTCTAACTCTGCTTATGTCTATTGTGTGGCACTGTAACAAGTATCTTCTATATATACCACATCAACAGCATTGCCCTTATCAGTCCTTTGTAGTATCTCATTGAAAAGCTCAAGTTAGTTAGTTAAACCTGATTTGCCCTTAACAAATCTTTACTGGTTTTACTTAATTAACCTGCTTTTGCCCTAGTGAGTATCAATTTTACAACCATGTAACATGGGAACAGGAATAGACCATTTGATCTGAACAAGTATTTGGAGATAGACCACAGATCAGCCATGATCTCGCTGAATGGTGGAACTGGTTCAAGGGGCTGAATGGCCTACTATGTTCCCTCAAGTCTGCCCTGCCGTGCAATAAGGTCATGGTTGATGGGTTTGCATTTTGATTGCACGTTCCCATCAATCCTCAAACACTCAAGTCCCCTTTCCAACTGAAATCTATCCTTTTCAGTCTGAAATTTCTTTTAAAAAATTCATTCGCAGGATGAGGGCATTACTGGCTAGGTCAGTATTTATTGCCCATCCCTATTTGCCCAGATGGCAGTTAAGAGTCAAACACATTGCTGTGGGTCCAGAGTCACATATAGGCCAGACTATGTAAGGACTGCAGTTTCGTTCCCTAAAGGGAATTACTGAACCAGATGGGTTTTTCCAACAATTAACAATGTGTTCATCGTCATCATTAGACACGGATTCCAGATTTGTTGTTTTTAAGTATTCACTGATCCTGCCCCCAACTGTCATCCAATGCAGAGAGTTCCAAAGTTGCACACCCTCAAATAATTGATCACTTTTAAAAATCCTTTCACCATAGAATTTAATGTGACTGGCCTCTAGTCACTGGATTTAACTTCACTCCTTTTTTTGAAAAAAGGTTTTAACATTTGCAATTCTCCAGTCCTCTCGCAACAGCCCAGTCTACAGGGGTTACAGACAATAAGTGTTTTATTCTTGGTAGGTGCCTTATGAAAGGATCAAACTAGTATCTAGAAAATTCAATCCTGCTCATTAAGTTATGTTTTTACAGGCAGCATGAAAGGAGTGTATTATTTCAGAATACTAGCTATAGCCCACGTTGTGCATCAGAGAGTGTCACACCCAGAATGCAAGTGATCAGGATTGTATAGATGATAACGAGAGAGTCTCTGGGATTCTCACAACAGCCAGAGGGAATTTTTGGACTAGTTTACTGTGGATCTAGATTGTCCGGTTGTAAACGTTGTTGCTAATCAGTTGAACAGTTTGCTTTCATCTCCACTAAGCTCTTGCTTTGAAGAAAAATGGCAATAGTGACTTGGGGGCAGCACGGTAGCTCAGTGGTTAGCACTGCTGCCTCACAGCACCAGAGATCCAGGTTCAATTCCACCCTCAGGCAACTGTCTGTGTGGAATTTGCACATTCCCGAAACATCGATTTCGAAGCTCCTTGGATGCTGCCTGAACTGCTGTGCTCTTCCAGCACCACTAATCCAGAATCTGGTTTCCAGCATCTGCAGTCATTGTTTTTACCTACATTCTTCCTGTGTTTGTGCAGGTTTCTTCCAGGTGCTCTGGTTTCCTCTCAGTCTGAAGACATGCAGGTTAGATGGATTAGCCACAGGAAATGCTGTTTGGAGAGTCAGTGTGGACTTGATGGACCAAATGGCCTGTTTCCATACTGTAAGGATTCTATGATTTCAAGTATGTAGTCTGTACAGAGCTCTGGGAAAAGGGTCAAGAATGAGAGAGGAATGACATTAATCACTCGAACAGCCAGCTCAGGATGGTAAGCTGAATGGCCTCCATTGATAGTTTAACGATCTTGATTCTGCAGACATAAGCTCAAGCCAGTTGGTGCACTCTTTTGGTAATCTAATGACAACAAAGGATACTGGATGGTGTGTGAATATGGCTCCAAGCCAGACAATCAACCACGATCTAACAATTGCAGAGTAGAGTGGATGGGCTGAATGGCCCACTCTTACCCTGGTTTTCCAAATCCAAGCAGCTTGAGCCCATTCAACCCAGTATTGAAATTTCAACAGAAAAATGGATTGATTTTTTGTTGGGCAATGATATTAAAGGACAAAATGAATCAGGCAGATGGATACTGACTAGCCATGATATTATTGAATAGCAAAATAACTTCCAGGGCTGAATGGTTTCTGTCTGTTCCTAAGTCCACTCCCTAGAGCGGAGTGAGAGATTTGGAAAGACCAATCAACAAAAATGTTGAAAAACTTGAAAGGGCTCAGAAAAGATTTACAAAGATGTTGCCAGGGTTGGAGGGTTTGAGTTATAGGGAGAGGTTGAATAGGCTGGGGTTGTTTTCCCTGGAGCATTAGAGATTGAGGGGTGACCTTATTTGATTTTACAAGATCATGAGGGGCATAGATAAGATGAATAGCCAAGGTCTGTTTCCCCAGAAGTTGGGGAATCCAAAACCAGAGGGCATAGATTTAAGGAGAGAAGGTAAAGATTTAAAAGGGAACCAAAGGACAACATTTTCATGCAGGGGATGGTGTGTCTATGGAATGAGCTACCAGGGGAAGTGGTGGAGGCTGGTACAATTACAGCATTTAAAAGGCATTTGGATAGGTATATGAATAGGAAGGACTTTTGATTTGATTGATTTATTGTTGTCACATGTATCTGAGTACAGTGAAAAGCTTTGTTTTGCAAGCAGTACAGGCAGATCATAGCAAACAAGGACAAACAAATCACAGGGTGTTTAGACAGAGCGAGGCATATAGGGTTACAGCTGCACAGGAGATTCAAAAAACAAGATCAACATTACTTGAAGTTAGAGATGTCCATTCAGTAGTCCAATAACAGCAGGGAAGGAGCTGTTCTTGAATCTGTTGAAGCATATGTTCAAGCTTCTGCATCTTCTGCCTGACAGAAGAGGTTGTAGGAGAGCATTACTGGGTTGGGAGGGGTCTTTGATGTTTAGTTTAGTGTGGTGCTGGAAAAGCACAGCAGGTCAGGCAGCGTCCGAGGAACAGGAAAATCAACATTTCGGGCAAAAGCCCTTCATCAGGATGAGTCTGAGCTGGTCTTTTATCCTCCACACAAACATCCTTTCACTATATTTCATTAACCATCTCTGCATACTATCCTATTCCTTATCTCTGTCTAGCTTCTCCTTAAAGGATTTTGCCTGAAACGTCGATTTTCCTGCTCCTCGGATGCTGCTTGACCTGCTGTACTTTTCCAGCATCACTCTAATCTAGACTCTGGTTTCCAGCATCTGCACTCCTCACTATTGCCTGGGTCTTTGATGTTGGCAGCCTTTCCATGGCAATGAGAAGTGTAAATGGAGTCCATGGATGGGAGATAGGCTTGTGTGATGTTCTGTGGGCTGTGTACACAACTTCCTGTAGCTTCTATAGTCCTAGTTTAGATGGATATGGCCCAAATACTGGCAAATGGGACTAGATTAATTTTGGGTATCTGGTCAGCATGGACAAGTTGGTCTGAAGGGTCTATTTCTGGACTGTACATCTCTATAACTCAACGGTTCACTAATACTCTTCATGGTTTGGCAATATTAGATCAGCAAGCATAGGGAGAGATGCTCAAATGAGATTTGATCTGCTTTCCCTTTACCTGGATACCCAAGTGTGTTACAGGTGGGTTTGCTTCAATAGATGAGTGTTACTTATGAATATAGAACAGCATAGAACAGCATGTCTCAAGCTGAAATCCTCTCAGTAAATTTCGAAAATAGGTTTTCACTATTTCCAGCTATCCATTGGGATGAGGAGTCTGAGTTGGTGTTTTATCCACCATACAAACATCCTTTCACTATATTTCATTAACCATCTCTGCATATTATCTTATTGCCTATCTCTGTCTAGCTTCTTCTTAAAGGGGTCGATGCCATCTATCTTAACCATTTCATGGAACAAAACCCCCATCTCCAACAAGTGTCAGCCATTCGTTCTGGATTTTTTAAATGGGATTTTTGCCTTGACCAAATAAAGTCAGTGTCAAATGATGTACAGCACAGAACAGAACAGACCCTTTGGTCCAACTCGTCCACGCTGACCAGATATTCTAACTAATCAAGTCCCATTTGCCAGCACTTGGCCCATATCCCTCTAAACATTTCCTATCCATATACCCATCCAGTGGCCTTTTAAATATTGTAATTGTACTAACCTCCACCACTTCCTCTGGCAGCTCATTCCAAACACCACCCTCTGCATGAAAAATTTGCCCCTTGGATCCCTTTCAAATCTTTCCCCTCCCACTCTAAACCCATGTCCTCTTGTTCTGGACTCCCCACCCCAGGAAAAGACCTTGTCTATTTACCCTAAGCATGCCCCTCATGATTTTATAAACCTCTACAAGATCATCCCTCAGCCTCTGACACTCCAGGGAGATTGACACATTCCATCATCCAGTACCGTGATAATCCTCAACTCCAGTATCTTGCCTTTTTCCCATTCCTCTCCTGATTAAATATCTGTCTATGTAATGACCCAGCCGCAACAGCCCTCTGTGGTAACGAATTCCACAGAACCACTCCCCTCAGAGAAGAAATTCTTCTTCATCTGTCTGAACTGTGCAATAGAGGCTGCCCTCTGGTCCTAGACTCACCCACAAGGGGAAAGAAACTCTCCACATCTGCTCTTTCAAGGTCTCCAAGCTTTCAATAAGGTCACCAGTTATTGTTCTAAACTCCAATTAGTACAGGCCCAAGCCACTTAACCTCTCCTCATAAGAAAATCTCCCCACACCCAGAGTAAACCTAGTGAACATTCTCCAGTCTGTTTCCGAAACAGGTCATGGAGATGTACAGCACGGAAACAGACCCTTTGGTCCAACATGTCCATGCCGACCAGATATCCCAACCCAACCTACTCCCACCTGCCAGCACCCAGACCATATCCCCCCCAAACCCTTCCTATTCATACACCCATCCAAATGCCTTTTAAATGTTGCAATTGTACCAGCCTCCACCACTTCCTCTGGCAGCCCATTACACATAAGCACTACCCTCTGCATGAAAAAATTGCCCCTTTGGTCTCTTTTATATCTTTCCCCTCTCACTCTAAACCTATGCCCTCTAGTTATTGGCTCCCCACCCCAGAGAAAAGACTTTTTATCTATTTATCCTATCCATGCCCCTCATGATTTTATAAACCTCTATAAAGTCATCCCTCAGCCTCTGATACTCCAGGGAAAACAGCCCTAGCCTCTCCTTATAGTTCAAATCCTCCAACCCTGGCAACATTCTTGTAAATCTTTTCTGAACCCTTTCAAGTTTCACAATATCTTTCCGATAGGAAGGAGACCAGAATTGCACACAATATTCCAAAAGCCGCCTAACCAATGTCCTGTCCAGCCGCAACATGACCTTCCAACATCTAGTACTCAATACTCTGACCAATAAAGGAAACCATACCAAATGCCTTCTTCACTATCCTATCTACCTGCGACTCCACTTTCAAGGAGCTATGAACCTGCACTCCAAGGTCTCTTTGTTCAGCAACACTCCCTCGGACCTTACCATTAAGTGTATAAGTCCTGCTAAGATTTGCTTTCCCAAAATGCAGCACCTCGCATTTATCTAAATTAAACTCCATCTGCCACTCCTCAGCCCATTAACTCAACTGATCAAGGTCCCATTGTAATCGGAGGTAACCTTCTTCGCTGTCCACTGTACCTCCAATTTTGGTGTCATCTGCAAACTTACTTACTAACTATATCTCTTAAGCTCACATCCAAATCATTTATATAAATGCCAAAAAGTAGTGCACCCAGCACCGATCCTTGTGGCACTCCACTGTCACAGGCCTCCAGTCTGAAAAACATCCCTCCACCACCACCCTCTGTCTTTTACCTTTGAGCCAGTTCTGTATCCAAATGGCTAGTTCCCTCTGCATTTTGTGAGATCTAACCTTGATAACTAGTCTCCAATGAGGAACCTTGTCGAACGCCTTGCTGAAGTCCATATAGATCACGTCCACAGCTCTGCCCTCAATCTCTTTGTTACTTCTTCAAACAATTCAATCAGGTTTGATAGACACGATTTCCCCCACACAAAGCCATGCTGACTATCCCTAATCAGTCCTTGCCTTTCCACATACATGCACATCCTGTCGTTCAGGATTCCCTCCAACAACTTGCCCACCACTGATGTCAGGCTCACTGACCTATAGTTCCCTGACTTGTCCTTACCACCTTAGCATCACGTTAGCCAACCTTCAGCTGTTTGTAGAGCAGTTCAGAACAAGATGCAAAGTGAGACTTAATGCTGAATTACTAATACAGAATTTGACCTCAATTCCTCAACCAAATTATACTTTCAATATGTAAAATAGCAAAGTTAAAAATCACAATACCAGATTGTGATACCAACATGTTTATTGGAAGTACAAGCTTATTTTTAGGAAAGCTATTGCTCTCAAATAAACCTGTTGGACCCGCCCCCACACCTAACCCCGCCCCCACTCCCAGATCCAGCCCCACACCAGGTCCCAGGTCCTAGCTCCCAGCCCTGCCGTATATTCACCATCCCTCCAGAACTACCTCTCTGAGGATGAAAGATGAGTCCTCAGCAGAGGCCTCACCTTCATTCCCCTACGCTCTCGGATTAACGAGTTCAACACGCGGCGAGACATCGAACAATTCTTCCGCCGCCTTCACCTCCGCGCCTACTTCTCCAACCAGGAATCTCGCCCACCCTCGGACGATCCCTTCTCCCGCCTCCAACACACCCCATCCACCTGGACACCCCGTGCTGGCCTCTTACCTGCCCTCAATCTCTTCATAGCCAACTGCCACCGCGACATTGACCGCCTCAACCTCTCCGCCCCTCTCACCCACTCCAACCTCTCACCCTCGGAGCGTGCAGCCCTCCACTCCCTCCGTTCCAACCCCAACCTCACTATCAAACCGGCAGACAAGGGAAGCGCGGTAGTAGTTTGGCGCACTGACCTTTACACCGCTGAGGCTAAACATCAGCTCGCGGACACCTCCTCCTACTGCCCCCTTGACCATGACCCCACCTCCCACCACCAAACCATCATCTCCCAGACCATCCATAACCTCATCACCTCAGGGGATCTCCAATCCACCGCCTCCAACCTCATAGTCCCACAACTCCGTACCGCCCGTTTCTACCTCCTGCCCAAAATCCACAAACCTGACTGCCCCGGCCGACCCATTGTCTCAGCCTGCTCCTGCCCCACCGAACTCATCTCTGCATACCTTGACACGGTCCTGTCCCCTTAGTCCAAGAACTCCCCACCTACATTCGGGACACCACCCACGCCCTCCAACTCCTCCATGATTTTTGCTTCCCCGGTCCCCAACGCCTTATCTTCACCATGGACATCCAGTCCTTGTACACCTTCATCCCCCATCACGAAGCCCACCGCTTCTTCCTTTCCCGCCGTACCGACCAGTACCCTTCCACTGACACCCTCCTTCGACTGACTGAACTGGTCCTCACCCTGAACAACTTCTCTTTCCAATCCTCCCACTTCCTCCAAACCAAAGGAGTAGCCATGGGCACCCGCATGGGCCCCAGCTATGCCTGTCTCTTCGTAGGATATGTGGAACAGTCCATCTTCCGCAGCTAAACTGGCACCACCCCCCACCTTTTCCTCCGCTACATCGATGACTGTATCGGCGCTGCCTCGTGCTCCCACAAGGAGGTTAAACAGTTCATCCACTTTACCATCACCTTCCACCCAGACCTCAAATTTACCTGGACCGTCTCAGACTCCTCCCTCCCCTTCCTAGACCTTTCCATTTCTATCTCGAGCAACCGAATCAACACGGACATTTACTATAAACCGACCAACTCCCATAGCTACCTAGACTACACCTCCTCCCAGCCTGCCCCCTGTAAAAACGCCATCCCATATTCCCAATTCCTTCGTCTCCGCCGCATCTGCTCCCAGGAGGACCAGTTCCAATACCATACAACCCAGATGGCCTCCTTCTTCAAAGACCGCAATTTCCCCTCAGATGTGATCGATGATGCTCTCCACCGCATCTCCTCCACTTCCCGCTCCTCCGCCCTTGAGCCCCGCCAATTGCCACAGGACAGAATCCCACTGGTCCTCACCTACCACCCCACCAACCTCCATATACATCGTATCATCCGTCGTCATTTCCGCCACCTCCAAACGGACCCCACCACCAGGGATATATTTCCCTCCCCTCCCCTATCAGCGTTCCAAAAAGACCACTCCCTCCGTGACTCCCTCGTCAGGTCCACACCCCTCCACCAACACAACCTCCACTCCCGGCACCTTCCACTGCAATCGCAAGAAATGCAAAACTTGCGCCCACACCTCCCCCCTCACTTCCCTCCAAGGCCCCAAGGGATCTTTCCATATCTGCCACAAATTCACCTGCACCTCCAATCACCATATACTGCATCTGCTGCACCCGATGTGGCCTTCTCTATATTGGGGAGACAGGCCGCCTATTTGCGGAACGTTTCAGAGAACACCTCTGGGACACCCGGACCAACCAACCCAACCACCCCATGGCTCAACACTTCAACTCCCCCTCCCACTCCACCAAGGACATGCAGGTCCTTGGACTCCATCGCCAGACCATAGCAACACGACGGCTGGAGGAACAGCGCCTCATCTTCCGCCTAGGAACACTCCAACCACAAGGGATGAACTCAGATTTCTCCAATTACCTCATTTCCCCTCCCCCCACCATGTCGCAGTCCCAACCCTTGAACTCAGCACCACCTTCCTAACCTGCAATCTTCTTCCTGACCTCTCCGCCCCCACCCCCACTCCGGCCTATCACCCTCACCTTAACCTCCTTCCACCTATCGCATTTCCAATGCCCTCCCCCCAAGTCCTTCCTCCCTACCTTTTATCTTAGCCTGCTTGGCACACTCCTCATTCCTGAAGAAGGGCTCATGCCTGAAACGTCGATTCTCCGTCTCCTTGGATGCTGCCTGACCTGCTGCGCTTTTTCAGCAACACATTTTCAGCTCTGTTGGACCATAAGCTGACTTTGTGCGATTTTTAACTTTGTCCACCCCAGTCCAACACTGGCAACTCCACATCGTACAACATCAAAGTATGAGAGGAAATCTAATTGAGGTAAATAAGAGACTAAAGGGGATTGACAAAGTAGATGTAGGAAGGATGCTTTCTCTTGTGGCATAATCCAGAACGAGAGGTCATAGTTTTAGGATAAGCGGGAGCAGATTTAAAAATAGTGATGAGGAAAACTCATTTTTCTCAAAGGAATATGACTGGAATTCACCAAGTGTGTCTTGAAATCCCTCACCCTAAGGGAAATACACCTGCCATTCAACTTATCTCTACACCTCATGATTTGAAAAACCTATATAAAAGGTCACCCCTCACTGAGGCGAGGTTGAGAGATCAGCCATGATCATTTTGAATGGTGAACCAGACCTGAGGGGCTAAATGGCCTACTCCTGCGCCAAGATAATATGCTGTTATGATCTGGAATGCATTGCCTGGATGAAGGAGTAGCTGATGCAGTTCTAATTGGAATTTCAAAACAGGAAGAGAGATGGTGGTGTAGTGATAATGTCATCGGATGAGTAATCCAGGCTAATGCTGTGGGGCCAAAAAGGTAAAAACAATGACTGCAGATGCTGGAAACCAAATTCTGGATCAGTGGTGCTGGAAGAGCACAGCAATTCAGGCAGCATCCGAGGACAGGCAAAATCGACGTTTCGGGCAAAAGCCCTGTGGGGCCATGGGTTCAAATCCCACTGTGGCAGGTAGTAGAAGAGTAAATCTGGAAAGCAAAGCCAGTCTTGATGAAAACACTTCTGGTTGAAAAGTGTTGGTTATGGAAGGATACGTGCCATTCTTACCTGCTCTGCTCTACACAAGTCCAGACCCGAAACACAAAACAAAAGCTGCTCTGCTATCCCACATGATCATGGTTGATCAGTCTCCTGTTCCCACTTTCTCCCCATACAATCTGATCCCATTAGCTCCAGGAACTATATAGCAAAGACAAAAAAAAAGCTCTTTGACCTGTCAAGTTTGTGGCAGTCATGAACAACCATTCCAGATTGAACTCCTTTGTGGAAACACTCAATGTCTTAGCGTGGTTGACTCTTAACTGCAATCTGAACTGTCCATCGGTAATTAGGGATAGGAAACAGATGCAGGCCTTGCCAGTGACACCCACGTAAGAAAACTGTTTTGGAAAAACAACATGTGCAGAGGTATTGAGTGAAGTGTTGGAAGCAGTGGGACTAATCAGGAGCTCTGCAGTGAGCTGTCATAGACACAATGGGCTTCTTTCACTCTGTCCTGAGACACTCTGTATGTAGCACAACACTCTCAAACACACGAGTAAATCCTGTTGGAATCCACTGCTCATACGTTGCATGCAAATGGCAAGGTTTAAAAGAAGTTAATTTATTTTTTTTAAACAAAGACATGCTTCGATTCAACAATTCTGATTATCCTGACACAAAGGATTTTCTGTCAATTGACAAAGAATCCAAGGGGGTTTTGATGAACTCACTGTCAGTTTCGGAGTTTTGGAAGTGCACCAAAACAAAGAGTCATTGCACCTTCCCTACCCAAGGCAAACTGGACTTGATTCCTTGGCAACCCTCAGTACAGTCACTGAAGTGACAAACATATTGCACCTCATGTCAATGAACCAATCCTGTTCCAATAAAATTCACAATCTCCATGACAGGAAAGAGAAATCATGAAATATGGAGCTGTTGGTGAAAATAAAATTGGAGTGAATTATGGTTTCAAACAGAAGCACACAGCTACAAACCAGAAACCTGCCTTTAATATAAAAAGGCATCTCAAGACGCTTCATAGGGACTGCAGTTTTCTTTTTCCATAATGAGCTTATGTCCTTTATGAAAGACCATCCCCAACTACCATAAAGTCAAACAACACAAAGAGACCCTTCGGTCCAACTCGTCCTTGCTGACCAGACATCCCAATCTGATCTAGTCCCATTTTGCCAGCGTTTGGCCTATATCCCTCCAAACCCTAGTCAAAAGTGATGCTGGAAATCAGCATTTAGATCAGAGTGGTGCTGGAAAAGCACAGCAGGTCAGGCAGCATCCTGCTCCTCGGATGCTGC
Organism: Chiloscyllium plagiosum; assembly: GCF_037043375.1. Lineage (NCBI taxonomy): Eukaryota > Metazoa > Chordata > Chondrichthyes > Orectolobiformes > Hemiscylliidae > Chiloscyllium > Chiloscyllium plagiosum. Next base: position 126,011,514 of record NW_028270144.1, on the reverse strand, counting down.
TTCTCCCTCCAAACCCTTCCTATTCATGTACCTATCGAGATGCATTTTAAATGGTGTAATTGTACCAGCCTCCACCACCACTTCCTCTGGCAGCTCATTCCATACATGCACCAGTTTCTGCATGAAAATGCGCCTTGAGTCCCTTTTATATCTTTCCCCTCTCACCTTAAAACTTATGCCCTCTAGTTTTGGACTCCCCTACCCTAAAAAGACCTTGGGTTGTTCATCCTAACCATGCCCCTGATGATTTTATAAACCTCTCTAAAGATCACCCCTCAGCCTCCAACCCTCTAGGGAAAATGGTCCCAACCTATTCAGCCTCTCCCTACACTTAAACCCTTCAACCCTAGCAACATCTTTTCTGCACCCTTTCAAGTTTAACAACATCTTTCCTGTAGCAGGGAGCCCAGAATTAACGCAGTATTCCAAAGGTGACCTCAGCAATACAGCTGCAATATGACTTCCTAACTTCTATACTCAATGCACTGACTAATAAAGGCAAGCTTACCAAATGCCTTCTTCATTATCCTGTCTACCTGCGACTCCATCTTCAAGGAACCCTAAACCTGCACCCCAAGATGTTTGTTCAGCAATATTCCCCAATGCACTATGATTAAGTGTGAAAGTGCTATCCTAATTTGCAACACCTCATTTATCTAAATTAAACTGCCACTTCTTGGTTCATTGGCCCTTCTGATATGGAGATAACCTTCAATGTCCACTACTCCATCAATTTTGGGGTCATCTGCAAACTTACTAACCACGCCTCCTATATTCACACCCAAATCATTTATATAAATGAAGAAAAGCAGTGGGCCCACCACCGATCCTTGTGGCACACCGCTGGTCACAGGCTTCCAGTCCAACCATCGATAGAAGCTAAGAGTCAACCACATGACTAGGGGTTTGGAGTCATGTGTAAGCCAGGTCAGATAAGGATGGCTGTGAACGAGATGGGTTTTTGCCATTAGTGACGGTTTCATGGTCAACATTACTTAGTCGATTTTCATATTCCAGATTTATCAGTTAATTGAATTTAAAATTTCACCATATTCTCACAGCAGTAGTCTAGAGTTCTAGATTATGAGTCCACGGACATTACCACTATGCTACCATCACTGCCCTCAGATATTAATTGACATTAAACCAAAGGAGGAAACATTAGGACAAGTGAACAATTGCTTGCTCAAAGTGGCAAATTGTCAGCAATGTCTTAAAAAAGGAGGTGAAAGTGTGGGGGTACAGTCAAGACACTACACCACTGGTACCCTGCTCCCAGATCTATCAGCGAAATCTTGGAGCGTTCAGTCTCAGTTTAGATTGGGTACACCAGCAAAAGTCAATGATAAACAGATTTGGATGCTCAAGAGAATCTCGAAACAATGGCTGGTTTGTGTCGGAGTGTCAGACTTTTTGTCAGCCTGTGGAGAAATGTCCTCACTACAGCCAGTCACCCTCATCCTGATATCAGAAAGGTCTTTGGCTGTCACTCAAGGGATTGGCCTCAAAACTATCCTTCAAATGCCACACAGACACATGTACGCCCACTCTCCACACACACCAACCAATAATGGAAAGGAAGGACAGACTTGACTAGCTACAGACTAAAATGAACTTGATTGAAGGATGCAAGATTCTGTGTGGGGGTGGGGGGGCAGAGGGGGATGTAGGTATAGTCTCTATGGGAGGATCATAATCCTACTGAATGGCAGCAAGAGCTCAAGGGGCTGAATGGCCAATTCTTATTTCTATTTCTTACGGTCTAATCTAGAACAAGGGGTTACTATTTAAAACAAAAATCAGGAGTCACACACTTTATTGCTCACAACTAGTTACTCTGGAGAAGGTGTTGGCAAGCTGCCTTCTTGAACAGCTTCAGTCCTTGGGATGTAGAGTCACTCAGAATGCCAGTAGTGAGGGAATTCCAGGCTTGGTGAGCCAGTCCCACCAAAGGAACAGCTATATACTTCCAAGTCAGGATAGTGAGTGGCTTGGAGGGGAGCTTGCAGGGGGTGCAGATGTCTGCTGCTCTTGTCCTCTTAGGTGATTGAGGTCATGGGTTGATAAGAACACAAGAAATAGGAGCAGGAGTGGGCCATTTTGTCTCTCAAGCTGACTGGTCAGACCACAACTGGAATACTGTGAACACTTGTCTAAAGAAAGAAATACCAGCATTGGAGGTAGTCCAGACAAGGTTGACCAGGCTGATTCTGGATATGGAGGGATGAGGAGAAGTTGAATCTGGTGTTCTTGGAGTTTAGAAGAGGGTGACATTTGTAAACAATAGGATTCTTGGAGGATTTGACAGGGTAGATTGGGAGAGGTTACTCGGGCGACTGTCTGTGTGGAGTTTGCACATTCTCCCAGTGTCTGCGTGGGTTTCCTCCAAGTGCTCTGGTTTCCTCCCACACTCCAAAGATGTGCAGGTAAGGTGAATTGGCCGTGCTAAATTGCCCACAGTGTTAGGTGCATTAGTCAGAGGGAAATGGGTCTGGATGGGTTGCTCTTCGGAGGGTCAGTGTGGACTTGTTGGGCCAAAGGGCCTGTTTCCACACTGTAGGGAATCTAATCTGATCTAAAGGTTGTTTCCCCTTGCGGGAGTGTCTAGGACCAGAGGGCATCACTTTGGAATAAGGGACCACCCATTTAAGACAGATGAGAAATTTCCTCTTAGGATAGTGAATACGTCGAATTGTTTATCTCAGAGGGCTATCGAGGCTGGATTTAAGTTAATTCAGTTGAGATAGACAGATTTTTAATGAGGAAGGGAATCAGGGGCTATGGGGAAAAGGCAGGAAAGTGGAGTCAAGGGTCATCAGATCAATCACAATCTCATTGAGAGATAGAGCAGACCTTATGGGCTGAATGGTCTATTTATGCTCCTACATTTTATCATCAGAAGGGTTTACAAGTTGATGGCGACCTGCTTTGGCCACATTACAAACACACCCTTTTGTGACCATCAAATCCTGTGGCTGGATTCGAACTCAGGATTCCTAATTCAGAGGCAGGGACTCTGATCACCTGCACAAGACTTCGTTCACAACATTATCATTTGTGTATGAACTCTAGGCTGTATTGTTGCTTGTGCAATGAACCAGCAGAGGAAGGTTTACAGGCCTTGATAATGTTGGCATTTCTGTTTTTAAGAGGGGTATGGACAGAGTTGGGGAATGGTTTTCCTAAAGGCTGGGCAAGTTCCCACACAATTCTATGCAATCAAAACCAATACTTGTTCAGTACAGTAGGGTGCACAAGTCAGTCTCTACATGACTAGGTAAGATCCACAGTCTCACCGGAAATAACAAGGTGTCAGCAGTGGCTCTGGAGTTAATACTTTTCCCTTGGAATCAGATGATTGCAGGTCAACCCCACCATCCTGACACCCCTGACTGAGGAAGGCGATTTCAAGAGAGGACTTAGATATTGTTCTTAGAGATCAAACAGTATGGGGAGAATGTGGGAACAGGAGACTGAATTGGATGAACAGCCATGACCGTACTGAATAGGGGAGCAGGCTCAAGGGGCTGAATGGCCTACTCCTGCTCTCTATATTTCTATTCAATGTGGAACCCGCCTGTCCCCTAGTGCACACATTTTGTTTTACTGAAAATAAATTTATGGCAAATACATTGAATCAGAGCTAATGTTTGATAATGCTATGAATAAATCCCTCCTTCCCCCACAATCCCAATGCAGCGTCCTGACCTACATTTATCCCTGAGACAACATGACCGAAATAGTTTAACTCAGGCTGCTGTTGGGATCGCGCTGTGCATAAATGCTGCAGATCCTCTGTTACCAAATGACTGCCTTCCAAAAACACTCCAACATATGAAAGATGCTAAGTATATTATATCCTCACATCTGTATTTTTGTTTTAAATGGAAAAAGCAATCCTAAGAAACATTGGTTCATAAATTAAACTTTTAAAGATTTAAAAGGATGTTGCCAGGGTTGGAGGATTTGAGTTACAGGGAGAGGCTGAACAGGCTGGGGCTGTTTTTCCTGGAGCGTCGGAGGCTGAGGGGTGACCTAATAGAGATTTTATAAAATCATGACGGGCATGGATAGGGTAATTAGACATGGTCTTTTCCCTGGGGTGGGAGAGTCCAGACCGAGACGGCATAGGTTTAGGGAGAGAGGGGAAAGATACAAAAGGGACCTAAGAGGCAGCTGTTTCACACAGAAGGTGGTGCTTGTATGGAATGCGCTGCCAGAGGAAGTAGTGAGGGCTGGTACAATTACAGCATGTAAAAGGCATCTGGATGGGTATATGAAGCGGAAGGGTTGGGAGAGATATGAGGCAAGTGCTGGCAAATAGGACTAGATTAGGTTAGGATAACTGGTTGGCATAGACAAATTGTACATCATAGAAACAGACCCTTCGGTCCATGTCTATGACTCTTTGACTCTATACTTAGGCACTGCAGTTTTGGTGCTTAATATTGCCTGATTTTCCATATTTATGAGATGACGTTGAGGTGCAGGCGTTGGACTGGAGTGGACAAAGTCAGAAGTCACAACACCAGGTTATAGTCCAATAGTTTGTTTGAAACCACAGGGTTTTGGAACGCTGCTCCTTCATCAGGTGAAGTTAAGGGAGGCAACTCCAACAACACTCAACATGCCTGACACCATCCAGGCCAAAGCAGCCT